>NC_071087.1:41588719-42192810 GCF_027358695.1 Spea bombifrons | reverse complement strand
ATCCTGCTGTTTCAGAATATGCTTAGCAGTCTGGACGGCCCTCTCAGCAGCCCCATTGGACTGCGGGTAGTGTGGGCTAGACGTGGTGTGCCGAAAATCATATTCCTCACTGAACTTTTTGAACTCATCAGAGGCAAACTGCATGCCATTATCACTCACAAACTCCAGTGGAATGCCCCATCTAGCAAACATGCTTTTGAGATGGGAGATGACACTTCGGCTAGTCATTGCAGTGAGAGGTGCTATTTCAATGTATCTTGAGTAGTAGTCTACCACAATCAGGTATCTCCTACCCCTCATCTCACATAGGTCAGCAGCAATCCTTTGCCAGGGGCCCCCAGGCAGTGGGGATGTTACCAGGGGCTCCTTCCTCTGAGTAGGCCGATTATCACGACAGAAAGCACACCTTAAGATCAGTTCTGCTATATCCACATTGATGCCAGGCCACCAAACTGATAGCGCAGCCCTTTCTCTGCACTTTGTGATGCCCTGGTGGCCATGGTGTAGCTGTTGTAGCACCTCGCGCCTTAAGCTTGTTGGGATGACAATCCTATCCTGGAAAAGAATAAGGCCATCCACCTCAGAGAGGTGAGCCCTCTCAGTATAATACCTGCTTAGGGACACACAGGCGGATCGGCAGCTTGGCCAACCCTCCCGAATGAACCGGATAACATCCTGGAGATCAGCATCCTGCAAGGTTTCTTGTTTGATTTTTTCTAGTCTTGCTTCTGAAACTGGACGTGAAGACATAACAGAGTCCACAAACATTTGGACCTCATAGTCAGAGTCAGAGAAGTCACTGTCTTCTAAGGGAAGTCTTGACAGAGTATCAGCTACCACCATCCTCTTCCCAGGAACATGTATGGCTTTGACATTGAACCTCAGAAGGCGCATTAGTAGCCGTTGGCAGCGAATTGGGGCCTTATCCAGATCAAATGAGTTAATCAGAGGCACCAGGGGCTTATGATCTGTTTCCAGGCTGAAGAAATCCAGGCCCACTAGATATCGTTGAAATCTCTCGCAGGCCCACACACCCGCCAGACACTCTTTCTCAATTTGGGCATACCGCTTTTCAGTATCTGTTAGGGTCCGTGAACAGAAGGCCACTGGACACAATTCCCCATCATGTTCCTGTAGCAGTGCGGCGCCAAGCCCATAACAACTTGCATCTGCACTCACCACTGTTGTCCTGGTAGACTCATAGAATTTTAATACTGGTGCTGACACCAACATCTTCTTCACCTGAGCCAAAGCCTTCTCTTGGGGCTCACCCCAGTACCAGGCAACATCATTTTTTAACAGTTCGGTCACCGGGTGCAAAACTGTTGATAGATCTGGCAAGAATTTGCCCAGAAAATTAATAAGACCCAGAATCTGCCTAAGTTCTTGCACTGTCGCAGGGCTTTTCATTTCTGTGACGGCATGTACTTTGCTTTCATCGGGCCTTATGCCCTGACTGCTTACAAGATGTCCAAAATAGCGCAATTCAGATTGTTTAAAGCAACATTTATCTTTGTTCAGCTTAAGTCCAGACTGTCTGATAGTCTGTAGCACTTTTTCCAAACGGTGATCATGTTCCTCTGCTGTAGAGCCATAGACCAGAATATCATCCATGACAACTACTGCGCCTTCATGGTCCCTCAAGAGAGCACTCATCTCTCGCTGGAAGATCTCTGGAGCCGAGGAGATGCCAAAAGGGAGGCGGCGGAAGCAGAACCGCCCGACAGGGGTGATAAAAGTAGTTAATTTCTGGCTACCTGGATCTAAGGGGATCTGCCAAAATCCACTAGAGGCATCTAGTGTGGAAAAGAATCGTGCCCCCGCCAGCTTAGGTGCAATATCCTCAAGTGTAGGCAAGACATACCGTTCTCTTTTTACTGCCGCATTCAGACGTTTTAAATCCACGCAAATTCTGATTTTTCCATTTTTCTTTGTTACCGGCACCATGGGTGCACACCAGTCGGTTGCTTCCGTCACCACCTCAATTATCCCTAGAGCCTGCATACGCTTCAGTTCAGCCTCTACCTTGGGCAAAATAGGAAATGGTATCCTGCGAGGAGTAGACAAACTGTAAGGAACAGCATCGGGTCTCAGTTGAATCCGTACCGGTTCACAGTTTAATAGTCCTATGTCTCCAAACATGTCACTCTGTATTTCATTAATTCTAGAGACAAGGCCTAATCTACAAGCCACTGTGCGGCTAAGGAGGTTGTTACCACACCGACCTCTTATGACATAGATCCAGAAGGTGAAGTGCCTTGATTTATACACACTGCGTGCGAGGAATCTGCCCACACAGTCTACACGCCCTCCTGGGCTGCGGACACATGCTCTGCTAGCTTCCAAGATGGGGCATTGTGGTAATGATTTAAAGCTTTTCTCAGACATAACAGAGATATCTGCCCCTGTGTCAATCTTGAATTTGATGCATGCCCCCATCACAGGGAGTTCCACACTCCAACAGTCATCGGTGTCCAGCCACTGTGATACTGATCCAAGGAATAGTTCATCTGTACATTCAGATTCACATCCAACTTCAATTTCCTTTACCATCTCTGTTTTACATGTAACTTCAAAATGACCCATGCGATTGCATTTTCTACATCTCTTATTCTTAGCAGGGCAGGGGGTTTTCGGTCCATGAATGCGGTTACAGCGAGAGCAGCGTGATTTCAGCCCTTCTGCAGTCTGCAGCCTACTGCCCGTACTATGCTTCTCTCTAATAGAACGTGTGGTAGTCTGCATTTCATTCACCATGCATTCAGACCTCATGGTCACATTCTGTGCTTTTACCATCTCGCTTTGGCGTGCCATTCTGATAGCCACATCTAGTGTCAGTTCAGGCTCCAGCTGCAACTTCTGCGACACATCAGCATCAGCTACACCAATAACAATTCGGTCACGGATGTGTTCCTCCTTAGCAGGACCAAATTCACAGTACTCTGCCATTTCAAATAAACTGCGTACAAAGGACTCCACAGACTCTCCTGCTAGCTGACTGCGTTTATAGAAACAGGCCCTTTCATGGATTACATTTCTCCGTGGGACAAAATGGGCACTCAGTTTGTCCATGACAATATCAAAGTTATATTCTTCCCCTTCCTGGAAAATGAATGCATTATATATGGGCTCTACATCCTTCCCCATGGCATACAAGAGTGAGTTAACCTGTACCTCTCCACTCTCCTTATCCAATTTTGAAGCGATGCGAAACCGGGAGAACCTCTGACGCCATGCTGGCCATGCTGCAGGCTGAGAGAAATCAAAGGGTTCAGGAGGCTGAAACTTGGACATGTTGGCAAACTTGCAGACTGTTAATGTAGGGTAAACAGCACTTCTGACACCATGTCATGAAATAAACACTCCAGTAGATCTTCTGTTAACTGCTTTATTCATGAAACATCTAGCATAACTCACAGGCAGTGTCTGTCATGGCTGCTGTCAGTTACTCTCCCTCTGGAGTCAGTTACCAATGTGACTCCTCCCACTCATTGTAACTTTATTAGCAGGCCTGCTCCCATGACAGAACCTATTATTTAAAAGGGTATTAATTTACACTGCAGCTCTTAGTCTTAAAACCAGAGAGGAAAGAAACATTTTAAAGTCATTTTCTTTGCTTGAGTTTTGATGCATAGAATGATTATATGCCCTCGATCTCCCCCAAAGATTGTCATCTATGTTCATGTTGTAAATGTAAATTGAGATCTGTCGTATCATCATAATTGAAACACTCCCCCCCCCTCCTTTTCTTTCAGAAATGCATAACCGACGAGTGTTTCTTTTTTGAACGTCTGGAAGCGAACAACTACAATACTTACCGCTCACGGAAATACAGCGACTGGTACGTGGCACTGAAGCGAACCGGGCAGTACAAAAACGGAAGCAAGACGGGACCCGGACAGAAAGCTATTCTGTTCCTTCCAATGACAGCAAAGAGCTGATCTTGTGGACACTTCCAACATTTTGTACAAAACACTTTGTTTAATATTAAAGAGAAGAGTATAAATGCATTTCCGATAGTATTAAAATGTGATTGAGATAGAAACTTAGTGCGTTTGTACATGCCCTTAAGTATAACCGTATAATTATTTGTAAAAAAGGGACAAAAGGTCATCTAACTTTTTTTAATGAACTTCTATAAATATATATATTTGTGCATTTGTATCATATTTTTAAAATGATGATTTTACTCGGGAAAACACTCCATTCTTGTATAGAAGAGGCTTTCTAATCTCATAAGGACATCAAATCGAAATACATTTAAAATGAATATTTTCCTTGAAGACCAACAAGACCCCGCATGAGGTATTTAACTAGTTATATATATATATCTATATAAATATATGAGAGCTGCTCCCAGATACAGCATTCCAGATCTTATCTATGCACCATGTTGGTATAAAACGACATTACAATGCCTTGGTTAATAAAGAATTAAAATGTGAAGCTTCTTAGAGGCCCCGCTTGCTTTCATAGGCCTCCGGCAGTTCCTTATGGTAGAGAGAATAGAAAAGCCCTGAGTAAACAGCTGGAAGTGTCCTCATAGCTAGGTCGACGTTATGGAAACCTTCCTTGTAGCCATAGAGCAGCAGTTTAGCAATCCTGCTGGTGATGGGGGTTGTATCGCTACAGTATGCCAGTTCTTGGAGGTCCATCCACTCACACTTTAGGCACTCCTGGGGGCAGAAATTTATCTGGTATGACAGAGGCTTTAGGCGACAAATAATATACATGTCTGACTTCCCAAAGGCTCCTGGGTGATTGTGTTGTTGTCTTATGCTCAAGAGGGATTTAAATTCTGATGTGATGCCTGTTTCTTCAAACACTTCCCGAACTGCAGTAACTCCTGCAATGAGAAGGGAAACAAGAACATATGTAATGTAATGCTCCACAGATGACTACTTAAGTTATCCATTTATGAATCCATCTTCAGCTAATTACCAATAATCAGAAAGTTACCATTAATCGTTTTTGAGGTAAACTCACCCTCACTGTTGATCCCGAAGACAAAAATCCACATTGAAATGATTTCCAATTGTGGCTCAAAAAGGGGAAACATTCCTTCTTGACAAAATGGAAATCTGATCTCTCACCGGATCAGCAAGATATTATATAGATATATGCCTGTATATTCCTTTTTTTGCTAAAAATCTAGCCCATAGGCATCTCTTGCATTTGATGGGTCACCCGCAGATTGTAAATTGCACATTCTTACTGTAAAGAACCCTTTTTGCCGTTTGTGGTGCACTATAACTAAATACCCATGTAATTTTGGCTCTATTTATCTTATGATAGTTCTCGTTTCCATTTTTTTTTTTTAAGCATACAAAAGATCTTCCTTACTTCAAGTATGTTTTTACACAGGTATTATGCCTCATTGACTCTTACACTGTATGAGAAAAAAACCCGCACCAAGACACCATGATTAAACCTAGCAGTCCTCCTGGTTTGACACGGGGTCTCTGGGTGAAGAGATGTGTCCTGGGCCTCCAGATCACTTCTTTTACTCCGGGCAGGGCAGCAGCTATTGGTCACACCCACTTCCCTCTTACACCACACCCACTTAAGACTAGCTATGCCCACTTTCAAAGCCACTCTCCCTAAGAGGGAGACCTCCAAATAGTCTACCCCGTGATGATGCTTTATGGAAGCAGTGGTAAGCACTGTTTTACAACACTTTCCTGCAGTAGGGGGTTTGGTGTAATTGAATAAAATAATACCCCCATGAGTTTGGTCCAAAGTATTTGCTGCATCCATTGTACGTGTTTGGTGAACGTTTGTTTACTAGAAAAAAATCCACACTTTTTTGATTGATGGACAACTTGGGTGAACCAATACTGTAACAGAAATCTTACGGAAAAAAAATTCTTAAGAAAAAGAAAAAAAAAAACCTTAACACAGCCTTGTTGTATTTAGAGTATTGAGTAAGATAAAATGTTTTGAGTGGAGGTCGAGGAAAATTCTCTCCGCATGTAGTAATTGCGGATCAACAAATCTGGCACTTATTTACACGATAGCGAAATATGAGATAATCACATTAATTTCTGGATTAACTTTGAAAATGTAACGACATCAATACAATTGATTTGAATACCAACCAATATCTTCACCGGGATCAGAGAGTCCTCCGGGAAACTTCCATGTGTTCAAAGTCTGTAGATACAGAGTATTTGTCACTTAATTTTTGCAAGGAAGGAGACCTTTTCTAGACAGATGTCTCCTTATCGTGTAATACATTCTTTATAAATATTTTTTCTAAAGGGTTGAAGCTGATTTCTATTGAAACTATATGACTGATTTCACATTACAGAATACTTCACTTTCGAAGTCAAAATGGCTAATCAATATACAATTCAGGCAAAACAGTCGCATGAAAAGAAAACCTCTTTATAAGAATATATATTTTCCAACAGCAGCTTGGGTAAATTATTTTGATCCGTATGGAACCTCGTGTTTCTTGTCTGTAACATATTTGCAGAGTCCTGTTATGCGATAGAATTGCATTGTTGCTTTCAGCTTTATATACTAAAAAGATTTAGAAGCTTTGCTTAAGCCACCAAAAACAGCCAATCTAAAGGAACAGTAAGGGAGAAGAAATGCTCCTTAAAATGCGATATCCTCCAGTATTGAAGAATCAACAAGCCACGGTGCTCCGTTTAATCCTAATCCGTCTCCTTTTTGGTGTCAGAAGGGGGTACTTTAAAACCAAATATATTTATTTTTTAATGTTACTGTGCCGTTTAGAAGAAATGTACGTGTTCCAGTGTGTTCTGTAACTATGCTGCTAGCGATCTAGTAAATCATGTAGGGAACCTGAGGAAGCTGCTATGTGAAAGAATAACCCCGCCTTGTACATGCGTTTATTTAATCACCCGAATATTTACTTGTGTTTTGTAATATATTTAACCAGCTGAACAGATTCGGACGTGAAGTACTGTTCCATAGTGCACTGATTTCAGTAGTTTGGATATTAAATGTGTATGCTGAATTAAGACAACGGCCTCTTCGTTTTTACCCTTCCACTGTTGCCTCTCTACTCAGCAGCTTGATGCTTTAGCATCCGGTACCATTATTTTACACACACGCAAAAAAAGATGTTTTATGCTTTAACACAACCAATAATTGTAAGCGCCACATTGCGGCCGTGACCCTTTTGCTGCCTTATGCTTTTTGTAGCATGACCAGTCCATTGTAGAGCTTTCTGCTAAGCCACCGATCCATCTCCAGCAATGAACCGCTTCCACACACACACATGGCTGGCTGTAATGGAACCAGTTTATTTAGCGAGCAGGAATCATACCTCCTACACGTGCGCAGAAGCACTCCTTTTAAAGTCAATCATACATATTTCATCATCATATACAAGTTTCAGATAACATACTTGGGTTGTTGCTGCTCCCTTTAACTAGAACGGGAGCACTACCGAGCAGGAGCGTACATAAGAACGGGTCATATCGTGCATCTTAACCCCCTGGAGCACTAAAATACCCCTTGAAACTAAGTTATTTTGTATCCACTATACATTTCATTAAATTTGGGAGTGTGCTTCCTTTTACTAAAACTTTAGCTTTTCCTCATATGCATAATTTTCTCCAAGACACTTAATATTTTGTTTCTAACATAAAAAAATGAGTTCTTTTTTACTACAGCCAAGTTTGGTGCATCACCGAGAGTAGTTGCCAGAAAAAGGTTTGGGGGCCGATTAGAGGATCTGTACAGAACAGCGAGCACAAACACAATGATTCTTTCTGCATGACAGTCTAACCCCGGACCTCACGGCCCGGGGCCTCCATTCATGGCATTCATTAGTGAAACATGTCTTCTACTCAACAGAGCGGGTCCTCCAACTGAGGAAACCAGAGTGCCTCGCCAGCTCTTACAGACGCATTAAGTAAAACATTTTAGTAATTGACATGCTTACCATTAATACCGTTATAGTTACATTAAAGATTAGCATAATCCTGTGAAAAACTGAACATTTTGTATCCAATGTGTACATTTTAGATGTATAACAGGGGCCAGCATAAACACAGTTATATGGCTCACAGGGAATTTCTGGATCTTATTAACAACTGGTGTTGCGACCATAAACCGCATTTATTAGTTTAAAGGAAGATGCAGCAACTGTCAATGTGGCATGGATCAAAAGCCATGCGTGCAACAGTTCAAAACGATATAAGATTCTGCAAGCTTTGTAAACACCCATGATTCTCAATTACCATGCGCTTCTTAGAAATAGACAAAATCCAATTATAGTTTACAAAGTTAATGAGAGAATTAATCACAGCACTGTACAAAACAGCAACATATGTCTGGAGCTACATTGTATACAATGCAAAACATGGCCAATCTATTTTGTGTCCAAGATCAGACTGATAATTATGAATGATAAAATTAAGAGCACTCTTTTCAAACGTAATTTATACTAGCAGCTGGGAAGGAATTCCATCTCATGGCGCCAGTTTGGACTACAGTAATGTCGTATCAACGGTAGTACACACAGTGACTAGATTAATCCCAAATTATTTGGACATCAGGCTCCTCTTGTGTTCAGATGGACATCTTATCAGCAAATGCAGCTGTGTTGGAGCAAGTTGATCTTTTAAAGTGCGGCATCATGCAACATGTTATTATACTACACATAACATACTTAATAACCAATATTAATCTCATTTTTCTTACCTTATTTCTATCCTGCACTACCAATACTTTCCCAGTGTCCTCATCGAGAACAGCTCCTGAAAAACAATCGGTGCAGATACATTTGGTAAAGCAGCATAAGAGAGTTCTCGGCATGGTCCATATTTCAATATATCATAGACGTGCATGATAGCCTTATTAGACCATGCTACAGAATTGGGTTATATTTTATAAATAAATGGTTATATGCCTGTGGCCCTGGAGTGGTTTATGTAGAGGTGATAAAATAGTGACACTGCTATTTTTTTAAATTATATTTCATTTACAATATTATTTCCAATGTTTGTTACATAGCGTGAAGCTATTTGGATCATGAATTCCTACATTAAGCAACTAATCGTTGTCTGTAGTTCTCTGGATTTTCAGAGAATATCTGCAGCTCAGATGAGTGGGGAGAAAGCACTTCATGAGGAGTAGAGTAAGTGAAGAGTGGCATTCAATTTAAAAAAATTTAGCCAGGAGACAAGATCAGAGGCCAGCCAACAAAAGTAGATAAGCCAGGCAACAGAATAAAACATTGTTTGGATACATTATTGATTTGATGGGGTAGAGTCCAGTTAGATTGGTACAATAGTCCAGTTGGTGAAGAAACAGGTCAAGGTTTTAGATGTTGCTTAGTGAAACACTGCTTAGCTGAAGACCACTGGGTAGAAGGTCTAGGAACAGAGGTGAAAATGTTCTCCAAGGGTTGATGACAAACTTTTAGAGAGTCAAAAATTCTGGCAGGGAAACGCAATATGACCTATTGACTGGTCAACAATGCAGAAGCACGGACTTTGCACATAAGAAACTGTTACCCTTTGCCATTAGTTTTAGCTTTGCTAATATCAGGGGTCAGTATACAGGAACCAGGAGAGAACTAAAAATGTTTGGCTCAAAAGGATAGACACAAACTGGTCACATAGAAAGAACTATGGATTCTATGCTCAAGAAGAGTGGTAACAGAAACAGAGGTAAATTATGAGACTACTGGGAATATCCTTAAAATCTTTTAAACAGCTTCTGATCTTTTCCATTAACGTGGTAGAGATGCTACATAGCATCAAGGCACTTCTGCCTCAACCCACTTGCTTTCCAGATCAAAGCAGTACAATTTCGTTTACATGCTTCAATTCCTCTTCAGTTATATTTAGCTAAAATCCAAACAATTCCATGAACATTTTCAACAGATCCATAGCTAACCAAATTACAATGCGGTTTCGCTTTAATAGGATGACACAAATCTTGCGTTTGTTCTATGATAAATAAAAACATGTTCTAACATGTCTATTGATCAGTTTTTCCCTCTTGTTGCCCTCTGCTGGTTATCCGCAGTAACCATCGCAGAAGGTTTCTGTACAGCGAGACGCAAGAACCAGCCCGTGTCATTATTGCTCAGTATTAAAGCAGGGAGAACATTTTGCCGAAAGAGACTCATATCTGTACACGTAGACACCAAAAAGTTGGCTCCTGTCCTGGCCTTCCTGTGCTAACCTCTCCTTCTCATTGATGTTCTCCCCAGCTCCAAATGATATCATTTACAAGTGTCCTGCTTCTCTCAGACCTGCAGAGGCCACAAACAGGAAGATCTGCTAGCCCCTTTGTAAAGGGATGCTTCAGCCACCATATGCAGTTTAATGCATATGATAGCGGTATGGTCCCTTTTCAATATAGATGCCATTGCTTTTAGAAACTCATGGAGGGGAGATTCAGTTTAATGGAGTATTTTCTGCCACTAATTGTTTGCTTCAATGAGCCAATCAGTGGCAAGAAACAATTGAGCAGGAAAGAGGAGCAGCTGCAGCAGAAGGGCTGCAGCTTTCAGGAAACCTTTTTCCCAAGCCCCATAAATCCTGAGGGCAAGCCTCATAGTCATACATACAGTAATCTGTTTGAAGTTACCTGCCACCCCGACTTGGTGTGTTGCGTATCCAGGCAGTTTGCTTGGCCCATCCTTTAACCAGAGCGTAAGAGTAGATGTGTCACGTTCTGCATGATGAAAAGTAAACCCCTCGGAGGCAGCGGAGGTTATCAGCCTGCTAAGAATGATCGGAACGTGCAGCCATACTGCAATTCTGCCATCTTCCCTCCATGCTTTAATAGATTCTAGAACGAGCAGGAAAAAAAAACACATTATTCTACACGGGTGTAAATAACTCAGCACAACGAAATAAGCATCTGGAAACATTTTGGATTGGTCTGGAGTAGTCTGTGTGCTTAACATAATGCATGCAGCGGCAAGGTTGGTTCTGCCAATATCCACCATGTTGTTCGGGAATGTCCTCTACACCTGGAAGCTACTACGCTCGGATGGTTTGGTATATGCATATTACACCTGGACAGTAGTGTACCTGAAGGGGGGCGGTACGCCCTGGGTGCCACTCATCAGGGGGTGCCTGGTGGCTGCCTAACGCATGCTCGCAAAAGATTTCACTTTCCTGCTAGAGACTAAAGTGGCCCGAACGACCAGATATTAACATGGAAAATATCCACAACAAAGTTTTGGACACCACTGATAACTGAATTCCCCGCTACAAACAATGCTACTGTACACCCAAACGCATTCACTAACTACCCAGTTGACCAAGTTTCACCGCATGACAAGCAGTTTAATCACCCAGGTTAGTCTCCGATGCTAAGCTGGATCTTCTAAATGCACCAATACTGCCATTCTAGAACAGCACAGGCCTCCATCAAGATATAGGATTTATCAAATACAGAGAGAATTTACAGGGGAGCAGAAAAGGTTTAGCGATATTAGGGAGTTAAAAATATCAAGGGCAAAGTCGGGCAAGAAAGAGCCAACTTGTCTCTGAATAACGCATAGAGAAGATTGTGTTATACAGGGCCATCTAAGGTCAGAAGATCACTGGGTTTGTCCAGCATGCCTCATAGTGAGCTGGGTCTGTCTTATGTATGGTTATCAGCCAGCTGTTAATCATACAGGGTCCAGCCCCCCCCCCATAATGAATTACAATAACAGCACTGCAAATCCCAACTCGCCCTTTACCGAAAGGATCACGTTATATCTATGAGTTATTTAGTAATGCTGGGGGTAATAGTTGGTTAAGGGCATGCTGCACGGTCACTGTTAGCTCGCACTGGCCGGGCGGCCCGTGTCACTGTGCGACGTGCTGCACTTGCCATGTAGCCAGCTCTTGAAGCCGGCTTCGTCCAGATCATGATGAGGCCGCAGCCGGACCGTAACTCCCCCGAAGCGGTCTATCTTTTCCTGGGGCCAAGCGCACGGGGCTTGCTCGGACCGGCTGGGTTCCGAGGTGAGAAATCTGCCCGTCACCGCTTTTACCCCGGTGGTAGACCACCGAATCAAATAACGCCGACACACAAGCCGCAGCATCCCAGCAGTCAGCTGTAGCACCCTATCCTTACATAACATAAGCGGAAGCGACATCACTAGCCGGGCGGCGCCATCTTTGTTATGGATACGCTTTCCAAAATGCTAGAGCGCCAGCCTACATGTACCGTTTCGCTTCCGGAAACATAGTAGTTTATGTAACCCTAGAAAGGGGTCGTTCACACTACACCGTGATATAGAAACAATTTCTGCCTATTATAATCACATTGTTTAAGGACACGACACCTCTAGAGTCAGGTCAATGGTCGTTCTTTGCCGGAACCATTAGACCAGGGGTGTCCAAACTGCGGCCCTCCAGCTGCTGCAGAACTACATCTCCCATAATGCTCTTTCAGCTAAGGGGCTGGCTGAGGAGTATGGGAGATGTAGTCCTGCAGCAGCTGGAGGGCCGCAGTTTGGACACCACTGCATTAGACGCTCGTGGCTAGACATCTTTCCATAGAGTTTCGTACTGACTGGTGCCTTGCCAGGAACAAACATGTCTGCTACCACTGGCTTTTAAATTGCCTGCTGAATGATTACCGTAATTATTCCCAAAATCTATTACTGTCTGCATCAGTCAATAACTTCTGCGCCTCTGCTTTACACATTACGGTAGGTCACAAATCCCACCCCCCTTCTGCACCCGGAAGTTGTTGTTCTGCCGGTAGAGCACGCCTGATGCTGCTGTTGGTGAGATTTGCTCGATATGTCTGCCTCCAAAAAGAAAAGCAAAGAGAAAGCTCTACAAGGGGCAGCCTCCCCCTGTCCGGAGCCCCGAACGGGTAGTAACAGCAACCCTTGGCTGTTTAAAGTCACCGACTTCTTAGATAAAGGTATATTGCCCAGCGCTTTAATGCACATGGTGTTTCACGTTCTGAATGATCTCTAGATGTTATAAGCACTTAAATACGTCAAACGACTTAACAAAGTACAAAAAGGAAGTTTATATCAAAGGAGGAGAAATGTTAGTGCATGAGGTCATAGTCAAAAACTAGAGGGACAGAGTCCTGGATGTAAGCTATGATAATTTTGCTTCACTAAGATAGTGGTTAATAAGTGGAACAGCCTCCCGGCAGAAGCCATAGAGGTTAATGTAGCAAGGAAACCTAACCTTGAGACATACAACTATCCTGAATCTAAGACAATGCCAAGTACTGATTACGATCCGAGTCTTTACAAAAAAAACGGAGCCTACGCCGGTTCTTATCTGCCGTCAAATTCTGTGCTGTCCCTGAAAAAGTGTCCCGTGTATTTGAGGGTAGATGATGAAAGGGCCAGCTGTGGGCTTTCCACGGGGACTGTGTTGAATCTAGCCCTGAATTTATCCCGTCACGGAATATCCCATTACGGAATATCCCATCAGTGATGGATGCTGGAATATGCTTGTTCTGAGCGATAGGGAGACGTACGTTATATCAATGACATCACCGGAGTCTAACCGGCAGCTCTTACAATATCCTTGACAGTCTATGGCGGTGCCTAGGTCTATGCTGTCACTGTAGCATGTATAATAAAACATGTATTGATCTATCGGTCTCTGTTTTCTTTTTATATGTCTGGATTCCGGTGCTCTCTGGTGTGTTATAAAGAATGCATGTTTATTTTGTCTGGCTACCCTATACATTGGTGAGGGGGTTTGTCAACGTATAATCAACTTAAACCAAGCTTTATGCAACCTTCTTAAAACCTTTGTGACATTTCATGCCGTCATGAAAAAAGTGACCAACGAACCTATCACAACAGCATTGAAAGCCAGTTAGATCAGCTGGCTAAACATTTTAACCCCTTAATGACAAGGCCCATACATGTATGGGCTTACAATGCATTGTTTTCAATGGATTTAGGGACCGCCTATTTTTAAAAAGGGGCTGATGACTGTGTGTGGATTACAACTCCCATCACCCTCAGCTGTGGTGATGGGAGATATAGCCCACGAGAGCACCAGAGGAGCAGAAGGCTGGCCTGGTGGGGGGTAAATCCAAGTGGCCCCCATTGGCCCGTGCCACCCCCCCTCGCCGGATACATCACATATGTACTGGAACACACATTCTCCTTTACAGAAACTTACACCATCACACACATTCATGCTCACACACAAACAACTGGAATGTTTTTACCGTGCGTCTACAATATTACATGACCCTGTTGCATTCCTGCTTCCCCGGGCTGGTCCAACATTGTTCACCAGACCAGCACTTTGTAAAGACCTTGGGACCATCCAGGGGGCAATTCCCTCCTGCCCCTGGGCCAGCCCACACCTGTTTCTTCTATCTAACCTGCGTGTATTATGTCAATTTCCCTTTTATATTCTATGTGCCTACCCTGCCATATTCAGTGTGCTATTGCGCAGCAAAATTAGCTTGTTATGTGGTGTGCCCAGTAGATTTGAAACATTATACAATAACCTATCCACATGGAGTATTTATGTGATCTGGAGGGGCAGCTGAATACATTTCAGGGAAAAAGAATATATATATATATATAATGGTAAAGATTGGTAGCCAAGTTGCTGCATGACAAGAGCCTAAATGGCCCCAGTAAAATACCCCAGGTTGTCTACTTACCAGAAATATGCACTTTGTGAGGTTTTTTATCGTTTCGTTTGTAGTTCACGTGGTCCGTGGTAGTGGAGAAGACATTATTCTGTTAAAAAGAGGATAACATGAAATAATGCTTTTTAATAAAATCTGGAAAAGAAATGACTCATATACACTGTAGGGTTTTATGTTTTAATCATTTTAAAAATAATAAAAAATCTATTGTTCACTTATGATGTCATTGAATGGTGTGTTTGGACAAATGTTCTACCATAACCTTAAATTGACCTTTCTACATTTTGATCATGGTAGGGAGAACATATTTAGTGGATAAAAATGCCTTTTGGGAATATGCAATAATTACAACCAAAAAATCTTACAGCTCAAGAAGGGATAACTGGATGTGGAAAGAAATGTTATCAGAGGCTGTCCCCCCCCTTGCACTCGCGGTTAGCGGTGGAGTTTGGGGTAAAATGGTTATAGGCTTGTTAACGTTACCCATCGAATTCCATACGTGTTTCTGTAGCATGTCCAATGAATCTAATCAATGTATACTCTAAGAACATGTTTAATAGTTTGCAGGACCAGGCTAGTAAACCACTTCTTTCCCTCTAAGCTAGCTTATCTTCTTGGGAGCCGAACCTATCGCCAACCCAGCTTGCCATTTGTGGCATCTTCCTTACAGGAGAAGTATGGTAGAGCCTTCCCACCGCCTGTGTTTAAAGTGATATGTTTATAGAGTTCTGCAGTGACGTCATTAGGTGTGCTGGTGTAATATAGATCTTTCTGTTGCAGTAGCTCATCAATCGTGCCAAGTTTTCTGGCGGTATCAGTCGGCGCCGTACTAGAAATTCAAAGTCACCACATAATTGGCCCAACTTAATTGCTGCCAACCTTATAATACGGATCTCTCTTAACCGCTGTCATAGTGCATACTTTGTAATTGTTACATGACCTAATGATTTGTGAAGGTATAGCTGCGATCCCCGCCAAATCAAATAAATCGTCCCAGAATCATCTGTCTGTTTCATATTTTCTTTTCTTTTCATTGTAGCAGAAGACAATGTACCAAAGGCTTACAGATGTTCTTTCGTACAGCTCGGCCTGAATAGTATGAAATCGGCTGACGTGTGTATTGGGCGCCCTGTTTTGATAACCAGCATAGATGGGAGACAAGAGGTAACCTCCGATGGGATTGGAATATATTGTGGATTTTTTTTTTGTATAACGTGTACTGTATTGTACAAGTTTTTTTCCAGAAAATATCTGAAAAAATGACCACATCTTATAATCAAGGTCATCTTTTATTCAGATGTCAGATCCATGGCACAATCCTTTTTTACTCCTTAATTTACAGAGCAGTTAGCCATATTGCAAAGAACGCAGGTGCTAATAAAATGCAGAAATGGGTTACTTTTATTTTATTGTTATTCTGTTTAAAACTGTTAACGGGTTGTCTATAACATATCATAATTTTCTGCAGTGTTACACTATAGACAAAATAACCATATGCAACAACGTGACATTGACAAAAGTAGAGGAAGCCCGTAAGAGCTTACAGATGGTTAAGTATTCATGTCTCTAAAAGTGGGACGAGGACCTATGTTTGCATTAACCCATACACATATTGTACACAGATCCCTACACAATTTCTGCGTAAATTGTCAGCGCCATATAAATAAAAGATAATAAGTGTTGTTTATGCAGCGTAACACTGAGGTCCAGTCATATGGACCAGCTGCTGGAGAAGGGGCACACAAGTTAGGAAAGATGCTCAAAGGGACTTGGGTACTGGTCCCTCCAGTTGTGGAACGCCCGAGAGGTGTAAAGCCGGTTACTTTTGCCAGTAACATTTGGATTCTGTGCTTCTCTCTGCAGGTGTGTACAGCATGGCCCGTGTCTGGTCTTCCTTCCGGCAAAGTTGGCCTCAGGGCAACAGCGCAGAAAAACCTCAAGGTGAAACCCGGGGACTCGGTGCTTGTGCGGCCCGTCACAGGCTCTGTGCTGCAGGCTGAAGAAATCGAAGTCAGCCTCAGGTATAATATTGTAAGAATGCTGTGTATGTAGACTGGGCTGACGCCGTAACTTTCCTCCATCCTGCAGACCTCTCTGCTTAGTGCCTGGATATGAAGTTCTATCCCACACATTTTACAGATTTTCAGTAATATGGAGGCCATGCTGACTAGTTGTAGACCTCTATAGCGGAACTGCTATATATATTATCCCTGTTCTCCACTCTTTGTCACATATAAAAAAAAACATATGGCGAAAATAAAAACACTCCAGGTTTTTAGAGAATGATCTACCCTTGGTAAAAGAAGGGGGTTACATTATACCTTGGTTTAAATGACGCAATGCTATATATTTACCATGTAATCAAAAAAGAGGGAACTGTCATTTTTGCAGTAAAATATCTCCGCGGATCAGTAAGAAGGAGAGAGTCTTTACCGTGCATGTATCTGAGCTGAAAGTATGTCGGCGAGCTTGGTACATGCCTTGCACATGCAGACCTTTCAGTCTTTTGATTTTGAGGGACATTATACAATATATTTTCTATTACTTCTAATACGTGAGCTCATACATTTTAAATTCAGTTTTTTTTTTAAATGTAGATGATGCATTTTTGTGTACTAAGGGCGTTTTAACCTACTAAGGGCTTCTTGACTGCTCAGTGTGAGTGGAGCAGTGTAACAGATTGGTGGGATTGGAGCGCCATCTAGTGGAAATATTGTATATTTGTAGAGATAACAGATTTTACAAACGGACCATTTTTTATGTTTTTTTTAGTAGATGGAAAGTGTTTATATTTATGTCTTTGAAAAGGTCCAGAATCATGGAGCTGAAACTTACTTTTCTCTCTGAATTGTATTTTAAATATACTTTAGTATTTATTAAAGAGACACTCTAGCCATCCCTTTAATTGGGCCCTTTAAATGTTCATGGTGTCCCTCTTGTATAGCTCAGAGAGGTTCTGCAGAATCCCCCATATTCATTTGGCCTTTCCTCCACCACCTAGCTATATGCCTCCAGCTGATGTGTTCTCTCAAACACAGTTCATGGGGTTTGTATGTTTCCATCCATCATCACAGGGAGAAGGATGCCGGTGGGATCAATCTCGAAGAGCTGTCTGCTTTTCTGCTAAGGCTCATGGGTAAGAGACCTGTAATAAAGTATACTTTTAACTTACATTTAATACACATATAAAGAAGTATCGGGTACTAATAAGCAGATTGATAGATCAAGGGACTCCTTGAAGACATGGCCGAGTTAATTATTACATACTACACAGTTGCCTTTTGTTTTGAAAGGTGCTGTTCCAATTACTTTGGTGAATACAACACTAGTAGAGGATAAGAACAACATATTACTAGTAGATGATCAAACTCTATCAGCAAATAATTTGATCCAGATACATTTTTGTCCTGTTCAGAGTTATAAATAAGTGATAGACCGGCTTGATTTCCATGGCTTAAATGGTGAGCCAGTTTACTATATCTTGCTACAAAATGGACCACTTTCACATTTCACAGACTTGACTTGGTTGTCGTACTGTTGCTGTGGAAATGTGGCTTACACTCCCTATGAGTTAACCCCTGAAAGCAAGAATTATGACTTTAATGCCCTACATGCAAGGTGCGCTTCTAACGTGTGTTTTACCTTTTCAGATGGAAAGATCGTTTTGCTTGGGAACCTTTTAAGTATGAACTTCTACGGTAGACCATGCACCTTCCAAGTGACTAAAATTAAAGGCATTGATGACATGGTGCAAGAACCACTATCGAGTAATGTTTTTACAAATGACATGTCAATGGACAAGAGCAGCATGGAGAGCAGTACCTTGGATTTGTCTTTGCAGCTTGGCCAGCTGGATATCGATGATAACCAAAATGTAGCAGCCACAAGTACTCCATGCAGAACTGACATGGTCAGGCCCTCAGGTCCTTTTTGTCAGGCTGTGGCAGAAGTTAATCCACACGAGCCGAGCACAGGGCAGTCACACCAGGACAGCTTTCAAAGCCTTAACTCGTCAGACAGTGATAATGACAAAGGACCGATGTCTCCATACCTGAAAAATGGCTCCAAATGCAACACGGATACGTTTTATTCAATTTGTTCACAAACTCAAATCAGATACAAAGATTTCAAGTCGACATCAGAGTCTGAAGAAGTTGAACAAGGAAATAAAGTAACTTATGACATGATTGGCGGATTGAAGAGCCAATTGAAGGAGATACGAGAAACTATTGAGTTGCCTCTGAAGCAGCCGGAGCTGTTTAAGAGTTATGGTAAGCCGGCAGCGGACTTTTTCTAACTCTACTCCAGAACTCTCTCTTTTTTCTGAACTATAATAGTTCTGTATATATTGGCTGGTCCTTCTGTCACGTCTTTGCTTGACCAACCAAACACTATCAGGTCAACAGTGTAATTTCTGAGCTGCATCCCGGGTACAGGCTTTGAGTTATACAGAAAAACCTTAAAGGTATGCACATCAATGCATTTGATAGCTGCATGGCTATGTATTGTGTTGTCAGCTTTACAAATGCATGGGGTTATTCTGCAGGATCCCCCTAAATGCATTTGCCCCTTTCCACACAGCTAAATGCCCCGCAGAAGATGTTCTTGGCTGAACACATCTCTCTGCACATGACTTTCCTAGCTCCAGTCAGATGAAGGCTGCATGCAGAATATATGTTCAGACGCCTGTGCACATGCGTGGACAGTCCTATTGATTTGAATAGAGCACTTTCCTGCCACAGATTGGTTGTTTAATCAATCAATCAGTAGCAATGTTTATTCTCATTTTGGAAGAATGTATATTAAAGCATGCACGGGGTACTTTAGTATGCATTCTTCTATGGTGGCGGTGTAAGGGACTTTTAATGCTGTGTATGGGCTGGTAAAGTATTTTTTTTTTGCTTTACTTCTAGGAATTCCTCCTCCACGGGGAGTGCTACTCCATGGTCCTCCCGGGACAGGCAAAACACTCATCGCTCGAGCAATCGCTAATGAAGTCGGTGCTCATGTTTCAGTTATCAATGGTCCAGAAATAATGAGCAAGTAAGTTGAAATTTGATCTTGAAGTCCTTGGCTCGCACTTTTGTTGACTTGGAGAAAATGGACCCAAGCTTTGTCTTATCTGCTCTGTGTTCGAGGCTCTATGTCCCTTTTGCGGGCAGATTATTTTTTGGATTCATTATTTGCAGGATTCATACTAACCTGAATTACCAAAACACTGATTTGGAGAATTTCACATACGGCATAATTGTAGTGTAAATAAGCCTATTATCGCTCATTGATAGAACAACCTCTTTAAAGCGTTGGAAGAGTTGTTCAGGCATAATTATCTTGCATTCTGAGCTGCTATATTTTATTTTATGTTGAGTATTTTGCTTATGTTATTTTATATTTACAGGTTTTATGGGGAGTCAGAGGCCAGACTGCGCCAGATTTTTGCTGAGGCATCGCTACGGTAATATTATACAAACCATTTTTGTACGTTTAAATTAAGTGCTATTTATAATATAATAAGACAAGAATAATATTGTTAATTTTTTTGTGGTCTTCTTCCACTGAGTTTTTTTCCTCATCTTATTGATTTACTGTTATGTTTTTGTAGCCAACCCTCCATTATATTTATTGATGAGCTTGATGCTCTATGTCCAAAAAGAGAAGGGGCTCAGAATGAAGTGGAGAAACGTGTTGTGGCCTCCTTACTTACACTTATGGATGGAATTGGATCGGTAAGTCCTATTGGTACAAGATCCGGGATTTATTTTATTAATGTTTTGGGAAATAAGTCAGATGTACATGAAAAAAGTTTATTTAAGAAGCTAAAATATTGATTACCTAGCAAAGTATCAAATTTGGGATTAATGTGTTTCTTGGAATCTGAAAGTCTGCATCTGTACTCATCAGAGATATCTCTAAAAAAAAAATAGTAGCCAGAAAATATAATTAGCAAGGATTTGTCCTCAGAGACCACTATAGAAGAGCCAAAAACAACTAGGGCCCTTAGATTTATCCAGCTCTTTAAGCAGTTGTGCCTTTGGCTAGAAGAGGCAGTGTAGAAAAGAAAGTTAAAATTACACCCCAGTTATCATATTCACTTTAATACATATGACAGCTAAGTGTCACCATATATGTTAGCCTATTTTTGTTGCATCAAAATGCAAGTTGAAATGAAGTTCTAAGTACTTTTAATATCCATTCGTAGACTGTCCCTTTAAGTAGCATAAAAATGATCTTATATATTATGACAGTTGCAACGCCCTACAATACTTTATTATATATATATATAAATATATATACACGTTTATTCAATTTTATTTACTTTTAACTGTTAATTTGCAATGTTTATATGCATGTACCTGAAAGCCTAGCTAACAGTAGAAAAAAGACCTGTCAAGCTCTTGTTATAGACTCTTTGAGGCTATTAGAGATATGTTAGTTAAAGATAGGACTATAATATATAAGAGAATATCATATTTTCCATACTTTTGCAAGATTCGAGAATGTTTATTCGGGTAATAATGCGGGTTCCAAGAGAAAGTCTTGGCCTCGGTAAATATCCTCTGTAACGCTGCGTAAATATTTGCCGTGCCAATGCTACCAGTGCGCTCACTGGAAATGCCTGCCACAGGAAAACGACTTTTTATTTATGATTGTTCTGGGGAAAACTAACATTAGCACTCCTCTGCTGCCACCAGACATGGATGCAGCCACCCATGACATCTGTACTCCCTAGAGAGACCAAAAATGCGTTCCATTTGTGCAACTTCCTGGAAATGTCACGCGGGTCACGGCTGTGTGCTCATTGTAGCATCTTTCCATGTCATATGGCCAAGAGTATATTTCCAAAGCTCCTAAACGTCAAAATTAACTTCTAACTGATATTTGTGGGGGTTTGCCTTCTCTGTTATTGAGACACTTGGTAGCAGCTGCTAATTGATGAAACCATCTTGATTTTTGTATCGTAGGAAGAAAGTCAAGGCCAGCTTTTAGTGCTAGGAGCCACAAACCGCCCTCACTCGTTGGATCCCGCTTTACGCAGACCTGGGCGCTTTGACAAAGAAATAGAGATTGGTGTGCCTAACGCTCGAGAACGTCTTGACGTTCTCCAGACCATATTGAGAAAGGTCCCTCATCAGCTGATTGAAGAAGACCTTGTGCAGCTTGCAGACAGCGCCCATGGATATGTGGGAGCCGACCTGGCTGCCCTGTGCAAGGAAGCAGGTGCGTTGCCTAAATTCTACTTCCACAGAACAATGCCTTTGTATTCCTTTACCACAGATTATTGAGGTCTAAGAGTTATGTTCTTAGCATATTATTTATAAAGTGCTGGCAGTGCCTACTCGTGAGGGTCGCCTGTTTTTTGATTCAACCTGAATTGCGTGCATCTTGTAGTGTTTTTTTTTCTGGGAAAACTCAATGTCTACAACTTTCTCTCCAGTTGTGTTGACAAATCAAGTTCCCCTTAAAATCATTGGAACAGCTCTGGGTAGCTCAAGTTGTGCGTCTTGGATTGAGTATGAGGATTATAAAACACAGTGTGTCTAAAAGATATATGATACCATCAGAGCTCCGTTGGATTATATGTGTGCCTTTTATTAACCCACGGCGACATAATTGCTCATGTTGATATGATTACTCTGTCACTGGTGCTAGAAGACATACTGAAGAACGTACTGTGCAGAATGCTATAGAAATCACTAGTGGTCATTTGCATAGTTATTAATGCTTCTGAAAATTCGCACCCGACACGGGGTCACAGCTTAACTCATGTTGTTTAATGAAGCCTTTCCAGCAATTTCTCAAATTAATATGCATTCTAGCCGTTTCGGTATCAAGAAAAAGTGTACAAATTGCTAGCTGTGCCGACAAATACCCCCCCCCACCCCAAGGACATAAATCCAATCCTTAACTCGTTTGTTTTCAGGGAAGTTATAATTTGTCCGGCATTTCATCAGAAAGCAATTTATCAGTAGCCCCTTTTAGCATTAAATGACTTACGGCTCCGTTCTTGCATATTGCAAATATATCTAGTTCCTGTATAGCACATCTGTTATTTCACAGAACGTTTGGGGAAAATGAATCCTCGCCCAGCGCTGGCCAGGATATTAATCTCTGAAAGCATGCTTGAATTTTCATGAGAAAGGTAAGCCCTCCAAACCACTAGGAAATGTTAATAATTGAGCAGAGGACAAGCAGTTGTGATCTCTGCTCCAGGAATCTGGTTTCCCTAATATAGGGATTTATTAGAGATCTGGCCTTCTAAGGCATCCTGCGCAGCTGCACCCGGGCGAATGTAAATAGAGCCTGATATTTTTTTTTTCTTCTTCGCAAAGGGGATTCATTTGATTTGTTTGGAGTGGAAGGAAGTATTTGGTTTTGTAATGCTTAAAATTAATCTTCAATATCCGCACGATCTGCACACCATTCTTGCGTACCGTTGTGAAACGCCGGGCCTCTGATGTGATAGCGTCACGGAGGCCTGGGAGGGTGGAAGGCATTGTTTAAAAAGTAAGACTAGACAGTGAAAGTCTAATTGAATCCAGACCGGGCTGTATTACTGGAATGTTTATTATCATTTAGAGGAAGGCGATGGGGGTAGGGAGCGGCTGATGTGCAACAGGAAAAGAAATTATTAGTCTCTTTTTAAAAAAAAATAATAAAGAGAAAAAAAGTACTTTAAGAAGCCAAGATCTTAAACTCAGAACAAGGAACCGCTAGCACTATGCCTTATTTAGTTTCTTTTTTGTTTTTTCTTATATAACAGTCAGTGTCATAAAAGGAGAAATGAATAGCATTCCTAAATGGTTTCTAAACATGTAAAGGCACAGTTGGCAGGCATCTAAAAGCCAGTTTATGAGAGTTTCCATTTAACCCCCTGATCTCCAGAGGCATGCCCAATAAAATGATTGACCAAGTTTAGCAAATATGGCGTGCTTCGGAGTTGCGCCTTGCCGTTTTGTATTTGAACGCTGAGGTCACCACAATCCCACCGATGGTCTCTAATCAGTGGGAATGGCTTTATGGCCGATTCTGTGTTCGTCACATATAAAGTACTGCGGGATGCGCATGAACGGCCGAACTGCCTTTACACAAAAAAGGAAGGCACATGGCATTGGTGGCTTAAAACTTCAACAGATGTTTGTAGGCTGTTTCGTGGACTATATGTGGAGTGTTTGCTTCAATTCTAAAATGATCTCATTTTGGCATTCACAACGGAATGCATTTGTCTTCAAGCTTGTTCTTTTTCTAACAAAACATCAGCAATGTTTTTAGGAGAGGGCCTGGCGTAAGGTAACCACACGCACTCGCGGCTCAAACACTTGGGTTTTATTGACTACGGATCAGGTTCTGCTGATGGAAAAGTTGCTAAATGGGAATGGAAGGTATGTACCCTAGCTGGGACGCAGGAACAATCAGGGCAGTGTTTGGAATATGTTCTGGAAGAGTATTAGGACTTTACCGGGAAGAACGGGGACACAGCTTAGGTTTTGGGCTCAGTAGCACATCATGGCATGGCTTCAACCATGCAAGGAGGGTGGTAGAGGAAAGATGCATGGAGCTAATAGCTAATGTATTTATTTTTAAAAAAAATTTAGTTTTTGCAACTTTAATAAATGGCAGTGAAAAGAAATGTTTGGATAGAGAACAAAACAACATGATTAGAGATCTCCTGGGATCTTTATAATACCCCACAAGATTGCATTACAATCTCAGGGCACTTCCCATGCGTGGATTCGCTAGCCAGGGGTACAAGCCCAGTCATTCTGTACGTGCATTCCCTCTTAAAGAAATACCACTGACACAACTCATCGGACACACTTCATCGGACACACTTCTTTAAACCTCCCTTATCCATACTAGAATTTCAGGGGAATGGTTTTGTAGAATAGAACGTTGATATTAAAGTCAGCACGCACACAGTCTCAGATCTGTCTATATTCTAATAATGTCATTATTAATAATATAGGAGATTTCAGTTTTCGAAACGTTTTTCCACAGGCTTGCTGGCTCAAACGTGTTGGCTTCTCACTGGCAACCCGTTTCTACCTTATCCATAATTATTAGTACATTTTTTTATTAATATTATTTCTTTCAGACTTCCGGAAGAGTATTTTAAGCGAAAGGCGCTTTACTCTCCATGTGCTGTCGACCATCGCATGGATTTTATGTGTGCTTAGCGCTCTTGGCATTGCTGCCATCTTCCTGTCCCATAACAAATTGGGAAAACACTGCATATCCACCCACACAACATTATACGAGCCAAAAAAACATGTCCTGGTTTCTAAGGGCTTCGGCAGCTTGTTAAGGCCAGCATTCATATTCGGTACAAATATAATTACATTTTAGGAAGGCGTAATTGTTTGGAAAAGAATTATGCCCCTTTCCAAAATATATAACACATAACAGACATCCGAGTAAATGTGAGGCTACCAGGAAAGAAAATGAACAAACCACAAAAACCACATCCTTATTCTGTATGGTAACCCAGGGCTAATGGACAAATATGAAAGGAAGGAGCAGATTGTAGAGCGATTGCCGCTCGAAAATATTAAATCCAGACCTGAAGAAAAAAGCCTATGCAGAGAAGTGATTTGACTGCATATTTTCCCTGTCAGCTAATAGTGATCGTGGTACCTAAGCAACAGTCTGTATTAAAATTATAAAGTGTCCACATTCTTCTGCTTGTTGAGTTCTGCACTGGAAAAATCCCGCTTTGCTTCCACATGTGCTTTAATATCCTGCCCTTCCTTTATTCCGAAAATGTATTGTTCTAAACTAAATGACTTTCCAGAGACCTTGGATAACCTCAGGAGAACGAGCAGTCTGTGTAGGCAGTGGGGCAGGGACTTGGATAGCGAGAAACGATTAAATAAGTTACTGGAGCTCGTAGCTAGAATATAAAACATTGTGGTTTACGCTCACGCTATAAATATATATCCCGAAAAAGTTAAGTTATAGGAAATTTGTTTTCTGGCGGATGATTGAAGCAATATTTAACTTTTCAAACAAGGTGAGATTAAGAGACTTGGACATCCTGGAGAAGTTCTAAAATGTCATCGCCTACTTTGAGGTTAATAATTCTATAAGAGAACCCGCCCCATCAACATTATGGATGAGCCTGTCACTTGATGCAAACTCTCATCTGCCTATGTTGTATAGCTGTTGTGACAAAACCTTGCTACTGAGGTCCATGACTGGTACTTCTAAGTGTGGTCCTCTAGGGCAGTAAGGCTCAGGAACACTGCCATATGGCAAACTGTGCCATTTATTTGCACATGAAAACCCCCGTAAAAATAAACCCCCGTAAAATAAAAGCCTAGGTCGAGATTAGAGCGTTCTCTAGCCTGTGCTTTGCTGGCGCAGGTTGACCAGCCTAAACACTCACCAACTTCTCTGCCAGACCAGGTAAACCAGGCTCCCCTGCACAAAACACATATACAGGTTCAGGCAGGTACAGGTGATGCCTTTCCTTGCCCTGGGAGCACAAGCACAGGGGAACATCCTCGCCCAACAATGCCCAGAATCTGCTTGAGGGAGCTTCAGTGTCCTTTACCTGCACCTGTTGCAGGCTTCATCAGTGTCTTAGATTGAACTTTCAAGTCTAGAATATACTTCAAGTCTGTTGCAACTCTGCAATTGGAGCCTCAGCTAACCTTGTTCTCCAAATGCTCCACCATATACATGATCTGAGCAGCAACTGCGTACAAAATCCAAACAGATCAACTCCCAGGGGTTCAATAGTGTCCCACTGTCTAACGTACTGAGAGGAACCCAAGCAGAAGCCTCTTTGAAAACCAAAGGGATACATTTCCCATGGCAAATGAACCACTTTCACAGTCTATTTTTTCTAGGCCAGTGGTAGCCTACAGATGGCTTGTGAGTTGTTTCCAAGTAACAGCTCAGTAGTTCTATCAACAACTCTGGCAGAGAGTGTCTCTCATTTGACACTGAATGATGGTGTCTTTATTATAGTTTAATATAAGTTGTTCTTTTCCCCCAATCACAAGAGCAGTGCATAAAGCAATGGACCTTCCAGACGTGTGTTGCTCACTGTCATATTATGACACTGTGTTACTGGAGCACAAACCTAATTTTGGTGTCTACATCTACATCTATGGGGTTTTGACAACTATTGAAAAGTACCACTGGCTATATAGTCAGGATAAAACACAAGTATACGTGAGTGGGTTCCCCAGTGGCCTTTCTCAAAAAATTATACTAAGCATTCCAATAACTACCAGGTATATTTTTATGCTTTTACCTGTTTACACTTTTTTCTTTTGTGGAATTCACTCCCCTAGTCTAAGGTTTGCATGGCCTGGCAATAAATGACATAGGTTCAGACACAGCCACAAGGCAGGACTCCAATGTGGAGCACCTTTGGCTGTGAATCCCAGGTGGCCGGTGTCTAGGTAGTCATCAAGGGTACCGTCTAGGTAATTTACCTTTTGGCAGTAAACAGTGGATGCGTTTGAATCCTAAAAATAAAGGTCTGACTGCAAAATGCCCTTGAATAAAAGTTCATTTTTGTGTCCATTTTTCTGATAAAATCCCATTCCTTATTCAATCCAATATGCCAAGTTGAGGCAAAGTATGGAAAGACTTCTCTTCAGCCGTTCTTCAGTATTAATATTTGAACAATGCACGAGATTCCTAAAGGGTTAAATATCTACACGCAATCGTAATTCTAGGTTATTCATTGGTTTCCCCGCTTAATCTTGTAGGATTATCTGTTGACATTTTGCTAATAGCCGCTCTGTGAAAAGACAACGATGAAAGCCGGGTGTACCCACGCACGCTTTGCTCGGGGTATGTTGTGGTATGTTGCATTGTGTTTTGTGTGATGTAGCAAAGCATTGTGGGAGGAGAGGCGAATCCTAAAAACAGGAAAATACATGCTGCTATCCGCAGTCTGCTTTTTATTATCGCTCGATGTAACAGTTCTTTCCAGCTACATGATGACCCCAGAAGCAGCCTGTGCACGCACATTCTAAACCAATGACTTCAGGGTTTGTTTGGTAAGCTTTGATCATTCGTTCCCTGATTTGGAAAGGGGAATCTGGATTTTTGAAACATAAATAGATCAGAGTTTCTGATTTTAGATTAATAGCGCAAGCACAATAGAATGCATTTCACATGGGGGTTTTGAATTAACGTCTGCTTATTTCCAGACATTTGTGTACATGGTTACAGACATGGTCAATTGAGTGTGTTACACGAAGGAAGTCCTCATTACTACATTTTAGACTTTATAAAACCAAAGCCTGTTGTTGTTGAAAGTGTCCTGGAGTTAGTAACCTGTATCCAAGCAGGGATTTCAGCTAACGAGTAGACGAGTCAACACCTAGTCTTTGGGGGCATTTTGCATTTGCCCCCTGCCAAGTGCCTTTTAGGGGATGCGTTTGGCTGAACAGATCTCCCTGCACGTGACTGGTGAATGCTGCGTGCAGGGGCCTGCGTGTTTGTAAAAGCCTTCTATTGGTTTAAACAGTAGCACTGATTGATCGCTTCAAGCAGCCAATCAGAAGCTAGGAATCAGATCATGGAAGATGTCGCCGTCAGTTTTTCAGCATGGCTGCATATTGTGTGTTGGTTTCTTGATTGGTTGCTTGAAGCAGCCAATCAGTGTCATGAAAGTGCTACCATGCACATGGAGAGTCTAAACAGATCGCCACCTACGGCACCGGTGCTGATCGATAACTATACCTAATGCATTTGCAATGTAAAGGTACCACGTGGCTATCAAGTGCTGGCAGAAATACAGCGTTAGCAACATAATTGTTAGAACTGTTTCCAAACTCCTTCCCCAAAAACAAATCTTTTAATCATGTAAAATTTTGCCTCATCTGTAATTTTCGCTGGAAAGGCTTGTCAAGCGATATGAAAGCAGGCATGGTTGTTGTCATAGAAACTAGGAAGAAAAATTCTTAAAAGTTTCTGTGTTGTTTATGGGACTAAACGTCGAGAGGAAAATCTAAAATGACAGATCTGCCAAGGTTTATTTGTCTTAACATACAAGAACTGCAAAAAAAAAAAAAAATAAAAAAAAAGATTTTATCTAAGTAGAACAGAACCTTTAAACTTGAAATAAAAATCACTAGTGACGTTACTGTAACGAGCGAGCGTAGTGCCTGCCGTTCCGTGAAGAGCAGGGGCTGTAATCATTGTCAGATGTCTTGCGGATATTATGATGACCTCCGTTGTGTCACAGCTTGTCTGCCTTTGCCGTGGGGCTTCTTCAAATAATGACTTTCAAAACCTGATCCCCGCTTCCACTGGAGAAGATATTTCCAGCGGTTTCCGTCCCCCGAAGCCTCGTGCGGCCGTGTCTCTTATCCATCTGGCCTCCTGGAATGCTTTATTGATATTGTAGCGTATCCTGTTCATTATGAATGAGCCACATTACAGGAAGTCTGAATTGCAAATATTTGTGATTTGGGTTCCAGGGCCTGGGGATTGAAGGCAGGTGTTCACGCGGATTTTTTTTTCTCTCCCCCCATTGCTTTTATTTTATATATACGCTGCACAGAGCTTTTTTTTTAGGCTATAGAAGAGCAGATGCTGTAAAGCATATCGGGTCTCCTTAAGCACATTTAGCAAATGTCACCCAATCTGTTTCTTTTACTACGTGGCGATGAATAAAGCCCCCACTCAGGTAACTGCAATGTACCGAACCGTGAAAGAGGGGAAGCAGGTTAACCCTTTCAGAACTATATCGTGACTTGCCCCTCAGGTTCTCTTGGGTTTAAGCACTAAACTTGCGTAAGGAACTGTAAGTCTGATGTAAAGCATTGCGTTGGTGCTGATGCTATTCTTCAAGTGGATACGTGTAGCTTCCTCGAAGTCGAAAGGCGCGTTCCGGTTCAATTTTACACATCGGATTTAAGTACGAATAGCGTCAAGTTCTGCAGAGTTGGTTTTGTTGAGTTGCAGCCTGTTCTTGACTCGGCTTGCAATTGGATCGCCAACTCGCTTTTTTTCTTGGTTGCATCAATGTAGATCATGCCTGTTACTTATGGCACCAGCGACGTACTTACCAATGGTGCTGCCCTATGTGTTACCTGTATGTGATGAGATGGGATGTACCACTAGCCATCCCCCCCCTCGGCACTACTGTCCTTACTGGTGATCGCTGGGACATGACATCATATCCCAGCACTCTGCCGTAACAACGTGCGCACCTGGCGGAAATGGACTGTGGAGGCCTGTAGAGGTAGGAGGCCAGTTGGAGGGCAGTGGAGCTACAGGGAGCCTGATTGTCCAAGAGGGACCCGCTGGACCTGCGGTCTTGGCCAGAATATTCCACTCGATGGCCTATTCATGTGTTTATTCTCTATTTCCATTTGTTACCAGGAAGTGTTTTGGGAGAGTTAATGAAAGCCAGATTTAGCAAAAACAAATACTTAAGGTTTCATTTTGATGTGTGTGTATCCATAAATAAGTGGAAATGCTAAAAACCCAGCTATTCAGAGAAACGTACTTTCCTACTCATACCTACAGTCTTTGTTTAGAAAGAAGCCATCTGTTCTTCACACTTTTGATAGCCTCGCATGGGTTATGTGGTGCTATGGTCAAAATCGTACTCACCCAAACAGTCTATCTCCTTCAGTCTCGAGCCTCCTAATAGATTGTAAGCTCACAAGAGTAGGAGTCCTCTCTCTTTCTGCTTGCCTTCAAATCTATTTTGTATATTGCCGATTTTAATATTTTTAGTTTCCACTCACCTTTTGCAACAGAGAGTGCTCGTTCCGTGTAAATCAAATGTAATAATATTTTTACAGGTCACTGGAATATAAACAGGGAGCACAAATCTTATCACCAGGAGCGAGCATTTGTCAAGTTACTTTCAGTCGCAGTGGTGTGCCATCTAGTGGTCATTGCTGTAATAGCTAGCTGAACACACTTTGAAGACCTGATCTTGGACTTTTAACTACTCAGGCAGCACCTAGAAAATAGTCTCACAATGACTGTAGTTATTATATATATATATATATATATATACCAACAAATGCTGGCAGGTTTGCCCATTACATTATAACATTTGTTGCTTGTACCCATAAAACATGGTTATATTAATATTTTGCAATGGAAAACATCTTGCCGCTTTGTTTATCGTTGCAAAGTTCTAATTCGCAGTGCAGTTCGGTAATTTGAGTATGCTGTAGTATTGAATCGAAATTCTCATGCTTCCATTCAGTTTCCATAGGGAAGACAGGAGCAGTCATGTGTAAATGGTTTCCTTTGCAGGCTTGAATGCTCTGCGCAGTAAACTTGGAGAGCTGTCCTGCCCGTCAGACAGGGAAGTGGCTGGGTCCGTGGTCATCGCCCTGCACGACTTCCTGCAGGCAATGAATGATGTCAGACCCAGCGCCATGAGGGAAGTTGCCATTGACGTGCCCAAGGTAAGTCATTTTTAGAACAATTTAAAATCACTAGCCAGTAGCTGACAATGAGCCACCAAAATACAGCCCATTGCGCAATAACTGTCATGGAGAAACACACTGCAACATTTAAATGGCTGCAACTTGGTTAAACCTGATATTTATTGGTACCTGTCTTACACGCATGCGTCACCGTAGAACTTTCCACTCGCTGTACTTTGGTTTTCTGTTAAGTATATTTTAATCCGGTCTCCACAATGAAAAATCCATTAATCTAATAAACATACCTATTAAATTTAGATATTCTAAGGCGGGGGGGGTGGTGGTGTTTTATATTCCCTCTAGAACGAGTTCCGTTTTTCTGGATTGTTTGAGATTCCAGTAACAGAACTCCCTGAGTGTAGCCCTTTTTGGCCTTCCAGCATGAACATCTGGAGATACTGTTGCGTGTCTAGTCATCTCTCAGCAATTAATCCTGGCCAACTTTTCTCTGTTGAACTCCTGTTCAGGAAAGGCGTTTAAAGCTGGTTAAATAAGCAGGTGATCCCAACGTGTTGCCTTTTGGTAAAAGTGGGATTAGGTTTCCTTTGTGGAAGTGTTGGAGCTATTCTCTTTGACATTTGAAACCCATATCTAAAAATACGGATGAGATTGCATATGTGTAGGGTAATAGATATCTCCATAGCTTTGGGTCACTTTCCTGGAATGGAATTTTGAAAGCATTGAAAATAAGTAATAATATTACTGTGTCCTGTGTATTGTTTTGATCCGTGGACACATAAGTGTACTTCACACGTGTACATTACTTACCGGACAGTACTGGAGTCTTTAGTTGAAGTTGAGAAAAGATGTAAAGTGACATAGTTTTTTGAGGACCAACAATACTCATCAACCACTCATAGTTCAGTGAGTGTCGTTTTTCCCTTTTTTTGATTGTTTTCACTGCTAAAATTGATCTATATCAGAGTAAATACACTGGACTTTTCAAATTTCTCATTATTTAATTTACAGTTGTTCATTATTTTGCCATCTGCCTCCAGTTTACCTGGAGTGCCAGGGAGTGTAGGAGACAACCAGGCCAATGCTTAGTCTGAAGTGTATTTGCGCTTGCCATAAGCATTATATTTTTATCTGTGGTGCCTGCATCTTATTTTATTCCTTAATATTGAAGGAAAGGCAATATGACGATGAAGAATAACTTGTCTGCCAAGCAGCTCACACTTTTATGTGGTTTTTGATGTGGTTTCCAATTTCCATGTTTTTTTTAATGTTTTTGCAGTATGTAAAATGTGGTTATATAAATGTATGCTGCTAAATTTGTCAACTTCCTACTCGTGTCCTTCCAAAGGATGGCATGTCAAGTAGTTTTGTATTACTACCCTTCGGGTACGTACAGAGTCAACGTATAGCGTATATACAGTATATTCCTGGAATTAACTTTTGTAGGTTTAAATTGGTTGTATTGGTTTGCTGTTTACTTTTTGCAGGTGTCGTGGTCAGACATTGGAGGCTTGGAGAATGTTAAACTAAAATTAAAGCAGGCTGTCGAGTGGCCGCTAAAACACCCCGACTCTTTCATTCGCATGGGGATACAGCCACCAAAAGGAGTGCTACTCTATGGACCCCCAGGGTGCTCGAAAACCATGATTGCAAAGGCTTTGGCTAATGAAAGTGGACTTAACTTTTTGGCAGTAAAGGTGAGTCATCTCTGTGGTCTGTGTTTAATATTTTATCTGTGTATAGGTACATACGCATATATGCGGATATGTGTGTGTATGTGTGTGCATAAATATATATATATATGATCAGGAATCCCTTGTGATCTGACCGTTGTTATGGTTTGAAGATTTGCTTCGTGATTGTATGGCATGAAATTTTATATACATATGCATTATTTTAGAAGTTGCAAACAGGGAAAAGAAAAAATGTCGGTGCGCTAAGCTAGTCACAGGCTCAAATAATACAAATGTGTAATACGAGGCCTACCAAACAGGTGTAAGCATGCTGCAAAAACAGTGTATTAGCTGTACAATGTATACAAAAAACAAAAACTGTCTGTGCTTCTTATCCTAATAAAGTTGGCAACAAATATATAAACATAATATAAATGAGAGGTTTTGGTTATATGAATTGGCCAAAGCATAATTAAGCTCACCCGCCACGTCAAGGCACACTCTCAATAGGGTGAGAACCTACTCTCATCTCCTACATAGTGGACACACAAAGCAGTTTATACTGCTACCAAAACCTTATTAATGTGTTGAGGGAGGTGCAATTAAACCTTAATTAATTATTTTAGAAGTTGGCTAGAAATATTTAACATATTGACAAAGTTACAAACATAATTATTATTGTCTAATTCTCTAATGTAATTTGAGTGTTCACTCGAGTGTTCATTAGAAGGCTTTCCTATTGGGCAGTTAAAGAGATAGGGTCAATGGTCCAAGGAAAGTGCATCTTTGTGCATGGTTATTACATGGTTACTGATTAAGTACATTACTAAACTAGCATTATGAATTTCCAAGCCTCCTCATAAAATGCACAAGACCATATTAGCAAACACAATAAAACTAAAAGAGATGTAAAGTTTTCTTAACCCCTTCACAACAGAAAAACACCCCGTTGGTGACAATTGATGTAGAAAGCGATCTGTAGTTGCTTTTCTCACCCAAACAGTGTTGTCGTAATGCCTCGATGTGTGGTTTCATGGGGGTAAATTGAACTGACCGACTTCAAAGATGTCCCAAATAGGACATGGGGCAGATTGACCATATTTGAAAAAGAAAAATGGTTTTGAAATAGAAAAACGCTACTTGTACTTATTGCCCTATAATGTGAAAAACAACCATAAAAAAAACATTGGCTACTCCTAAACTAAATGCATTACTTTTTCTAGATGAAGAAAAGATTTTTCAAGTAAAAGTCCTTTTTTCTCAGTTTATCACCATATTTTATACTTTTTATTAAGTAGTCGATCAAAATAATGGCAAGATATTACAGCTAAACACAAGCGCAGCATAAATGTTAAAACAGCTATTGTCACAAAGGGTACAGGAAATAAAATCAGCCGTTGTGACGAAGGGGTTAAAAAATTATAAAGAAAACAGCTTTTGTTTTTTCTTGAGATGTAGATTCAGAGAGTTTTTGTAATGGCTTGGCTTGTTATTAACAGATAAATACGTAGTTCAAATGAGATTACAGATTTTTTAATTCTTGTTAGGGTCAAGATGTATCATCTCCTGATTCAACATTTTTCCTGCTAACCTTGTCCCCATCTAAACTGGCAAATAAAAATTACATTTTAAAAAAGTGTACGACTTGATTTATTCAGATCAAAGGCTTTCAGTCAAAGCATATGTAAAATATCCTTAAGAACTTTGCAAATGTAAAGGTAGGGAGTTCACACAGAGCACCTATGAACATGGTCAGTTGAGAAACCACCAGTCCTTACTAAAACTGTATGATTTAAAGTGAACGTGTCTTGCGTGTATAGAAAAAAGTCTCAGTGATTTGGGCTGCTAATTTCAGTTTAACACCAACTTTAATATAATATTATCCACTTGCCACAACTTCACGACCCACTTAGTGGCAGATGTTAATGTCAGGAGGATGATGACATACCTTTAGGAAACACTTTTTTATAAAATCAATAGATTTGGTTCCTCTTTGAAATTATTTTAAGAAAAAATATTCTGGGAAACCATTGCTGTGGGGAATGGTTTTAGGGTTCCTGATGAATGGTGGGTTTTTGTTCTTTTTAGTTACTTGTGAATGCATTTTGGGTAGTGTACTGGGTTTAACTGTTTAATTGCCATAGAATCCCTTGTGTAGTGTGGTTTTACTTTGGCATTCCACTATGGATCCTGGTGTTTGATATATCTGGCTAAATTGAGTCTATGAAGTACTTCTCTATATCTGAAGAGCCACAGAAGCGAACGCATAATATAAAATATAAACAAACAGGCTTTGCAGTGCTTGATTGCCCTGGAAAGTTTGATTGCTCTCCTTTCTGGGATTGAAACGGTTCCATCTTGCATAGAGACAGGCTGTCTGTTAGATAGCCATCAAAATGACTTAGTCCTGGCATTTCAAACAACCAGGTTTCACATTTTGAACTTGGAATTGATAAAGATAATAAGTAAAACACAGCACACAGAGAGAAAAAAAAAAGATAAGATCCAGACTCCAGCCACATGCCTCATATACAGAACAGCTGCACAAATATTTTCTGACTATGGAACATTGTTTTGACATTCTATAAACCATGGATGTATGAAACTTGTGATAAAAAGACAAAAACTGTACGCCAAGTCTCATGGAACAGAAAAGAGCTATTTTGACATATTTGTAATATCTGACACCTTCTTTTAATTCAAACAAATTGCTAGACTTGAGCGTTATCTGCTATACATTTACTCCCGACTGGCCTCTCTTCACTGCTAGTAAGGACATGCAGTGATCAGTGTTATTAGATGCCCTTCCAGGTATAGAACAAAACGTGATTATTCCTTTAAAACTATTTTTTGTTGTACAATGACGTCAGACTTTAAAGCTCTGGAAGTCAAAATAAACTCTAAATACAGGTAGAAGCGTGTTTATAAATTAAATTGTGTAAATAAAATATAGGATTTGTTTTTTTCTTAGAAATGCTTTCCTCAAATACATACAAAATGACAGATTTTAAAGCCCTGAAAGTCAAAACAAGCTCCAGGTACATGCAGAAGTGTATTTATAAATTAAATTGTGTTAATAAAATACAGGATTTTTTTTTCTCAGAAATGTTTAACTAACTTACATAAATACCTATGACAAAGTCATAGTCTTAGTAAAAAATCTGCCCTCTAACCATTCCCCCTCTTTATCTGTCTAAAATGTTGAGGTATGTTTTAGGAAAGCATGTTAGTTTCTAGCACACACCTAGGGACAGGCTCTTTGCACATGTTGGGTGATTTTTGTTACACTCTTTCTAAATGCAACCCCATGATTTGTCACTTAGTTTTGGCATCTGCATACTTGTGAACTCTATTTCTCTCTACTCTCCCATCATATTTCTTTTTTTCCCCTAGTTGCCCTCTTCCTGTTCTTTTCCCAGCTCTCCCGCTCCTTTCCTCTTTCTGTATTTTTTCTCACTCTTCTATTTTTTTTTTTTTTTTTTTTACAACTCGCCTACGGACAACACTATCCAGCAGCTTCTCACCCGTCACAACACTGTCCGGCAGCTCTCCACCACCCCTGAAACAGAAGGCTGCCCAGCAGCCCCAACCTCCCTACATCCAACATCTCGCAGGCCCCCCTCCCTCACACAATATGATCGGGATGGTCTTTCATTCGTTATAAATGCTTTAACCAAAACTCTGCTCTGTGGTCCTTTCCAAAGTGTTTGTTGCGGTATGTGGACCAGGTGGGCATTTCAGTCTGACTCCCAGCATTTGATAATTTTTCTCGGGCTGTTAGTGTGAGGCTAAATGTTTGCTCAAAGACGATATGTATTTTCCATCATAAATACTGTATTTCCTTCAAAAGACATTTAGGGTCAGATTCAGTGATCCTTATTCCATTTTCTTTTTCTGTGCAGTGATGGTTGAAAAATCAGTCACTATTCAACATCTGCTGCCTGGGACAGCTGCTATGTGACAGATAAACACAATGGGTGGTGAAAATCACCAAACTGGAAGCTCAGATACTAGGCATAGGTACATAACCTTTGTGTATCAGATGTCGTTTTTCGGTCCACAGGGAGGACAAAATATTTTCTAGAGACTGGGACTCCCAGCCTTTGTTGTATGGAGCCCTTGTAAATTTTTTTGTTTGCTTGTTTTTTACTTTGGGTGGGGGAACTGGCAAGGACCGAAATTGGCAAATGTGTTGCTGCTGCAAGGCCTTTTCCTTTTGATATGGAGGAACGTATGCCAAAATAACAACCTAATTAAGCTCACAGTGATGTTTATGACTCGGCCTAGCCAGTGGCAGCCATCTTTTCTTCTCCTTCAGCTAATGAGCAACATTAAATCTGTCCCCTAGTAACGTAAATAGTGTAGTTTTTAATGTGGTCTTGCTTCCTCCCTGCAATTACAGATTTTAAAACTTCCCTTTTGTAAAATGTATATTGTATATCCAAAACAAATGTCCAAGTCTAAATTAGTATTATAAGGTTTTTTTTCTGTTTTTGTAGGGCCCGGAGCTGATGAATAAGTATGTTGGTGAATCAGAGCGAGCTGTTCGAGAGGTAAGAGGTGCAAAAAAAAGCATTTTTACTAGGCATATTGATAAATAAGCTATTGATGTTTTATAGAAATCTGTATTTTGTAATGTAGCCAGGGTGAGCCTAGGGTCGGCCTGGGTGCCGTATGTTTCTTATTCAACACCTTCCAATTAATTCTAAAATGATACTATTAGAGTGCATCTAAGGCCCTCACAAAAATAAATCTCTAAACAAGCTCAAATTTGCCACCAGTAAGACAAGAATAAAAGGGAACTCTTATTTTTTGTTTTACTAGTATCACATATAATTTAGAACATATTGAGCTGTTGTCTTTTTTTTTTTTTTAAGTTGTAGTTTTTGTATAATGTTTATCAGACAGCTGCATATTAGCCATTTGTATTTGTTTTAACTCCATTAGACTGTTATCTACTGGACAGACACCCTGAATCCTTATCATGCTACCTTTTGATAAACAGAAGAATGGCTCAGTCTCAATCTCCCTGGCACTGATGCTGCCTGAAAGTCTACGGAAGAGCAGACTTCCCTAGATAAACATGACCTAATTAGCATTGCCATAAAGAATCAGTTCAGTGTAGTGTTTGAGTAAGAAAAGTCACCCCAAATATTTTATGTCCGACGACAACGACAATGGCAAAGTCGGGTTTGCAGATAATAAAATGAAAGCACATTCTTGTCAGTGCTAAACTTTGCTAATGTATAAAGCGCTGTATTTAATGCTCAAAGAAAAATACTTGCTTTTCCATGATTTCTTTTTTCTTTTATTCAGATATTCAGGAAAGCAAGGGCTGTTTCTCCTTCTATTTTATTTTTCGATGAAATAGATGCTTTAGCTGTTGAAAGAGGAAGGTAAGCGAATGAGAAACTGTTATGATTCAACCTCTGATTTAAATAATTAAATAAATCAACATTTGTACAAATTATTAATTTCCCTTTTATTGTATCCACAATGAAATGTGTGCATAATTTCTATAGCTTAGTTGGAATAAGATTGTTATATTTTATTGCACGCATACCTTTTAATTGTATCAGCAAACTTGGCTTGCATTTTGCATTCCAGATCAACTTGGCAACCATGTTACATTTTTTGCAAGTTTCATTAAAAAAAAAGTCATTGAGTAGAAATTGGTCTTGGTATGCTATTCACAAAGTAAAGTAAATCAGTAAAAACAGATTTTTTTTCTTTGAAATATGAAGGAGTATTGATGGCTAATGGCAGGATTGGAAAACAAATCTTGTGATTTATTATTTAATTCCATAAGTGGTGGCGTTCTATTTTTTTTTTTATTTAGAGTAGTTTAAACACGAGTTATATATTTTCATTTATTTTTTCATTATTTTTCATTACCTTTTTTTCTTTTTCTCTTAAGCTTCTAGGGATTTTTTTTGGAATGGGGAGTTTTTTCTCCCCAGGTAAAGCCATGGTTAGTTTTACTCATACACACAAAAGCCAGGAAATACAGTATGTTCTCAAACCACTTCCCAAAGTACTTTAGAAACATCACAAATAATACTTTCAGTGCCAAACGGACATCACTATTTACATAATCAATGACATCATTTATGTTATTGTATTCCAAAATATGTGATCTACTTTAGAGCAGATGTGCTTGATGATGACAAAGACAATGGTTACCGGAAAACTCTCCTGGTTTACTTTTTTCTGTATTTTTTGCTGTGATGTATATTTTTAAATTACTTTTCCTACAATATTCACTTCCCCCCCATTTTAAGGCACTTGAGTGTGAGTATTATACACAAGTACAAACTAACATGATGCCGTATCTATCTTCAGTTCTAAATGAAGCATGTATGTTACACATGGCTGCGTATTTTATCCACTATTGCATACGATCATTTTTGTCACGTAGCTCTTGTACGTTGGCTTTCAGCTAGCTATGCTTATAGAGTGTTATACGGGGGCACATTTTTTGTCCTTTGGATATTAGGAGTAGATCCGTTGATGGAAAAAATGACTGTATAAAGAAGAACAGTTTTGAATTATTTGGGGTGGTATTTAATCCAGAAAGCTTTCTCTTCAGTAAAGCGTTTGAGTTTTTTTTCAGTAATGCAATGGAACCTGCTACCCGCATGTTTTCATGAGAGACATCTGTTCGGAAAGCTCAAAAAAGTGTGCAGGTTGGGAAGTACAAATATCTCATTGTCAAATGGGAACCAGATGGGAGGTAAAATATGTAGCAAAGTTCTCATTAAAGTCATCTGAAATTAAACGGTGTAGGAGCCCAGACAAGGCACTTGTTAGAAATAGCCTGTTTTTACAAGCTGAATTTGCACAGTAGGAATTTGAAAATGCATTAGAGATGCTTACAATTTGTTGCCTCTAGAGATCAATTTCCTGTACTGTTATTACTAGCCGTGCTGAGTTTTGAGGGAAACACCTGTTTATATTGTCTCCACCAGCCACCATCTACCTTGCTTCACAGTCCACAGTGCAATAAATTCGTTTTTTCCAGGCCTTAAACAAGTCAGCTGCAATTTTTAGGGAATTATCTGAAATTGTAGACGTCTATTCAGCAGAAACTTTATCATCTGAAAGGGATTTTCAGATGAACACTGTATGGTCATGCTTTGGAGTGACCCTGAATTTTATCCTCTGGCTCCTGAACAAATAAGGCTGTTTCTCATTGCAGAGTGTTGGGGGTCACCAAAGGTTTAATGAAGAGTTTAAAAGCTCTCGATTATGGAACTACTCATTTAAGTTAATTGGTTTTTAATCGTGAATCAAGACTGCAAATTCTGTGTGATGAAGAAATTGAAAACACTGTTTGGGAAATTGGTAATTTCCATAAGGTTTGGATGTACCAGCTGACTGACTCATACTCATGTTTCATGTGGCCATTTTGGACCCCTGTGTTGGAGGGTGAAGAGATGAAGAGGGATAGAGGGATCTAGGTGGGAATGTGTGGGATTGGAGGTAGGAGTGTGTCGACCCAGAGAAAGGACAATCCACTTCTCTTACCTCAAGAATCCACCTCATGGCTTGCCGCCTCAAAGCATCTCAAGGTAGCCAAATGGGAGCTAGAATACTATTCATTTTACAGTTCCCTGGGTCTGTAAGGGGAGATCAGAGGATGTCCCGAACTGGCTCATGCCATCCTGAAAATCAGCCCTAGGGACATATGTGGACTTCACAGTATAGAAAGAAAAGTTTTGTTCTGGGTAAGATTCCTTGAGGGACTTGAGGCCAGCATATGCAAGCTCACTGGGGTTGATTGGTATTGATATCATCCCAACACTTGATCAACACTACTGTAGACAATGAATTACTGCTACCTACATACTGTATTGATTTGTCTATATGTTTCTGTTTAGTAATGCATTTAACTTACCGAGTTAACTAACCAAGTATGTATGGCGTTATTTGCAGTCTAAATCTTGCTTGTCTGTTAGATAGTATGCCCACACTTCCAGTAAGTAAGGTTCATGCAAACACCATTATTTTGCAGTATTAACTTTATAGAAATGTTTTATTATGTTAACAAGTGCGAGTATTGGGCTCCAAGATACACACTTGAAATATTTGCTTGAGGAAGTCTTTCTACTTCAGATGTGATTGAAATGTGGACATTTTATACCCGAGCGTGACCATGCGTGTTTATGAGTACAATTGTGAAACATCTTAAGAACTACAAAGTAGGCCAGAAGTGCTTTATGGCTTATCAGCAATTGGTAACCATAATATCAGCAGTATATACCGTATTGGCTCGAATATAGGCCGCACTTTTTCCCCCACTTTAAGACTTTAAAGTGGGGGTGCGGCCTATATTCGGGGTCTAGTGCCCGACGCCCGGGACATGCAGTCCCGGGCGCCGGGCAGGCAGCAGGGTCAGGATACAGATCCCCCGCAGCGGTGCAGGGGACCTGCATCCTACTCTCGGATGTCCTCAGACAGCCTCCCCTGCCAGCACTTTCCACGGGGGGGGTGCCGGCACAGGAGGTTGTCTAAGCGCATCGTCTGGACGGTGACCGTCCACACGAAGCGTTTTACCTCTGCCCCCAAGACTTACCGGAGCAGACTTCCGGGTGTCTTGCGGGGCGCCGGCGGGGGACATCTACGCAATACGCGTATACAACTTCCGGTTGTATACGCGTATTGCGTAGATGCCCCCCGCCGGCCCCGCAAGACACCCGGGAGTCTGCTCCGGTAAGTCGGGGGGGGCAGAGGAGGACAGTGGTAGCATATCTCGGGGGGGGAGTAGCACCAAACTTTTAGGGTGCGGCCTATATACGGGGGCGGCCTATATCCGAGCCAATACGGTAATAACTTCTAGCACTATTAAACTCTCTCTCTCTCTATATATATATATAATATTCATTCCTTTCTGTAAAGAGAATATAGTGCTCTGTACAACCTACTCAGCTTCAAAAAGTAGTGTTAATTGGAACACATTTCAGTGTCTTTAGAAACAGGTGCCATACAGTGTGATAATGGAATAAAAGTTGAACCTTCAGTTTACTTTCTTAAGAAATACTGTTTATTCACTTAGGTGTGCATTAGGTGTGCAAGTTTTCTGCCTCCCCACGTGCAGGACTGTAAAGTTAGATTATCCACAGTTTGGAGTGTTGGAGAACAAAAGTTCCAACAAGCTCAAGCATATTTTATTGACTGTGGCGACCCGGTAATATGAAGCTGTATATCCATGCTTGGGCGCCGATAAAGTTCTCACTACTATTTCTCCACAGCCAAAATGTAATCTTGAGTGTTTCAGATTATAATGTAGCATAAATGAAAATGCATTACACTTTTGGCATTTGTAGAGTAACCTTGTTAGTGTGATTACGTTTATGATTTGTATCTCCCAGTTGAGCTTATCCAAGAAATGTTTCTGCGGCTTAGTGAGGCATGCAAATAACATGTGAAACTACAGTTGCAATGTCATGAATATTTAAGAAGAAACATTGTACTCAACTACCTTAGAACAGATTTTAGCCATCAGCAAACTCCACATGCTTATTATATCATATTATTTAATATATAGATTATAAAGTATACCATGCTAATACTTAAAAACATTACACAAATTTCCGCTGACATCGGTGGGTGTTCTCGCTGACGACACCAAACACAGGGATTTTTTAGATTTGATAATTAGTAGTCTAACACAGTCTCCCACAAAAGGGATGGCTTTGCCCACCATTAAACCCTTTATAATGTAAAAAAAAAAGTATAGATTGAGAGCACTTTATTTCTCTGCCCCATGGATCTAGCTCTTTTTTTTGTTTTAGAGTGCCTGCCACTTCATGTAGAGAATATTTTTTTAAGTCATACAAGGAAAAATATTTATTAAAATAATGCTTGTGTGTAATTTCATAAAATAAAATGGTACTTGCCACATTAATATTGAAGGGCTGCAGTCCACCCCTGGCATGCTTGATCTGTTTGTTAAATGCCTTATTTTATTTAAAAACATGTAAAAAGCTCTAAGTTTAAACCACGTCCTATATTTTTAAACCTCCTAACTGTACTAGGTGCTTTATTGTCCAAGTCCCCTGCCTAATGTCTCTAATGAATGCTTACATGGAATTGCAGAAACACATGGGTTAAATGCAGCATCTGTTATTCTAATATTGATATGAAAAGAAAGTTGGCTGGCCTTTTAAAAGAATGTGTTAAGGAAATAGTGTCCAGCGTAGTGTGCCAGATTTCTTTCACTTTGAAATATGGAAACCTTAAGCACTGGCAAGAATGGTCTCGAACACCCGGGGCCTCAAAATGATTACACCAGGAAGCGAGGGGGGTAAAAATGTGTTTTTCAGTATACTTGGCACCAATTTACCAAGGCATGTTGTCCAGAAATTCAATTTACATTAATGCCTGAAAGCTAAAGCAAGTAAATATAATAGTGGAAAGGGGGATATTATTAAAATGACAGAGAGGCTTCACGTTTAGTTATTGGTGTAAATAAATGTCACATAAGTGATAAAAGTATTGTTATCATCCAAATGCTGCCGGTTCATATAGTTTAAAGTCCTATTTTTATGTTGAATGCAGATTGCAGCCAATTGTACATGTAACAATCTAGCAAAGGCAGTCTTTCCCGTTAGTAAATTAGACTTCTCATTCATTTAACACCTCCCCCGTCTTCACATCACAAAGTATTAATTCCCTCAAAAGAGAAGTAATAAAACCCCCCGAAATGGAGCTCTTTATAAATATATTACAAATGATGATACTAGAAAATTGCATTCAATATTTAAGTATTTTGTAACACATAGTTGATCTTCTACCTCTCCACATACTGTGCCTTGCAAAAGTATTCACCCCCTTGGCATTTTTCCTATTTTCTTGCATTACAGCCTGGAATTAAAATCGATTTTTATTTGGATTTCACCATCTAAGTGTCACATGATCTCAGTATATATATATATATATATATATATATATATATACATATATATACAAGGAACTCTCTAAACAGGTCAGGGACAAAGTTATGGATAAGTACAGATCAAAAATATCTGAAACTTTCCAACGGTGAACCATTAAATATATTATTAAGAAATGAAAATCATATAGCACCAATATATATGTCAATAGAGGGCCTCCACCATTTACTAACTCTGAAGTAGTTACAAAGCTCCATAGCAGAGATTGGAGTATCTCTCCATAGGACCACTTTAAGCCGTAGACGCCACAGAGCTGGCATTTACAAAAGAGTGACCAGAAAAAAAGCCATAGCTTAAAGAATAAAATAAGCATACATGTTTGCTGTTTGCCAAAAAGCACATGGAAGACTCCCCAAACATATGGAAGAAGGTACTCTGGGCAGACGAGATTACAATTTAGCCTTTTTTGCCATCATTGAAAGAACTGTCTGGCGCAAACCCAATACCTCTCATGACCCTGAGAACACCATCCCCACAGTGAAGCATGGCGGTGGCAGCATCATGCTGTGTCAATGTTTTTCATCGGCAGGGACTAGGAAACTGGTCAGGATTGAAAGAATGATGGATAGCACTAAATACAGGGAAATTCTTGAGGGGAACTTGTTTCAGTCTTCCAGAGATTAGAAACTGGAACGGAGGATCACCCTCCAGCAGGACAATGACCCTAAGCATACTGCTAAAGCAACACTCAAGTGATTTAATTGGAAATGTCTAAATGTCTTGGAGTGGCCTAGTCAAAGCCCTGACCTTAATGCAATTGAGAATATGTGGTATGATTTAAAGATTGCTGTACACCAGTGGAACCCATCCAACTTGAAAGAGCTGGAGTAGTTTTACAATAGATGTACTGGAAAAAAAGAAAGGGGAAACCATAATAGTGTAAAGTTCCCCTCGACCAAAATACTTTTCTTCACATGTATTAGAGCAGGGATATACTGCACTTTTAACCTCTGGGGTTAATATATGATCAAGCTTGCTGTGATCTGTAGTCTTCACTTCTCTGACTTAACACACTCCACATATATAGTCGCGTGAAAAAGAAAGTACATATCAGGACATAACAACTATCTGTTCTTGAGCAGGTCTAAAATTAGGTAAATATAACCTCAGATGAGCAACACATGACATATTACACCGTGTCCAAATTTATTAAAAAAATAAAGCCAAAATGAAAAAGCCATGTGTGAAAAACTAAGTACACCTTATGATTCAATAGCTTGTAGAGTCACCATTAGCAGCCATAATTTGATATAATGTTTTTCTGTATGACTTTATCAGACTCTCACATCGTTTTGAAGGAGTTTTGGTCCACTCTTATTTACAATGTTGCTTCTTTGAAGTTTGCATGCATTTGTTTATGCAAAGCTCTCTTAAGTTCCTGCCACGGCATTTCAATCGGAGGTGGGGATCTGGACTTTAATGGGCCATTGCCACACCTTGATTCTTTTCTTGTTCAGCCATTCTGTTGTAGATTTGCTTGCATGCTTAGGATTATTGTCCTGTTGCATGACCCAATTACGGCTAAGCTTTAGCTGTCAAACAAAAGGCCTCGCATGTGACTCTAGAAAACGTTGGTATACAGAGAAGCTTATGATCGACACAATGACTGCAAGGTTCCCAAGTCTTGTGGCTGCAAAACAAGCCCAAATTGTCACCCCTCCACCACCATGCTTGACAGTTGGTGCTGATATGCTGTGTTTGGTTTTAGCCAATCATGGTGCTGTGCATTATGGCCAAACATCTCCACTTTGGTCTCTTCTGTCAAAAGGACACTGTTCCAGAAGTCTCGTGGTTTGTTCAGATGCAAGTTTGCAAACCTAAGCCACACTGTCATGTTCGTTTTAGAGAGAAGGGGGGTTTCTCCTGGCAACCCTTCCAAACAAACCACAATCGTTCAGTCTTTTTCTAATTGTACTGTCATGAACTGTAACATTTAACCTGCTAACTCAAGCCTTTACGGTTTGAGTTTTTTGCAATTTCTCTGAGCCATGGTCTGATCTTGGGGTGAATTTGATGGGACGTCCACTCCTGGGAAGAGTGGCAAATGCTTTCCACTTTTCAATAATCTTTCTCGCTGTAGAATGATGGACTTTAAATTGTTTGGAAATGGCCTTATAACCCTTCCCAGATCAATGGGCAGCAACAATTGCTTCTCTAAGATCATTGGCGATGTCTTTACTCTTTGGCATTGTGTTAACACACACCCGAATCCTCCAGACCAGCAAATTGCTAAAATGTTGGCTTTTATAGAGGTGGTCACACTTGCTGATGATCAATTAATCAAGTGCATTTGATTAGCAGCACATGCCTGCTACTTAGCATCTTAATTCATATGGAAGCAGTAAGCTTACTTAGCTTTTCACACATGGCTTCTCTATGTTGGTTTTATTTTTGTTGAATAAATCATGACACAGTGTATTATGTCTTTTTTAGACCTGCTAAAGAACAGATGATTGTTATTGATATGTTCTAATATGTAAAACCATAGAATTCAAAGAGGGTGCACTCTTTCCACACGAATCTACATAAAACAGAAAAGACACCATAGTGCATACAAGTGTCATTTTAATACACAATAAAAAATTAATGGAGGCTTACAATATTTCAATTTGGGAACTCGCAAGAAACTCACTCAAAGCGTATAGGATATAGCAGTGTTGAAACTGAAACACCTTAAAGTTTGCAATTACTGTTTTTTTTATTACTATTTTCTATTATTATCGTTATTTTTATTATTTATGAAGCGCTCCAAATTTTTGGGGTTTTAGGAACTTCCACTGTAGTCACTGCAGCTGAGCTTCTGGCACTTAAATGCACCATCTTGGGTAACAAGTAAAGGAGTGGGCTACCCAGTCTGGTTGATGGGTGACAAGAAGCTTGAGGGGACACTGTAGCCATCATATGCACCTTAAACACATGATAGCTGACTGTTCCTTTTAGATGAATGATTCACCTCCCCCTTGCAAATGCATGGTGGGATACAGCAATATTTTCTCCCATGCACTTGCCCCATTTTCTGCCCCCAGTACGTTGGCTTGAAGGAGATGTTTTTAGCTAAACACATTTCATGTGTGCCAATGCACATGCTTGCCATACTTACCACCAGCCAATTCTAGAGATTCTAATGTGACCCCCCTCCATGAAAGGGTAGAAGGTAACCCTTTTGTATTAATGCCTCTGTATGGGTATTCTTAAATAACCTTTACATGGTCACTCCTAGGTTGGTTCTCAAAAAGTAGTGATAAAAATGTTCCATCAATTTTGCATCAATCCTACCTTCTGAGGTTGTCAGTTAATGATGACATTGATGTGGAGGAGAATATAGTCCATTGGCTATCCATCCATAAAGCTTTGTAGCTGGTCTGACAGGCTGGGTAGGGATATCTGCTGTCTTAGTATGATAATGAGCCTGCTTGTCTCCTGTCCATTCATATAACTATTTACAAGAAAGTCTGCAACCTAATCCGAGCTGTATTGTTAGACCCTTTACTCCAGAGACAAACACTGACATAGGGTTCACAGTATAATGAGCAGGATGCGGTTCTGCCTCAAGGGGGCACTGCCATTTCCACAACATAAGGAAGCAGTTCACAGTGCCTTTTCTGCTTATATACTTCCTCTACTGTTGACTTTTGACCTAGAGGTTGGTCAATCTTGCTCCTGTTCTCCTGATTAGGTCTCAAGGGACCATCGGTGGACCTGTGTTAGAATGTTCTTTGTTTTTTTGCAGTTTTTTTTTGTTATTTTAGAAAAACGCCAAGACACTTCAAAAGCCGGCAGCTATTTGGTTAATGAGTACTTTTGATTAGGAAATGTGTAATTGTTGTTGGGATAAAACCATATATCTACTTGTGAAATACAGAAAATGTTATAATTAGAATATGAGCAAGTCATATTATACAAAAACACTTATAGTCTATGGATCAGTTAATATCACTGAGACAAGAAATATTGTTTTCCATTTTTCCTAAGTTATCAGTTTTCTAAACAGTTTATGAACAGTCATGTATTAGTATCTTTATACTTAACATGAAAGTAACCACAAGAGGGTTTTTTTTTTTTTTTTGCAAAGAGGGCATTTACTGGAGAGATGCATTATGAAGAGATATCCTGAATGAGCTTCACTTGGCCTTGTATAATGTATAACTAAATCTGTAAGATTGCCCGAAAGTATCCTTACTAATTGAACTACACATTATGCAGGGCTAGTTTATCCCTTTCTCCTGGAGACACTTACTGGGATTTCGGCCTTTGTAATGTATGTAGTGAATTTGGAGAGTTTAAATCAAAACTTTCCTGCAAATTCTAACTCCTAATATTTGTATAGACAGAATCAGTAGAGTTTGCGTGGGACAGGCTGTTTATCCTGTACATATAAGTGGACAGCCTAAAATTAAATTTTTTAACAAAGTTTGCCAATTTCATCAATTCGTACGAATGTGCAAAAACGAGAGAGGACCCCAAGAAACGAAGAAGAGAGCTCCCGATTTTTGTTTTCATGTTGTTTTTTTCACTCTTATGCTCTCTCACACTCTCACTCCCTCTTTCATGCTCTATCACACACACTCACTGTTTCTTTTAGTGTCTCCCTACTTTCTCTGTCTGACATTTCCATGTCCCTGTCTCCTTTCCTGCATCTCCATTTCTTCTCTTGCGTCTTGTTCTTCTGTCCTCTTCCACTTCTCCCAGTGTCTCCTTTCTTTGTCCGCTTCTCTGTGAACCATGCCTCCCGGAGCACTTCCACAAAAGGATGGAGCCTTCGGGCACACCCTCTCTACGCTGTTCCCGTGGCTCTGCCTATTTGCGGAAGTACTCAGAGAGGCCAGAATAATGCTGATAGATTTTAGGATAAAGCAAGGTGCAGAAACGCTGCTATTTTTCCGTGAATCTGTCTTCCGGTTCACGCTCTCTCACCCAAACCCTTCAGATTTTCATCCATACCGCAGGGGCAGAAAACAAAATTCATTGTCCAAAGACGAATGAACCAAAAAATCAAACAAAAGATTTTGGTCTACTTTAAAAAAAAAAAAAAAGTGTGAAATAACTTAAAAAGTGTGACTAATGCTGGAAAGTAAGAATGCTTTCACTAATGGACATGTCCATAGTTTATTTTTTAATCATTTAACAAAATGCAAAGTGAGCGAGCAAATGAAAAATCTAAATCAAATGAATATTTGGTGTGACCGCACTTTGCCTTCAAAACAGCATCAGTTCTTCTAGGTACACTTCCACAAAGTCAGAGATTTTGTATGAATATAATTAGGTATATGTTTAAACAATTATACCAAACAGGTTGAAACGCAATCATTAACTGAAACAGAAACCGCTGTGTAGGAGGAATAAAACTGAGTGAGGAACAGCCAAACTCACTAACAGGGTGAGGATGCTGAAAACAGTTTAATGTCAAAAGTCATACGCCATGGCAAGACTAAGCACTGGAACAAGGTCTCTCCCAGGCACAAATCCCAAGACAGACAGGAGTTGCAGTACCCCAAAAAAAGTGCGTCTCTGTACAATTGCGGTCAGCTTAGCTAGCACAATGCATAGGTAAAAACTACTGTATTGCACTCGGTAAAACTGTGTTATATTCTACTAATTAACACATAATCTGTCTACATTCTGTACAACTGTCCCAATCTTCTATTTGACTTCCCTGAAGGGTAAGATCTGGGAATGTTTTATGGGTGTACCACTGTTCTTTTTTATATTTCTCCGATCTTACTAAATTAATTGTGACCCCTCAAAATTGTGTGTTTGTATGAACATGTGGTCATCAGCTGGCAGGACACATAGATACTTGAAGTTCCAGCATCTTGGAAATCAGGCTGCTGACGCAAATATCCGGCAGGAGCAGGCTAAATCTCTCTCTATAAATATCTAGCTGCATTCCTGTACATTATCTCAGTAAGCCCACAAGCTTTGCTTTCCATAAGTTTCACACCAAGTATTGCTTTTCAAAAGTTCCTGGCACAGAAAGGACCCATCTAAACACCGGATATAAGACTCTTCATGCGTCATAGGAATTCCTAACATTTCGTTGCTTGCCTTCGTTTTCATTTTTGTTTGTGAATTTAGTACTTGTGAAATGCGTGGGAAGCAGTAAAAAATGAGGGGTGACATCACTTGTGTATCCCTACAACAGCTGCTGCATTTTTTCTCTGTGGTGTCCGACCTTGTGTCTTAATGATTTGGGACACAATTTTTAATTGCTAATTTTTGTAGAAAGCCTGTACTTCGTATATATATCATTCTATTTTTTTTCCATTGTATCTAACTTGTAATAAATAATAGTAATTTGTATTAAGTTTCATTTTAAAAACAATGTTAGTTTTGTTTAAATTGTGAGAAGAACTTATTACAAAGAGCAATGATTGACGTCCATTGATGTAACTTACTTTAAGGATATATTTTTGTACTTTATACTGGAATTTAAAGTCCCTTTTCACGTAGACAAAACCTTAATTGCACTCTTCAGCAAGAAAAAAAACCTTAGCATATCTGACATTTTATTATTTCCTCTGAAGGTTTAATGATGTTAAAGCAACATAAAGGTTTAAGACGAGTTTTTAGTTTTTATAGCAACAATATATCGAAGTCAGCTTTTTGCATTCCAGGCAAAAATTATAAATGAGACAATTCTTTACGTGATTTAATTATGTGAATTAATCTACATCTCCATCCCCCCCCCATTTTCATAGTAACTTTTATGTATTTATAATGATAATCTTTGGCTCTGCTGTAGTCCTTTAAGCTCAGTTCTAATTAACTGGTTACTGTATAAACAATAGTGAGTTTTGACAAAGAAAGCAAAATTGAAAGGATGTGTGCATGCATCCCTAGGCAAGAAATATGTAGGGGTCTAGAGTTTATCTTCAATGTCAAAGTTCAGGCTGTCATGCGTGAGATATTCCCAAACAGTATAACTTAATCAACAGTCTAATTTATACTTGTCTAAGGAGACAGGTCCCTGGGTTTGCTTAAAGCATCATTCTTAGCCTCCTGCTAGGAGCTGCTTAGCATTCCATCCACTACTGGAATGAGAGGAGATTACAAACGCCAGCTTCCTGTCCTTCTATCTCCACTGGATCACTGTGTCACAAAACATCCTGCCTCGGCTGTGACTCTCTTGGTTCAAGTCTGACGCAAACATCTTGGATATCCCACAGCAAGCTTTCCAGATCTCCTGTCAAAAACAAAATTTAAATTCCAAAAGGGAACTCTTGGACTCAAAGACCTTACAACTATCTTGGTTCCTGTTACACAAATGTTAAACAATAGCCATGCCAACAATGGCTTTTATGTGGAGAGTTTTTTTTTGACATGAAGTATCAATGAAACCCTTTCAGTTTTGTTATTACTTCCTATTTATTGGGGGTAGAGGATGGGTAGATCTGCTTTCAAATGTTATTTCTTACCGATGGTAACTTCACTGTGATTCTTTGTTCGCATTTTTTTGAAAGCAACATCTACTGCAGGCACGCAGATGAAAATTCTAAAATATGTTGATAAGCACAGTACCCCCATTTAACTAATTTTCATTATTACACAGCTCTGCTATATGTGGGTGGCAGATCCACTATATGCAAGTATTCTGAATGGTAATAGCCTCAACATGCGTCATATTTATTATGGTGTTTATTAGTATTTTAATCTTATGTAGCCAACTAAAATGATACTGTTTTTCTCTTCTGTGGCTGTAATGTGCAATCCTACCAACGCACACTGTTCAGACATAACATTATGGCCAGTGACAGGTGAAGTGAATAACACTGATAATCTTGTTATCATGGCACCTGTCAGTGAATGGGATGTATTAGGCAGCAAATGAACATTTTGTCCTCAAAGTTGATGTGTTAGAAGAAGGAAAAAATGGGAAGCGTAAGGATCTGAGCGTCTTTGAGGGCCAAATTGTGATGGCTAGACAACTAGGTCAGAGCATCTCCAAAACTGCAGCTCTTTTGCGGGGTGTTCCCGTCTGCAGTGGTCAATACCTATCAAAAGTGGTCCAAGGAAGGAAAAGTGGTGAACCGGTGACAGGGTCATTGATGAACGTGGGGGGCAAAAGCTGGCCAGTGTGGTGAAATCCAACAGCCGTGCTACTGTAGCTCAAATTGCTGAAAAAGTTAATGCTGACCCCTGTCCACTTAAAGGATATGCTGCTAATGTCTTGGTGCCAGATACTACAGCACACCTTCAGAGGTCTAGTGGAGTCCATGCCTCGGCAGGTCAGGGCTGTTCTGATGGTAAAACAGGGGAACTACACAATATTGGTCATAATGTTATGGCTGATTGGTGTATGGTGATGTTATGAATTGATCCATACCATGTACAACCTAAACTGCTAGTGAATGTTCCGAAATCTCGTTTTACCTTCTCTGCTTTCCATCTGCATTAGTTCCCAGGAAGAACACTCTCCTGCATGTTACGTCTTTGTATGCATGATGATTGAAATTTTTTCAGATTCTGTATCACTTACAATGTAAAAATAAGAAAATAGTGTGCTACCTATAAAGAGCAAAATGAGATTCTGACCCTTACTTCTGGTAAATATAGTATTGTTATACAACTTGGAATAATGCCATGTGATGCTTATCTCCCCTAGTTCTTCTGGAGCGGGGAACGTAGCTGACCGTGTCTTAGCTCAGTTGCTAACAGAAATGGATGGTGTGGAACAGCTGAAAGATGTTGTGATTCTGGCAGCTACAAACCGCCCTGATTTAATAGACAAGGTAAGAATATGCCTTAAGTTCTAACAGCAGGTCTGGAGGACAAACCTATTTTTGTGGGATATCACCAGGCTCCATCCTCCTCCAACTTCGTAAACCTTTAATTCATTTTTGTTATAGCACTATGGGCTATCCAACTGCAATTTATTTTTTTCCTCTCCTTTTTTCTCACCTGGAATAGTACAAACACATACAAGTAATAAGCACATATGGACAACTGTGTAAATGTAATAACTGTGACTTGCATATAGACAAAGCTACATGGAAAATTGAAGAAAAAAAGGAAAATAGTGAATAGTTTCAGTGAATTAAATGAGAATACTGTGTTCACAGATTTTAAATGATCCTGATTTTATGTTTGGCTGTGGAATCCTTACTGTATTTTCCAGGGATTTGCTTGACTTATAGTGTCACTAATATTTATGCTTAACATACATTGGCACAATATCTTGGACATGTGAATGAGCAGGGAAAAGACATATTCTGAGGAGGCCATGTACTAGAAAGAGAATACGACTACATAGAATAACAATGGAATTTCCCACTTTAACACTCACTTTAACACTAATTAAACATCGTATTAATGAAGATCTGTAGGGATTCCTCTCAGAAGAAAACAGTGGTAAGTCAGTATTAGATAGGTGTATCACATTAATGATGTATGTATAGATCGTCTAAAAGCCTATATATATATATATATATATATATCTTGTTGTGTCACTTTATTATATTCTCTGTATTACAGTGGAATTTTCATTCTATAACAATGCGTTAGAGATAAATACTAAATAATCAGTTTTGATTATGTTCAAGCTCTTTCCTATTTATTCTGTCACTAACGTCACATGTGAATGTTAATTAAAACGAAAAAAAAACACACCCAGGTACTATTGTCATTTAAAATCTGTGATATCACATTTTTCCCCCCAAAAAAAAAAATTCGGGAGAAGAGCTATCCCAAAGATTCTTAAGGTTTGTTTATGGTTTCAACAATGCAAGGAATCAGCACCGACCGAACAAATACTAAAAGGCCGTATATTGCTTAGCCTGTCACTAAGTCAAAGTACCCCAAATTTGCCTAGTCCTATCTAACCATGACACGGCTATATTGCTTACCAAGGAGCTCATTCAGCGGGGTTGCACTGCCAGCAATTAATGTCCTCTCTGGACAACCATTAATGAGGTATCCATAGGGTTAACCTGCTTAACCTTCAGGACTAGTCAGAACCTCCAAATATACACAAAAAAAGAACACAAAAAGGGAAGCTCACCCTGAAAAAGCATATCACTTCAGATTTTGCTTTAGATAATTTAAATAGTATCTGCTAGGTGTGCGTTAATTTCTTGTTTTGTTGAATGTACATATTGGTCATTCCAGCAGCACCCCAATATCTGAATTTATATTCATTTTAGGGCGTGCTTCCCTTTTGGCATTTTATGTATTTACGGTTTCAAATACAAGATTTTAGCTTGTAAGCTTGTTTGGGCCGTGTCCTCTTCATCCTCTTTCTGTAAGACCTAATTGTTATGTGGTACACTTTGTTGTGTCCTGTTTACCCATTGTACAGCTCTGCGGAATATGATGGTGCTATATAAATCAAATAATAAGATAAGCAGGGTGTCATATCCACAGGGAGCTCGCTGATTGCGTTAATATGGGAAGTGGAAGGGACTGAGAAATGGGATTACTTTGTCCCCCATTGAGATGGATGTAAATGTCAGGGATATTATCACGGATTCAGAGCACAAGGCGCAGAATAAAGGCAGGGTCTGCTGTCTGTAATGGCACCCTGGGGGCTTTGACAGCCTTTCTCCACCTTATCATAGAGTGCAGAAAAGATGCATCCTCATGTGTCCAATTTACATAAGAATGACAGGATGTGATTGGACAAATGAAGATGAATGAAACACAGTGATGTCAGCCTGGCCCATTGTGTGAAGATGGATGGGGGGCCTGAGTTCCATCAAGCTTCACGGGCTTCCTCACAGTCCAGAATAGTTGCAGAAAGGACACCACAGCACAAAGGAGCCAATTCAATGCCAGACAGATGGGAGTTTATATTTCCTCAGAAGCTGTCACTCTCTGTGATCTCATAAAGCTGGAGTGTCTTCATTAAAATAAACATTTGCGTGACAGGATCGTGAAAGATTTCTGGACACACAACAATAATTGGAAAAAGTTCTGTCCGTGATGTATGTTTCCTGGTACTTAAATGGTTAATGGATTAAAAGCTTTTTGTTCAATGGCAACAAAGCTGCCCATTTGTTACTAACCTTGTGTTACACATCTTTTTTGGTTCCAGTGGCTTCATCCTCAGTTCCTAACAGAATGCTTTTTTTTTGTCCCGTAATAGCGGTGAGATTAGGTATCGTTAGCGTGTATATGTATATATGCATCAGTGAGACATGGGACACTCTGTGATGTACAATTATTCCTATTTCTATGCAGAGCTGCCCATCTGGCCAGTTTTATCGACTCGATCTGTATATTTCTGTTGTCTGTTCCCAAGCCCCTAAACCAGGTCCTTAAGAAGTAAGACCCCGGTTATGGAAGGCGATTTCCTCCCCCACTCAAACTCAAGGAGCATTTTCCATCATGAGTATCGAAGCCTAGTTTGGCTCTTTTCATATGATGGAACTCTATACCATGCAAACATTCTTTTTTCTGACCAGCTGTCCCTATTTGTGACTCTCTCTTTGCTCTTCCGCGCTTAAGTATCACAGTGATCTACAACCCTAAGGTCAACTTAACATGTGTATAAACAAGAAACTAAAAAAAACATCTTTAGCAATTGTGTAACTAAAATACATTAATGTTTTTGCAGATGCTTTGCTCATTTACTTATATAGCTTCCAATATGTCACATTAAAGCCTGGATAGGGTCATATCTCCTAGTCATACTTCAAACCAAACTTTCCTCTATTTGAACAGATCCCAGTACCAATTTGTTGGTTGTGAACAGTTGCTTAAAGATATTTAATATTTTTTTTAAGTTGCAACGTACGTGATCAGTATGCTTTAAAAAGTTATCATCATAAAGAATAAGTAATGACAGCCAAGCTTAGTACTTTAAGGCACTACCAAGGAGCTGACAGTAGGTGGCTCCTTGCATGAAACCGGTATTTCTATATATTTAGTTATTGTCACAACGTTAGAGGTACGACTGGCTGCTGTCATTCATTTGCAGGTTTGAGTCATTCAGCAACGGAACAAGCTTTATCACGGCAGTACGTGTGTGGTTATGGTTAATAACCGTTCATTTGCAGCATGATTATAATTGTAACTTCAATAGTTTGAGATATATATTTTTTGAAGCCCAAAGTGTGTCACTGTGCTGTAGTAGGTGGGTGGATTGTCCGGCCCTTCCTCCAACAATGTTCTGGTCACGAATTCCAAATTTTGACATCTTAACTGTTTAGTGGTATGCATAGCTAAATCAGTGAAAAGTCACCTTCCAGATTGAACTGTGAAGGAGAAACGTTCCAGGGTTCTTTGTGCTTGATGAATTCAGTAAGTGAAAAACCAAGCTCTCAGGAAATACACTATACATATATTAAAAACTAGCATTTTTGAAATACAAGTTGGGTAATCTTGATTTCATTGGCATTACGCCTACAAGGGACTGGCAAAAGGCTATCCCAAATTTTATACTAGGCCAAAACCCAGGTAAGGTTTCAGTTAAGAAGGTGACCTGCAGGGATTCTGAGGAGGGACAGCAGGAAATTGCCTCTTGGCTTCTGTAATCCCAAAGGTAGCCAAAGAGGTGTCTATAGTAACATGTAGAATGGTCATAAGGCAGTGTTTTGCAGTATGTTTCATTTTATAGTCTTACTATAGACCACACAGACAAGTCTGGAGCGTTTGTGGGTTTGCAAAGTACAGGGCAGTGAACTTGTTGCGTTGGCCTTTCTTACTAGGCTATTTGGGTAGGAGCCAGCCCGCTCTTATTGTGAAACTTTCCAGCTGGTTCAAAAAAGGGACAGACAAGGTGGGTCAACTATCTGCCAATATATTCTACTTGCCCGTGTGTACCTGGCTTAGAGAATTCTAGTTGGAGTTGTAGAGTGTGGTTTTGGCAGTGCCTCTCTATGCCTTCTACCACAGTCATGGCGGTACTGTGTCTCTGCCAGCACAGACACCTCTTCAACTTATATCCTGCCACCATCCTTGTTCGATGAAGCTATGTGTCAGTGATTTTCACACATTGTCACTTATTCTGTCACTCCACGATGAGTGTTATTGGGCCCTAGTACTCCTGACAGACCTATATCTAATTAGAGCAATGGTGGAGGATTGTTCCTTGTATTGTCCTCCTGCATGATGCATAGTTGAGTTCAAGATACATATTTTCATCATACAGCCTAACCATGCTTGTTTGCAGCAGGAGATCTCTGGAGCTTGCCCTTCCATATTTATAGTGATGTGAAATCATTGAGACGGCAACTTTTCCACAAACTCCCTACCAACACTTGCTTTAGTGATGGGTTTTTCATACTGGACAGGACCTTTAAGGCATATCTATAGGACCCACTTAAGTTAAGAAATGATATACTACCATCTGTGACCTCTCCCAGCATTTACATCTACAAGACCTGCTTTGTAAGTACTTTGTATGGGACAACCTTAATGCCCCCCTTAGCCTAATTGCAATTATATTTTTGCAGTGCACCATCAGTGTGATAGAAAATAGATAATTTTGTCTCCTAATTTCCAAATCCTGTCATCACCATAGTTAGGTCCTTACTTGCACAAAAACGTATTACCGAGCACTTGAAAACAGAGTTTTTCCTCGAGTGCAGCCTATAAATATTTCCCAGGTGTTCAGCAATGATATATATTTTTAAAACTGCCTGGATGTCACAGCTTTAAAGTAAAGCAGTAAATCAGAGATTCCAGCCTCCAGTCCAGGTATAATAAAATGTCTTGGTGACAGCTGAAGAACACTGCCACTTTTTGGGAAAAAATATTTATAGCCACAAGTTGCTTTCTCAACATACCACTATTTCACCATTTTGGGGATTATTAAAATAGCTCTTTTGGTACAGTACATATACAGTATACACAAAAAAAACTAATTTTGGTTAATTTAAAATGCTTTAAAATAGAATTAGGAAAACTAGTTTTCATCCATCAACAAACCATAAACACTGCCTGTGTATTATGTATTGATTTATATAGTGCCATTTTATTATACTGTTCTTTACATTGGACAAACAGAACATAACAAGGTATGCATCACATAATCATTTGAATTTACAGAAACAAAGTACTCTGCTTACAATTTCGAAGTTGACCAGTATACATTAAAAAATAAATAAAAAAATAAAATAAAAAGTTCCATAGTGTAATTAAATTTTAAATGCTTTTCAGATTTTTACAAATTATTTCATTTATAAATATCCATTATTAAAGATATTATGCTAACAACATGGGAACTTGCTGGTTTCCCTTTAAATGCATCCTTGTCAATGTACAACGAAGTAGGTGTTATCTCTTATTATGCCTTATTTAAACCCTGATAGCTGTATTATTACCCAATCTTACCTGGCTGTTTGCATGTGAGGGACCTCTGTTATAATGTATGTCAATATAGCTTCTTTTGGCAAACATTGTTTCTATAGTGTTACGAGTCAGGTGAATGCATGGATTTTTCCTACTGTAGACAAATCGTATGGTATGTAGCCAATTTATTCTATGCAGATTCAAAAATTATACTCACATGATTTTATGGTGAAGACCACTCAATTCTGATATCCATTCTACTCTATGCATTTAATTCTAGAATTGGCAAAACACTGTACAAAGTATTGTAATTTATGGTTGGTCCGTAGGTCATGTCTACTGTATCTTTAAACAAAAGTTCCTTGGCAATTTAATATGAGCAGTGTTGGGGACAGGTTTATAAAGCTTGAAACACTTCCTATATTATTGCTTTCAAATGATTTCATGAGTGAGGTACTAGGTCGTCAAGATTTCTCTATTACGTAATATGACATGTAGCTGCAATGCAGTGTTTACAGGTTAATAATCCAGAATGTGTTCCCTCATGATACAAAAAATTGTTTGTTAGTGAACTGGATCTAAAAAAAAGTAGACCAAGAGCAGGAAAATCAAGAAGCTGAGTGGGCTTTGCCTCACAGTCTCCTCTCTCTAGAGAAGATGGTAGGATAGGAGTTTCCAATACCCAGGTGTCAACATGAAGAAATGTTCTGATATGGGTATTTTTAAGCATTTTTGCTAGGCACTTATATAAGACTACACAACAGATACTTAGAAGAAAGAATCTGCTATGTGGCAGTGAACAGGAAAGTGCAAAAGTTGTCACGTGCTTTCAGGTTTGATTGTTACATTGCAGGCTGAACTCAACGAGTGGTTCTCAGGTGTTTTATCTGTATCACTGTTGTTTATGATTAAGTAATCCCTAAATTCTATTAAAATCGATAAATTGGAATCAAAATTTGAAAGCACAAAAACTCTTATGCGATTTAGTGGCAGGGGACTCACAAAAAAAATTGCTTTCAAAAGCTTTAACTCTGATAACGTTACTTAAAAAGGAGTATATCCCCTCAGCAATTAAAAAATGGGAGAGAGATTTAGATATTACAATTAAATCAGAAGAATGGAATAAATCACTGTACTTATCATATAAAAATATACATTGCTTGAATCTAAATGAGATGCAATATAAACTGATGAACCGGTGGTACTTAGTTCCTACAACACTGGCAAAAATGTCTCCCAATAATTTGGCGAACTGCTGGAGATGTGGGTACTATAAAGGAGACATTCTCCACATTTGGTGGAGTTGTCCTCTGATAAATAGAATTTGGCAAGAACTATCTAACAAGCTCATTAAATTATATGGATCACACTGGGGACTAACACCAGAAAGAGCCCTATTACATATAAACTTACCCAAAATATCTACTCAGGAATTGCAGTTTCTACTACATGTGTTAACAGCAGTTAAAATAATTTTATCCAGAAATTGGAGAACCTCAGACCCAATTAGCTGGATAAAAATAAAATCTCAAATTCTGCATCAATGTTATATGGAAAAAGTGCTTTTGTTACATGATAGAGGGAATAAATCTGGGTCAGTAGCCTGGGAAAATTGGATAAAAACTCTGCAAGAAGGTAAAATGGATTAGTAAAGATTAGCAATCTTCCATCTTTCTTCTCTGCAGCCTTACCCCTGCAGATTGAAAGAAACAGAGCCTTAATAATATCCCAATAGAGTTAATAACACACTGATACGAAGAAGTAGCATTGCCCTCCTATTTTGTATCTTTAATTTTCTTGTAGTATGTGGCAATAGTTTTTGTCACTTGGAATCCAAAACTGTATGTATGTCCTAAACTATTCTATGTATTTATGTTTAAGCCTTTTATGTATTTATGTATTTATCTAAGTTTTTTGTATTTTTGTATAAAAAAAAAAATAATAATAAAAAAAAAAAAAAAAGTAATCCCTCAATTCCTTATCTTTGATGGTGTACTGGTTGGCGAACATCTCTCCTCCCCTGGTCTGTATAGTCTGGAAATAAGCTTGCCACCTAGTGGTGTCCAGTCAGACATTAATGTGTTGCTTAAGTTATGGTATTGTTAAAATAATTTCGTTTTCTAAAGTTACATAAACTTTTGTGATCTGTTTGGTCTTGAAGGCTTATGTACTTTTACATGTTTTTCTGATTTGAGCTCAATACTGGTCAGTTTAGTTTCTACTTACCCCAGACTTTCTTTTGTCCTATCCTCCCACATCCATCGAAACTCTGGTCCGCGTGCAAATTGTCTATAGTCTTAAAAATCATGTTCTGGTTCTTGGAGTAAGTGCAACAGCCTTGTGCCATGTGATCAGATTTGCTTATCAAGCTGGTTAAAAACTTATTTACCTAGGTAATGTAGATAAGATTAGAACTTTTTTTTTATTTTTCCATCAGACGTTTATCTCCTACATATCAAATGCCTGTGATTGCCTTAAACATTATCTTTAGATCATTAGATATGGATAAGCAGAAACAATCAGAGGTCAAATGGCCATGTATTATTGGCAAACTATTCAGAGGTTCTGCCATATTTTTGTGGTTTGGTATGTTTTTTTCCCTCCACAAAAATATTATTTGGTTCATAAGCTAATCACTGGGTGTTATAAAAGCTGCTACTTTTCAGCAATTGAAACAATTAAAGTGAGGGAAAAAGGTACTGCAGTTATGCATGATGCATGTGATCCCTAAACGTGTTGTGGCTTGTGTATAAATAAAAAAATATATATATATTTATATATTGGTGCAAAAGTTCAAAGGGATCATATCACCATAGAAAGCAATGAAATGTTCTTGCTAACTAAACTATTACATTAGGTGCTATGGTGGTAACACTTTAACTAGATAGCTCTATTGTATTCAGCTGTATATGCGACAGGTTGACATATCAGAGAGACGCTCCTTTCAGTGAACACATCTCCTGTTTTGAGAATTACTTACTGCCGATCAGCTCCGGCACTAGCTTGGTGAGCACTTTGAATCATTGCAATGGGAGCTCTTTCTTGCCGTTGATTGGCTAGCTCCATGAAACGCTGGACCACAGGGGAGGCGTTCTGCTGCAGCCCTGGAACTGCAACTTCTCTCTGGAAGGTTTAATGAATGCATATTAAAGTTCTTACAACTTACTTTAACGTGGATTCTTTGTTTAGGAGGCTGTCTGGGACATTAAACAATCTAAGGTACCATGTTGGTGTAAAAGGTGGCTAATGTGGTTATAATTATTAGTTTTTGTAAATAATGTCAATATACAGTACATAATGCTTCACGTTCTTTATTTGTCTCTGTTTATTTAAGAAAAGTCATTATTATATATGATTATGGTCGTAAAATTCTGCAAAAGTTGTTGACGCTCTATAAATATTTGTTTCTTTGATAGAACTTTGAGCTCTCTCTTATTTTATTGCTTCCTTGTGTAAAATAGGAAGAGGCATTTAAAACCCTGTTACAGCGGTTATCAACATGTCGTTTTTACAACCGACTCCAAGCACTACAATTCCTGAGATGTTCTTCCAAACTGACTTGTTAAGATGTTAACAATGAATCATGGTATTTGTAGCTAAGAAGCAAGGTGGTCTATAGTGTTTCCTTAATATTTACCTCTTTCCTCTACCTACCCATTCTGTGTTTCACAGAATCCAAGTGATGTGACCCAGTGGTTAGATTCTAGGTGGTTGATTATATAATATTAGGTGTGGTGGGTTTTAGGAACCTTCCAAATGTCCTTAAAATGTGTCCTTTCTGTTAGTTTAGTATATATAAAATTAACCTGACCTAAACCATGGTATGAAAGTTTCCTGGCTGGTTGGCTGATGAAGGACGTCATTCTTTTAAGTGCGTGGTTCTTTCTAGTCTATGCCCTGGAGACTGGGAGTCAGCAGAGTGTGTCAATAAGCAAACAGTGGTCCCGAGAGCAAACTATTACATTTCCAGCTCCTACTCGGCCTCGGTCTTTCTCCATGTCAACTCCCTGTGATGAAAGCACCCATCTCTGATGTGCTGTGTTAAGTGTCATTCAAGATAGCTCATGTCTCAGCTGCCACTCTTTCATCTAGATGAAAGATGCCTTTATGCCGGGAGAATTCCTTATTGGTCTAAAAGTTAAAGCTTGTCTTGCCTAATTATCTGTTTGTGTGGATAGAAACCAGAGATGGAAGCGTTTGCTATGATGAGGTGAAATGTTTTCAGCCTCCCCCATGGAATATAATTACATATACATAAAATGACAGGAAGTCAACTTCATTTTTGTGCGGAACGGCCTTGTTACTGTGCAGTAAGCCACTTCTGGCACCACGAGTAAAGTGTTTTGGATGTATCATGTTTCCAAGCAGATAACATAGAAGATTGCATCCTGACATGGGGATGAGGCTACTAGCCACAAGAGTGATTTAATGTGAGAGGAGTAAGTGGCCTTCTCTTAATCCTTGAGGGTTCCACAAAAGTTTATGGTGCTTTAGTTAAAAAATGATTACTTATGGTTTTACAGTGCATCCACAAGTGCATCACCATACCTGGTCCCATAAAGTGCTCAAAATGATTAGTCTTAGGGGAGAATGCTACCTATAGGCCACATTTTCTTCTGTGTATTTATATCTGCAAGTGCAGTTCAAAGAAGTATATCTTTGGTGGCCCAAGTTAGTTTTGAAACTAAGAAAAGTAAGGAAGCAATTCTCATATTTGCACTCACAGCCTATAATAGATATATGCATGACCAATTATGTGTCAATTATTATATATATTTTTGCAGTAATGCACCAAACACAAACTATGTTGTACCAATCTTTAGTTGGTCTACACACTACCACCGCTCAAGCACTGGAAGGGCTAACCATTAGTCTTCCATACCACTTATAACCACTTAGGAAGTATTCATATTGGCAGGCGGTGAGTGTTATGGGTGTTTTAAAAAACAGAACATTTTTAGTTTTAGCAATTAAAAGTATTCTATGTATTTTATAGCTTTAATACCAAAAAGTCTGGTATTAAAATAAAGAAAAAATGTGATGGATATTATCTCTGGTCAGTCAACTGCAGGCAACAGTAAGCTGTCTGGCTCTTGAGGAGTTTATCGTCCGAAATGAACGACGAGCATGGCTGAAACAAGATAAAGTGGTGCTTGGGGGTCATATTTGACTTTCTTGGTGGGAAACACCATTGCTTCATTTTCTTTTCATTTTTTCTGCTCCCACATAGCTGTCCCTGTTTAATTTGCAGCTTACAATACATCGGGTTGCCTGTGGTGGGCCATACCAAAATACAGCTTCAGGTTCATTCAGCTCCTTTCCACGAAAAGGAACCATATTTTATAAGAAAAAAAAAAGACACATTCTATGAGCCCATCTCTTCATCACATTTTTCCCTAGAGATTGTGCTTTTTTATTTATTTATTTTGTAATGAAGGGCTTGGAATGCTCAAAAAAAATGAATTTATATTTGACCTAAATTATTAACTAAAGTAAATTCATGTGATCAACAAAGATGCACTGGCTGTAATCTAAATATATAAGAAATGTGTGCCTATAATCAACACTAAGTGATTATAGAGACAAACCTTTCCTTCTAAATTGTATTTGTCCGTGTGCTTGTAACGTCTATGTTGAGGCAGACAACAATATCACATTAAGATCAGTCAACTTTAGCGATGTGTTTAATATTTTCTTAATTTTATGCATTGTTTCTTAAAGAAATGTTGACAGATTTTTTTTACCTTTTAATAGTAAACTAAATTGCTCCTAAGGTTCTTCAGATTTCATACTCATACAGGAAAGAACATTAGACTTTGATTAAATACATCCTCCGTAAATTAAAAAAACGACTTCTGCTTATTTACATGTTCTTTTCAGCTTGTCCTTTTTATCCCTTTTACGTCGAAAGCATGCACTTAATTTCTTGCTTCCTTTGGCTACAGTGTTCTTAACCGCCTCGGCTATTTATCTATTCGACCTCCAGCGGTGATCCTGTTATGATGAAGTCCGGCTGTCACTTTTCCTTGCTTGTCCTCAAAGGGAACAGCGGACAAAAACAAAGAATGAGGTTGTGTATATATAACTTTGATGTAGTTCTCACTCAGACGGGAGACACATGAATATGGCAAAATTAAAGTAATAAAGACAGAATAATAGAGGTAATGTAATTAGTGTGCCTCCAAGGTTGGGACTGCATTAGCGTGCTACATGTTTTTTCAGAAGATAAGCTTATGTGAGCTACAATTTCCTTTGATTGAAGTACTGTTGTGTGTGTAATTGTATAGCTGCCAGCAGTCTAAAATTTGTAGGGATAGTCACCAGCTACCAGTCTCGTGCCTTGAATGTCTGGGTGGAACACCCCATAAGGTCACACCACTCTCCTATTAACGTCAAAGGAACATGATATGACATCCCACCACTGCCCACATATTATGAGCAGTAGTTTGGGTGACTTTGCCTGCACCCCGCTGTCCCGCTTGCTAAGTATGTAATAGCCGGTGGATATTTTTGTACATTAACCCCACTCTCTGAGAAATATCATAGCAGTTAAAGAAGTACACGTGGGTAAAATTTATGCCGCTCAATGAAACAATGAGAACTTCCTGCCTGTGGTTCCTCAGTGTTAACTCTGTCACCCGATTCATAAGTATTAGCTGTGCTACTGAATTCCAGTGCTAGAAAGAAAAAGATAAACAAAAGAAAAGCTCTAAAAGTGTTTCCACTAAAGATATGTAGCTATACCAGTCAGGCTGCTTTTTTTTCTGTGTGCAAAAGAGGGGTGGGGTATGGCTGGCAGGAACACGTTAATCACAAGGGACTCTTCTCCTTCTCTACCAGTATGTCTTAATATGCGCCAGTCGTATTGTCTACTTGTATACTGTTAATTTGAGTGGTCTTGTTAATTTTCACTCTCCCCTATTATAACGGCGCTACAGAAACTGCTGGCGTTCTATATAAATGATCTGTAATGAAACAATGAAGTCAGTAAACTACAGAACACTCTGGAATTCTGGAAAAAGGTTAACACAATGTCTGAATACATAGGGCTAATAAAACATTTGAAAGCTAAGGCTGTTATTTAATTCATGAAATAGCTGTTTGCAAATGAAAAGGCGATTCTCCAGAGGTGACCCTATAATATAAGCAGATTAAGCTACTGTATAGGGCCTCTATAGGGTCTCTAAATGGTTTCTAGTCCTAGGGTGGCAGACCTGAGCGTCGGTAGGTCCTCTGTCACGTAACCATCAAGCTCCCTGGAACACTCCTTACTCAAAGGGCCAGTTGGGTAGATAAGCACTCTGCCCTCCATAGCATGCTGTATCCTGCACCATGTGTCTTTAAGAGGTGCAATGGAATGGTGAAGAGGATGGCAGAGCGGGGGTAGGTGGCAGCTGTGACGCTACGTGGGGCAGTCCCTGACCCAAATACACCACTGTTGGTGGAGGAAAAGGTTATATGTGTGATATATGTGTGAAATTCCAAATACATTTTTAGCACTTGAAATGAATTGTCATCATAAAAACTGTGTTCATGTTTCACGCACAACTTTTTTTTAACACAATTTAAAAGAAAACTTTTTGCAGAAGGAGCTGCCCCTGGCATGGAAATACAATACCATATCTCAATATTTAAAACCTACTCATGTGCAAAGGATTATGTTTCATGTCACGGATGCATGGCTGGCACTTGATGGCACTGCGTGCTCTCCGGAGTGCTGCTGTAGCTCTCTCTCAAAATGTCAGGAGGAGGCTTTTCTTTTCTGGAACTTGCGTGCATAGAGCAGCCCACAGTGTTATTTTAAACAACGTCTACAATCATAATAATCACCTATTTCCGAAAAGCTGCAGAGAATGTTACAAATGTAAACAGCTTGTTGGAGTGAGGCAAAGCGGAGGGGAGAGCTCAGATAGGGCGGAAGCTGGATTGCACAATACAGAACTTTATCAGATCGGAAAGTGCCCTGAGCCACTCACCTCGTTTCCTATTGCCTGCTTAACCCTTTGAGCGTCAGAATAGCTGGCTAATCCTTAAACTTAAAAAATAAAAAAAAACAATTAGAAATTAAAGTACATCTACAAATCATAAATAATAAAAGGTGGTAATAAAGGTCAAGAGATGTGCAAAAAGAAACAGTATTTTGAAAATCATTCTTGTTTTTTCCTCCCAAAGTTTTTTCCTAGTACAGGTCAACATCCGCATAGCGAGGGGCCAGATTTCCCATTATAGCCTTGAGTCGTTTTGTGCCTTAGATTTGGGGCATGTGTTGTTACAGTCTGCCATTAAAACCCTCTTCAAAAAAATAAATATATAGAATGTCAAATACTCAGTGAAATGACCCATTAACTGGATTTATTTCCAAGTGTCAGTTTATTGTTGGACTTCCACTCTTATCACCTACATTGAGACTAATTATAGTTAGTGTTACAGATAGAGAGGTTGAGATTGTCCAGCTGTGCTAATGTTTGGCCCACAACACGGAAATGTGTGTGTCATACACCACTATACATATTGCTGGGTCTCGGGGTACCTTTGGGGCCACAGGGGTTAGTTGATGGAAGCAGATTCCTGACTTTTTCAGACTGTATTGAAGTGAGGTAGCTTGAGTGGTGCTATGGAAAACTAGAAAGTACAGCCTGCTATAGCATTATTTTAGGACATTTGAATTAATTGAATGTTTAAACCAGAATAAGTCTCCAGATCTAATTTGTTCCACAAAATCTCATGACTCCCACCACAATGACTCGTCAGTATTCTCATTATGGTTAGTATTTTTCACATTGATTTATTAAGCACTGACGTATCCACCATTTTTATTAAGGGAAATACACTTGCTGCACAATCCAAAACACGAATATTTGAGAATCCTGCCTTTGAGCACCTTATTTACAAAGCCTACAAGAATTCTGGAGTTACAAGGGTCCTCCTCTGTGAGGCATTTGTGGCCACCGGTGAGAAGAAAGATACTGTAATTAAGGACCAGCTCCCTCCCTCAGTAGGGTAACCTTACGGGCTCAAGGCTTGTCTTTTCTCTAGTTTTCCTTCTGCTGTTGCTTTGTTACTTCAAATTACAGATGTTACCCTCATTAGAAAACAATAAGGATTTTTTTTATTTTTATAAAGTTGGATAACCCCCTTAATTTTTGTTTTATACTTTAACTCTTGACAGAATGAGATTGCTTCTTCCTATAGGTTTACTCCCGCTTTGAAATGGTTATGTCATAAGCTGGAGGCTAGCTGCTGTAGTTGTCAGTGCAGCCAATAATGGGTGTGTGCGTATGGATTTTATTTCTATATTGCCAAATACTTACATAAGTAGATACGAGTACAGTGAATTACGATACAATGTAGGGACAAATGGATCCAAGCATGAAGGCAAACATTGAAGAGAAGAAGGTTACTGTCTGAGTGGTATATTGGAAGGCATACAGAGAAATTTGGAGTATGTATAAGTGCACTGGTTTGTAGTGTTTGATCAGACTGGTGAGCATTTTATAGAGAGGTTTGTTGATTCTTGATTTGAAACTGTTGAAATGCTTTATTAACAAGGCGTGTTTTTGGCAAGTGAGAGAATATTCTGTGTGAAGGCAAGGGGTCATCTTTGGTTATACTTTATTGTATTTATGTATGAAAAAAGGCATGCCAGGTGGGCTAGATAGGAAGTGGATTCAAGCAACGCAAAAAGGTTGGTGTTTCCTTAGAATAATAATAATAATAAAAAAAATGTTGTGGCTATTTCATATTGATTATGCTTGCCACATTTTCTACAAGTGCTGCTTCCAAGTAGCATTTGAAACTAGATGTGCTTTTGAATTGTATCATAGAATATTGATAAAAGACTAGAGCTTAAGAACCCATGCTTGTTGTTCTCTATGATGTCATCTTAATAGACATTACTGCCGGTTATAGGCAAAGTGTCCGTACAAGGACACTAGAGTCCGTCGCAAGGTTTGTAAAGGCCCGTAGAACAGAATTAAATTGTCTACCACAGACCAAGTAAATAACCACCATGAGCAATAAAATTTGCTGCTTTACAGTGTCCATGCAAGAAATGAAAGCTGTTGCTAATAAGGAAATAATGTATGAGCTGTTTGGTGGGACAGAGTATGGTTGGGGTTCCCAAACCAACCCAGAAATGAGCACCACCAACAGTATGTTATCTGCTTCCATTTTGTCTGAGGGCCTTTTACATTAAAACGCAGCTGGTAAGAGAACTCTAGCTATGAACTACAGAAAGATAAAATACTTATAAATCATATGCTATCAGTGCTTAATAATGAGGTTATAAGTCTCAGCAGGGCCCTCATCATTTGTTTCTGCAAGTCCAAGCTGTTATGTGATACTCTTCTTGTTGTGTCATGATTACCCATTGTATACCACTACATCATATGAAGGTGCAGTGTAAATGATTAAATAATAATAATAATGAATTTTGCATTGTACTCTGAATAGAAATATTTGAAGAAAATGCTCTTTTCTTTTCTATGGGACCAACCCTAAATCTAGATGAGTGGTTCATGTTTGGATTGAAAATCAGACATGCAAATCATACCTTATCTCCAGAAAGGAACAGACATCCTGATCCTATATAACAAGTCCACTTGTACCAAGTGTTAGATATGGAATGCTCATTTTATTCAAGGACATATACTTTTGCGAGCAAACATTAGACACTCTTATTGTGTATATATATATATATGTGTGGAAGAATAGGACATTTCTTATGTAATTGGATGACTTACTTACAGTCATTATCTTGGAAGGTAAAGTCTGCTGTGTATAAGTGTTTATACTATGATATGATCGTATTAGATTTCTGCTTGCATCAGCAATACTGAGGGCCTGCTTCTTTTATATGTCCTATAGTTACACTATATATTCATTGATAAGGAAGTTTGCACCAAAATCCAAGTTGCTAATAAATTAAATGAAAATAAACTAGTTTCCCATTTTGTGTTCTACAATTATTTTATTTGTGTTTATAAATAAACCACATAGGGTGCTGTCAAGAGGGCAGGGGTGGAACTACCCCTGAGCTGTTCTGATTTAAACATTTTTGCGACTACCTACTTTCATTTCCACATATATCCACCAGGTTGGGTACATTAACATGGCATAAAGACAACATTCACATTTTGACAGTCCTACTGCTCTTCTAAGGGGCTTCTTTACATTCCCGTTGTAAATATGTTTTGGAGAAGACTGCATAATACTCATTGAGCATACCATCTGATATGTCTTTGGATGCTTTATTACTTGGCAACTTAGATGGATGTGGATGAATTTGCCCCATCACCACCTGCCCCCTGATATAGCATCTAATATTGTTTGTTCTCTTTTCAACTGATTGGGGTAGGCCCAAGCTAAAAGGAAACGTGTCCAGAACCCACACATTTCTAAGGAGCCCACAGTGGGTCACCAATACATCCAACAACCACTGCCAAAGGCAGAGAGGTATCAGTCAGGTGAGAGGGGAGAAGCCCTTAGACTGTACAATGAAAGGAGGTAGGCCCCACGAGCAGCAGTTTGCCCAGGGCCACATCCATAATAAATATGGCCCTGCATAGTCATAAACCGGTTGAGGCATACTGGTCAATATGTAGCAGGCCCTTACTATCGAGTTTTGTGCATGATAAATTACATTGGCCTCTAAGTTTGATTCATCAAAGAATTATCCATAATGTCCCCACATTAGATTTGAAATGACCATTATTTAACATTGTACAGCAGTAGTTTATTTAATTTCCTATTTTCTTAACATCTTTATGGTCTTTCTGTTTTAGATGCTGAAAGTTCCATTATATTTTTATACCCGATTAAATATTTTGTACCCATCTTCAGTAACCACATTTTATTTCTTCTGAAAACTATTGTTAGTAATAACAGCCACACTGTTGCCTGATACAATGACGCCTTATGCCAAGAGAACGTTTTTTTGGCTTAGTGACCAATTTTTTATTTAATTTATTTTAAAGGCTTTGCATCTTTATTAAATAACGTTACGTTGTGGAATGGTAGTGCAACCATTAGTTTACTTTTATGTTAGTAAATATGTGCCAATTACTACAAGCTTAGTAGGTGCCGCTAAATGGCCCAAATATGCCTGATTACTGTTCACTGCTGGGCCGAATGACTTAACGTGCACTCTTCCATTAGCCCCAGGTATCATTTATGCTCTAATATTTATAATTTGTCAAACATGATGACACAAGCATTCAGCGTTTACAAACAAAGGAATCCCATAACCATATTTCATAAAATTCTGCAATGATAAAAAATTTGTGTATCATCTTTTTCACCCCTTTTGCTCTAAACAATATAAGACTTCAGAAATGCCAGCACTCCGGATTGCCTTCCAATACTTTTTTTTCCCCCGTCAAACAGATGCACCAAGACAAATCTTTTTTTAATAGGAGAAAGGAAGTTGGAGTTAAGAACGAAATAAAGAAACACGCTGTATAAAGAATTAAGTGACAGTCTTGTGCCTGTGAAGCTAATTCCCTCAGGGATCATGCAGCTGAACGGCTTGTGAGCTTGGCAGCTTTTCCGTTTGCTTTCCCTCTTCCTTCCTCTTTTGAGTCCACCAGTAATAGGTCCCTTGTTCCTGAAGAACAAAAACAGAACTTAACGGTAATTCAGAAGAATTTATTAAAATCAGGAACTGGGTAATTGTACACAGATGTCCTCCACCATAGCCCACGGCACAATAGGCACATGTTCTCTGGCACGACTTAGACTCTAGGAGTGTGAGGGAAAAACACATCCAGGGATGGCCATGGATGGGCATATTCTTGTTTCCTCTTCTGTGTGTGTTGCAATTTCACCATAGGGGGCCAGAGAGATTCCAAATAATGGAAATGTCATCATCCTTTGTAGAGGTTTCAAAGCAGTCGTTTGAGTTTTGAAGGGAAATTATGCAGCAAAATGGAAAATATGCAATCATGTTTAGTCTGAAATATGGTGTGTCATTGTATGGCAACAACTGGAAAACAGGGTTTTTGAGTTGATTTGTGAAATGTTATACGCCTCCATCTAAATCTGTGGATCAGGAGACTATGATATTACTCTACTCCTTCTTTCCAATCAGCCATTTGTGGAGCTTAATGGACTTATGGGCATTAGTCTAACTGGGGTCAAGTACAATGCACAAATGCTTCTTTCTAAGCACTTATCCTTAGTCTTAAGTAGATATATAGTAACTTTTATTAATGTAAATATATATGTCTGAGGAAATTTTTGGTACAAAAAAAGCAGTGGGTTTGACTTAAATTTTAAATTCTGTTTGAATTGAAATATTGTTTTAGAGGAGATCATTTTCACAGTATAATTGAGGTTACTAAGTATAACTAGATACATGGACTATTTTGCATCCAGAAGTAAGTGATCCATACTTGCCCACCAGAATACGTAGGGTTTCTCATTTGGCATTTATATAATCAAGCACTCAGAAACATACAGAGCCAGCCCCACTGCTTTAAAACAATTAGTGGGGCAATAACCATATTCTCTTTAAATATGTCCAGTGGTTTGAACACAATTTAATAAATATTTTATGTCTGAAGTGAGCTCTCTAAATTAGTTTGCTTAGGGACCCTGAAAACCTAGAGTCATATCTGCTTATTCTATAACATAATTAACATTATTCATTTGCTTTAGTCTTTGATGCGTACTAAGTAGCTTGAAGAATAATGTCGGCCTCTTCCTTCTGTTTACCACACAGGGCTGGTTGTACAGTCAAGGAGCCCCTGAGCACAAAGATTATTTGTACCATACATGTTAAAAACATGAATGTACTTTGTAGGATGGGCAAGGGTATAATTAAGGCATACAATGTGGCAAAATGGGTGGAATTTGGGTAGGGCTTACATTAACGGTGCTCTTGCTCTTAGACAACATTAATTGCATTTAGTGCGTTCAACCAATAAACCTTAGCTAATCTGTCATTTTAATCTTTTCTCTAAAAATGTAATCATTTAAAGGCAGCAAAGAAATCTCTTAGAAGCATTTTCAGTTTCTATGGCAATAGCCTATCAGTGCCTGCTTTTGTAACATGTGAAAAGTGTTCCCGCCAAAAATGGTGAACTAAGCACAACACAAGTTTGTTAAATTAAACAGAGCAGATGAAACAGTACCTTTAGGCAGTTTTCCCATTTGACTCCCAAGACCCCCTACAAACATGGCACCATACACACATGCCTGGTCTATTCCTAAACATACACTATATGACCAAAAGTATGTGGACACCCCTCCCAATAATTGCCTGTGTGTTTCAGTCACATAGACATTGCTAACAGGTGACAAATGCCACCTTTGTCAGAAATCAGTTCATGACATTTCTATCCCGATAGATCCACTGTAAGTGCTGTTATTGTGACATGGAAGCATCTACTAGTGACAACAACTCAGCCACCAAGTGGTAGACCAGCACACCGATTGCTGAAGAGGGTAGTGCGTGAATACTGTCCGTCCTCTGTAGAATTATGCACTACAGTTCCAAACTTTGAAGGCAACTTCAGTACAAGCGATGTGCACTCGGCTCTAGAGCTATGGAAACGTGTTCTCTGGAGTGATGAATCTTGCTTCATTACATTACATTTATATACCTCCAGCAGATTCACAATAAGTACACGTGAAAATAAATAATTTAATATAACATTAACACATACTGGTATAGAAGGAAAATAAAGCCCTGCTCTTGCAAGCTTACAATCTAGTCAGTGGTCTCACTTCTCCTTAACCACGACTGCTTGAATAAGGATGAGCAGATTGAAGCAAGGATGATATGTAGACGTTACTGATCTTTCAGGTGGCTTGATTAGGATGCTGGCTGTGAGTGTTAGGAGGAAAGGTTGCATGCTTCTCTGGGTTTTTAGGAAGCAGAGGGAAAAATTCTGACAGAATGTGGTAGGGAACTCCAGAGAAGCAGTACAGCATGTGCGAAATCTGGATATGTAAGTGGGAAGATGTAATGACATTAGAAGAGAGACGCTTCTACCTCCTATCATCGTAAAGTCTGATGGACGAATCTGGGTTTGGCGGATCCCAGGAGAACACTACCTACCAGAATGCGTACATGTTCTGTGCATAGTAGTCTGGGACCATTGGTGGCCATACCTGCAGCACATATTCGGGACTGATTTGTACAAACCCCCTAGGACATCCCTATTACTTGCAGCCAGTTTGGAAGCTGTTCATTGTAGTCACAGTCGTGTTTTGAACATGTTGTTTCTTGCTTCCTGGCTTCTAACCGCCACATGAAAAAAAGACCCTCTATTGATTTCTGTAATGTTTACAACACATGTTGGTTTAATTAGGGCCTAATTTAGAGCGAACAGAGTAAAGAATGCAGCCAATCATCCAATTTAGCAATCTTCCTTGGTCACCCAAACAGTTATTAAACACAACTATTTCTCCAAACAATGGAAAACTGCATCTGGATTTCACAATGTAAAGGAAGAAGAATGACATATTTTTTTAAATGAATGCATCAAAGAATCCATCAGTGCTTAGACGTGTAGATGTATTACCCAGCCACCAGAGAGAAACGAGAAGGGGGCCTACTCCGGGTCTGCCTCAATTAGCCCTTTGCATGCATTAGCAGCGTAGACAGACGGAATTTTTGGTAAAGGTTTCTAAACACAGCGCTGATTCACTTGGAAGTCACAACTGCTATTCTATCAGCGCTCACTGCCAGACGACCCCATACCCCCTAACAAATCAAAACGTAATTGCATTCATACATATCCAAATATTCCAGCCATAAACTCTATGTAATTAGGTCTAATTGCACAAGAACCTGACTGAATAAATCAGGAAATGACTGATTATAGGGTTACAAAAAAGGGAAAGAATATTATAATACCAGCGGCATGAACTCTTATTTTTCTTTTGGTTGGTTCAGTTGGATTCTCTACCTTGTTTCCGAGCTGTATATTATATCCACTGGTTAGATTTCAGTGTGCGCCCGATGACACACGACAAGGGAAGGTAGAAGGAGGAATATTTGCACTGGCTTTTGAATGCGGTTTCTTTACTCGTGGCATGGAATAATAAATGTTATTGACATTGATTAATTGCATGTGCTGATGAAGCCATGCAGATCTATTTTTACACGGCCACTGAATAATCAGAGAGGGTAGAAGCTACAACCCCATTTTGTCTTCAAGAAAGCAGCGTATAAGGCGCTCTTGAAGTGCGTATAGTTACGTGCAAATGCAACTTCCTATGCTAATCCTGCAGACGTGACCTTTTCTTCCATGAAATCGTAGCCGGTGAAGTAGCCGACGTGAATATAGATTTGATTTCCTGTGGCAAGCCACTGTAAATACTTGTCATCAGACCACTGCTGTGCGAGGCTTCGTGGCTTAATAATTAATCACGATTAGAGTTAACGGCGTGGAAGCCTCAGGCAACAACCTGGAATGAAAACCAAGGTTATTTTTTTTTTTTTTTTTGCCCCTAGCAGCCTCTTGGAATTACAGAGAGACAGGTATTCCCAGTTGATTGTCAAAGGGAAACATTTGTATTTACTTAATGCTTGATGACAAACACGGGATCTCTTTGATCCAGATTGTTTAATACCTTTAAGTGCAGAAACATCCAAGGGTACATTGTATTTTAAAAAGGGGTATTTTTGTGTTCCTAACCTCAGACCTTTTCCTTGCAGGATTAACCTATTTAATTGAAGGGTAGCGTGTCAAGACCCCACCACACACCTAGCAATTGGCAGAAAGGGTTAACTCATGTCAGTTCTTTGACCTTGGTTGGTGACTGTGTGGCAAATCCTTTGGGAAGTTAATTATTTATACGTTTTTTAAGTGCCAGGGAAATGGGATACTGGTTGTGTTTCAGTTCCTTGCACACTCCAGAAGTTCTGGCCCAAAATATTCTTGGTACTTTTTTTTTTTTTTTTATTTCTTCCAAGACTTGGTGGTCATTTTGATATTAAATTATGGCAACTGGTAAAACAAACATTTTATTTGATTTTTTTTCCTTTTTTAGCTGTACTAAACTATATGCTTTGTGTGCATTTACTTTACGTTGTATACTTTCCTTAAAATTTGACTTTTCAGTTATTCAACTGTTACATTTTTTTTTTACTTATATAGGATCCCTTATATAGGATATGCCTTTAACATAACAAGTAATGAGAATAATTATACATATACTAACGAGCTTAATATACAGACATATTATCTTTAAGGAATCTGTGCCACTTTTCTGGCTTCCACTTCAGCCTGTAGGGGGGTTATGAAATTTCAGCTTCTGATGGAATAATGAAGCCCTAGAATTCTCTACTGTTTAAAATTAAACTTTTTATACTACCGAGATATAGCGTAAAATATCTTGGCAGTGTAAAATAAAAATGTACTAGACTAGCATGATGCGGGGCCCCTTAACTTACTCTCTGGGCCCATGGACAATATCTCAAACAAATTGTTAACGTGACCAGGCAGGGTACATTGTAATATAAATGAGGTTTGCGGCTAGATTTCTTTTCTGGGCTTGCATGTCAGTAACGGTGTCTCGTTGGAAGTGGTTAGAGATATTATATTAGAGGCTTTCGTTTGGCAAGCGCAATTGGTATAAGAAAACCTTTCGAACCTGTAAGCTGGCCAAACCTCTCTGTGCATTACGACTGCCCAGTATTTAACATTTCTAGCCATGTACAGTAACAAATACTTCTGTGTCATCTAATTAGCTTAAAAGGTGGCTGGTCTGCATACATTCCTAAAGCTTTCCAGCTGCTACAGCAAAGTATGTGTATGCATGCAGATTTTATGTGACTGTTAAGTTTTATGTCCGCAGACCATGGCAAATATATGTTTTTATCGGTGCAATTTAGTGAGCACAGCTGGCAGCTACATAGCCTGGGACACCTGCTTGCTCGGTGCTACCGATGAGGCACGTTTAATGTGTGTTGCCTGAACACGAGGTGCAACCATACTTGCTACATTTAAAATGAACCTGAAAATGTTGTGTAGTTGGTTTACTTGCTCTGTTAAATGTTCCAGACTTCTTGCATTGACACATTTTTTGGCAAGTTTCACCATGTGCAGTGGAGCATGGCGACCTTCTAGCAGTGTCTGTTCATTCTTGTGCAGTGCACAGTGGTGTGTTTATGGGAGTCACTTAGGTCTGGCTCTCAGGTCCTACCACAAACTTCACGTCTTCTCTTCTAAAAGATAGGACATTATGTTCCAGCGCTCTACCTCTTGTGGACCTGTGGTGTGTGGGAAGAGTGCTTCAGAAGCTGTGCCAGCTCGGCCTTTAGGGTGGAAATGGTTAAAATTGAAATCACCTATGGGCCTAACGAGTAAGAGGCACACCTGCATTCCCCCAGACCTACTGTACTAGGTCACAATATACGGCTGGTAGTGCACACTCACGTAGAACCATCATTCAAGTGGGCAAGTAGGCAGCTTAGGGCAGACATGTGAACTGCAATTTACTGTAGGTAAGGATGCTGGTTAACATCTTTGGTTTCAAACAAGTTAGGAAACAAAAAAGATCAAATATCACAGAATCCCATTGACGTCTCTTTTTATTCGTTCAGAGCAAGCTTACATTCTAGCCAACCTCTCCGTATTCTTTCCGTAGATAGTTGTATTCCCCAAAGAGCCACACACTGTCCCTGTGACTTTAAAAGGGTTAAGGGGTTAAGGCAATCCATTGCTATCACCAAGAAGGAAACGACTAATTTTGTAAAACAAAGGCCAACCGTAATAATAGACACAAAATGACTTTTGAAGTGGTGCTCAATGCACTTCTGCCGTTTCTTTTATTCTTTAGCGTTCTGTTAATATTAAAACAAATCCCATTGTTTCATAAACAGCGTGTTGCAGTAGGTGCTAGGAGCTTTAGCAACAGCTGGGAAGAGATCTCTCATTAAAGCAAGAAGACATAACGTGTGAACCCTGAGCATGTGTATCTACAGTAAGCCACAATGGGATGATAAAGCTTAGTAATTATGCAGAAAAGCTGCTTTATCCCTTTGAAGATTTCACAGAGGTGGTGTTTATTTTGAAAGGGCCTAAAAATAATCCATCGGCCGGAAATTTCAGAATTAGGAGAACAAACACTTTTCATTAGGCTTCCAAGGGATCTTAAAGGGAAATTACACCCAAAAAATGTTAGGCTTAATTACTTGAAATTGTATAACCTTTAATGTGATCATTTGTTTTTACATATGCAATTGCAGCCTTTTCATGTATTTTCAAGAGGCTGCGTGCAACCAATCTTGTTCTCTTAGTAGTTAAATTAGCCGAAGCAAAAAAAATAACAATACCTTTATTGAGAATTTTGTTTATGTTATTGTGCAAAATGGAATCTGTGATCACATAGTTCATAGACACAATAACACAATGAGTGATCTCAGCTTTGTTTTGGTAATGTTGCATAGTTCCGTACACTTTACTAAATTGACCTGTTTCTTATGGTTAGTAAACAGCCTATAGCCTAACATACTACAGGAACATGAATCAATGAGAGCATAGGTCAATAAAATAACCAGATCCGTTGAGCTTGGCTAAGGCCCTTATGAGATTGGACTGGAATGGAAACATCCCTGATTCTAAAAAGCAATCTAGGAACCAGAACTTCCATTTCAACTCCCATTTTGACATCCATTGCAACTCCCCACTAACTGGCCTACCCCTTTCCTGTCTTTCACAGCTCCAATCCAGTCTGACCACCTCTGCCACATTCATTTTCTTATCTCATCTCACTTTATCTGCTGCCCCACTTTGCCAGTCCCTCCACTGGTTCCAAATCCTCTCCAAAATAAAATGTAAACTCCTGACCCTCAGCTGCAGAGTCTTTAAAACCCTTTATCTCTTATCACTCCTCAATCATTCTTACTTCTTCCCATCACATATCCAGGATTTTACCTGAGCTGTACCTATTCTTTACCTAAACTTTATTCTCAACCTTAACTCGGGAAATGTGTGGGTGCTATAGGAAATGCTAGCCAAGAATTTCCCAGTCTTTACCCAGTGGTTTAAGATGTGAATATAATGCTCATGAGACTTACAGAAGGAAGGAAACTGGCAGCATGGCCCCAGAGATATAGAGGTCTTCCATTCTGGTAGTATGGGGTAAGGAATAAACCATTGACTTGGAATAGATGGACAGTTTTACTCCAAGGCAAACATCAAGATCAAAGAACTAAGCTAAAATAGTTTTAACTCCCTGAGTACGAATTTGCCAGGAGCTTAAAAATGTCATCTCCTCTAATTTTTAAAGCGCATGTAATGCAATTTAATGTTTGAAGTGCAATTTGTTACTCTTCAAAAGTAACTTCTTGTACCTAGTTTAAGAACTTGTTTCATTGTGGTATTGCCCTGCCAAACGATGGATAATCTGCAGTTTTATAACGTACTAAGAAGACTGAAATGTGTGTTACTTGCTAGTGAGAAGACGTTAAGGTGAAAATTACTGATAAGAGGCATCGGAGATTTAAAGACTAAAACCCTGATCCTAGGAGCTTACAGTCTACTTTGCAAAATAGGATCATAGTAGTCTATCACTAGTTGCCCAGTAACTTTGTGTTGCATATAGAAGTGTTGACATGGTAATGCTATTACTGTGCGCTCCTATGTTGGGATTTACCAGTGTGACATAATATGTGAGTGGAATTGGAGACTGCACCAAGGTAAGTACTCCTTCCCAGTTCTCTATTCATATTTCTATATTGAATAGAGTTCTGCAGTGTAGAAGAACTGTAACAGTCAATTACCCCGCAGAAAGGGCCCCACTTTATATTGTTTGGTGTGCACTAGCACATATTAAGTAGACGAGAACTTAAGCTAAGTCTTTGTTGTTGGGGAGTGGACCTTTTACAATAACCTCAGCAGCCAGTTCCTCTAAAACAAAAGGAGGAGAGTGGAAATTGCTGTGTGTTTACCTTAGCAAGACTTGGGTGATTAGCAGTTGGTGATGAGCTGATGGGGAATGATAGTGTGGAGAGTGGCTTTGGTAATTGTCCTGTTGTCTGTGTCTCAGGAAGAGGTGTGTCTGTCTCTTGCCTGCAGTAAAATTGATGACACAGTCTGATAGACAAGTGCTACACAAAGACGGAGGAATTTATGGGCACCTGAAGGCAATACAAGTCAATGATGAAAGGCGTTCTCAATGTTAGGCACTAATTCATAGTGAAATGAAATCCTCACAAAGCGTTTTATGTCAGTTGTGCAGCCTGCAAGGATGAAAGCCATCACAAAACCTTTAAATGCCATGAGGTCATAATTCAAGTGTGGTTCGGTGCCACATTGAAGTTTATAGTGGACACTCGAGCAGCAATTAGAACATTCGATTAGAACTAGCAGGGTCATTTCACGCTGCACGGTGTTCATTTCTCAATGGCTCTTGTTATTCAATGAGGCAGTGCCTTTTAACCCTTGTCATGCCACCGTCTCGGTGAAACAAAATCTTAACCATGCCGCTCTCAAATATTCAAGTTTTCTTTCCCCATCAAACAAAAGTGAATACAATGTGTATATTATTACACAATGCAGAAACAGTCTATTTTTTATTATATATTGTGGATATACATTTCTGACTTTTATTTCTGTATCCATTAAATTACATCACCCGATCCTGTATTGCAGCATCTGGTAAGATTGACATTCTCCCTTTAAATTAAATTCAGTCCCTTGCTGACCTGCTTATTATGTCGTTATTGACAAGTAAGTACATTTCCGCTTTGAATATTCACAAAGTGTCACATTGTAGGGCACAATATTTTACTAATGGATCATGCTTGTTACTCTGCTAGCAAAATATATTAGTGGAAAAATATTCCCACTCGACGTTTTCTTATCTTTGATAGTACAATTGAGCACAATTGCTCAAAACAAATGACTGGAGGCATGGTCAACGATATGGCAAACACACACTCTATTCCTCTGTCATTCTTGCCATCAGATTGACGTCAGCACGTAAGGGTCCAAAGCAACTTCATGCTCTCGCTTAAACAACATTCCTGAACACTTCTGCAAAACAATTGTTGATGGACCCGTGGACAACATTTAGGGATCTCTCTCACATACTAGCTAAGGTTCAAACAAGCCATCTGAATGCATCTCAACACTTCTGCTGCACCCCTGACATATGGAGGGACCTAAAACAAGCAGTTTAGGCTCCAAAACCTACAGATGTCACTGAGTTAAAGCAGTTCTGTGTGAAGGGGTGGGCCAAAATCCCTCCAGGTTGAAGTAGAAATTGTTTTTGCTTTTTAATTATTATTTTATTTTGGCTCTCTTGTTGTTATTTATTATTTTATATAGAGCCATCAGATTCCAGAGCAATGTATGAAGGGTAGACAGGGAATAACAATTAGTATATAACATAAGATGACATATAGTAACAACAGGTGTGGATGACCCTGCTCAAAGGATCTTACAATCTACAGGGAATTAGGGTGTGTTACACAAAAGGTAAAAGTGCTGTTGTTAGGGATGGACCAGCCACACTAATATAAGTATTGCATAAAAGGGATGAGGAAAGGTGAACAAAAGGAATATCGAAGGAAAGGTATTAAGGTGTAAGTACCGAAGGCAGAGGGAGGGCATTCCAGAAGATAGGGGCAGCCCTTGAGAAGTCTTGTACGTGTGTATGAGAGCTAGAAATCTGAGGAGAGGATAGAACGAGATCATTGGATGAGCTGAGAGTCCGTTTAGGAGTGTATTTAGAGATGAGGAGATGTAAGTTGGGAAACCGAAATAAAGAACTTTGAATGTAAGAGTCAACATCTACCAGCCTCAAAGTCATACTAACCCAGCTTCTGCCATTTCACAAGAGAGGTATCACCATGACATACAATTGCACACAGTATATACATCTCTGGATGGATTTTCACCTAATCACTGCACGGCATGTTTTCTGCGCTGAACAATGCCCCACTATCAGACCTCCAGCGTGGAGCAGGACATGCTGCACTCATAGTAACAGCATATTCTTGGTAACATTGGGTGGGGCCTAATGTGGCAGTCCAATCATAGTCTACCAGCTGCACTACGATTGGACCTTCACCTTAAGAACCACCCAGTGTGACCGACAATTCCTACACTTGCATTATTTGTAGAGATTGGCATGAGGTGTTGATTGAAGATCTAATAGAAACAAATATGCTGCGGTGCAATTTTAATCTTATTGTTAATTTTCACCGTCAATAATAATATAACAGCGCTAAGGAGTCCGCTGCTGTTATATAAATGTAATGATTCCATTAGCATTTCAGTTAAAGCATTATAGGTATTTTTGCATTTTAATATATAGTATATTTAAAAAATACATGCAAAACCGTTTGATGCCGTTTATGGGTTAACCTGGCTGTTTTCAAACATCGGTATTTATTTAGCAAACCTTTGCACTTATGCAATTTCGGTGTGCTTCGGGCAGCTTGACTGTGCAGTGATTTCCTGGCCGCTTGCCATGTGTTTTCAGTGCTTTTGGTTTAAGAGTTGGGCTAATTAGTGAATAAACATTTTGCAAAAGAAGAGCTCCAATTAGTGCCATTTGGCCTAACTTAGCACTGAAAAAAAGCAGCATGGAGGAGAGGGAGGGCTGTTGTCCTAACAGTCCCTTTTCACCACCTCCCCCTTGTAACATTGAACCCTTTGAAGAATAGACAAGCTGTTAGAAAGCTGAAAGTGATTGCCTTTAGATTGACTTACATGTGCGTGCTGCTAAATACATACGTGTGTGTGTGTGTATATATATATATATATATATATATATATATATATATTAATACATATATATATATATATTATGTTATTTGTTTGTTTATTATCGTAGCCATCTGTAATGGTGGGGCTAGCCGTGCGTGGGATGAGGTAGCCCCAGATAGTGTTAGGAGGGTGGAGAGTAGGAGGTAAAGTGGCCATGGCCAAACATTGCTCCCCTGCCCAGAAAAAGAGTAAATAAAACTACAATGTTGGTGTCTAGACTGTTCTCTACAGCTGTTAGGTTCTATTACAAGGGCCAACCCCACTGAGGCCAAAGCACAAGAGAGCTGCGTTTCCTCTGAATAATATAAAACTAGTAATAGTTCTTTAATATCTTCGCCATGGATTAACTATACAATATACAGGGTTTAACTCACTTATTAGTGCAGGACACACCAAGCATGGCCCTTTGCACCTCTTGTGTTTCTCCAACTGTTTTATGACTGGTGTGAAGAATGAAATCTTTAACCCCTTAAGGACAATGGGCGGTCCCTAAACCCATTGAAAACAATGTATTTTGAGCCCGTACATGTACGGGCTTTGTCATTAAGGGGTTAAAGAGAAGAAGTTGTGTTGGAGGATATGGGCCGTTTTTCTGTAACCTTCCTTAAAACCGTCACTGGTTTAATACAACATACTGATACAATTGTTTTAATGTGTTGCTTTACAGTTGATAAATAGAGGTATCATATAATATTTGGTAGCATGTATGCCTTGAGCGTGTTGTCCATTTCATGAATATAGGGGTATGTAGGGTATGGTGTAATGTTCTTCAGCCCAGTCTCTGGGGAGATTGAAGTGTAGCCAAGAGGTGGAAGCCATCAATGTACTCCTGTCCCAATTCTGGATTAGCAGTGGCCAAGTCAGTAAAAGCAGTTACCCTTATTTTACAACCTTATTCCCTGTCATATGCCCTTCAAAATATAGCATAACAGGTTTTGCGTGTTACCTCTTTAGTGTCCTTACATTACAGCTATTGTTTTCCTTTTCTAATCTTCCTTAAAAATGCGTGCCTTACCCCTATGGAGAGAGCCAGTGTTATGATAGCGTGCCTCAGCTTGTTAAAATAAAACATACCCGCCAGTGTTAAACGAGAGCATTGATATTTCGTGCAGGGTCATGAATCTGACTTTTAGAATGTCTCAAGGGCATTAACCCTCCTAGTGCCAGAGAAGTGCACACATGCAAATGATGGAATTTGAACATGTGTGGAATAAGCACATGGCTACCCTAAATCTAACATGAGACTAAGGTACATAATATTTTTATTGACAAACATATTTTTACTTTAGTCAACCAGTTTTACTACATAGTCCTTACAACTAGAGGCCTCTTTAACCAGCAGCTGTCCTTTGGGCCCCTCGACAGCCACCATGGGCCGCAGGTGGAGGGTAGAGATGTAAAATTTCTGGAAATTTTAAAGCCATGGAATTAAAATAAAATAAAATAAAAATGGACATTTTTCAGAAAAATTTTATAAAAAAATGGACATTTTACGAATGTAAAATTATTTTGTGACACTGGGAATATGAAATGCAGTGCAGGGGCTTGCCACTCTGCCCCCAGAAATGCCACTCTGCCCAATGATATGCCTTTTAAGCCCTATATGCCACTCTGCCTCCAGAAATGCCTTAAACCCCTATATGCCACTCCTATATAACGGCCGTATATTCAGAATCAATTAGTGAGCTTTATTAAGGCAGCAATTTTTGTGTTTTTGCTTTGGGTTCACTACCGATTTGTTTTGTAAGGAATTATTCAGTCTTTTTGAAGCAGTCTTTAGTAAAAGTTAAATTTTAACCAGATAGCCTTCTAAAAGTGACTTTTCTGTACCTCTTATCGGGTAGAAACATTTCCGAAGGAAGTCGTGCATCCAGCAGAGTCACAATCTGATTTATTGTATTGCAGTAAGTCTGTGTAGGATATTATTCCGAGTGAATATTGTTTGAGGGCTGTTTCGAGTGTTGTTCCACTAATCTGAACACTTATATAAGACACACATTAAATGTTTACATAGTAGACACCACATGGTGTGGATGCATTCCCTGGGCACCACAAAGACGCCCCCAAAACATGGCTTTTCAGCCACTGCACCCAACGTGCAAAAGCTACATGGAGTGAAAGCAAAAAAAAAGCATAAAAATGTGATTTGTTTTGCAGAAGGTCTGTCGAGTGAAGGTTTACCAGCATTGCTGTAAGAATTGAGAGGATTCTCACAATCTTCACGGCTATCAAATCTCAAGTTGTAAAAGGCAACTGCAAAAACATTTGTTTTTATTTACATTGCTGAACTGAGTTCAGACCATATGTAGACTTACAGAAAGTGATAATGTATAGTACAACATTTTCCCCCAATTAGAAGTCCATCTTTGGACTGAACCATTGATGATGGTTTATTTTTACGTGCGAAATCCTAGATCTTATTAAACGGTATCGTAAACAGTGGAGGAAACAAAGCCACCGTTTTCGGTTTATAGCTGGCCCCCGGTATGGCTTAGCAAATTGGACTGTTGGCTTTGGTGCCTGTCTGTCTGTCTCTACCTGGACAGCAGACACCAAGGAGCTGAGAATTTCCTCCCAGTATTTCTGCTCAATGTGGCATGTAAGCTTAAGTGGTCAAAGGTATCACCTATGGAAGGTTTGCTTATAGTGGTAAGCTAAGCCCTAGCTTTCAGCATTCTTTGAAAGCAGACATCCAGTTTGCTTTAAGATTAAAATAAAAACACATTTTTGTCTATATGCATTTGTCATGGTATGCATCTCTATAGAAGGCTATCTACAAGCACTAGGGATCACTTCACAGTACGGAATATAGAAGATGACGACATCACTTGTCATTAGTTTCCATAGGATTGTCGTGTAAACTGTCCATTGGCTTGGAAGCATTAGACAATGCTTGATGACAATCTTGTGTCACTTATTAACCTGCTTAACATCTCTTTATTTATATGCTCCTCCAATATAATGAACTTCTCTCTGTTAATACAGATAGTATTTATCTTAATTTGAGCCAATACTCAACATGCTTGTGTCGGTGCAAGCCTTGAAATAGAGAACTCTATTGTATGGGCACCCCTTTTCATGAGATGTCTGTCTCATCATTTACTGGGTTGTAGCGTTACCCCCCACTCTCTGCAGCTTAAAGAAGTCAGTATGAAGTCATGGGCTCTTGCTATCAAATCGGTACAGAGAAGAAACTTCTCTGGTTGATCAGAACCTGCTTTTGGATACTTTTAAACAATGATAATTCTCATACCTGAACATTTCCTAAATTAGCTCTTTGTATATTAACCCTGTAGTAACCCCATCGTAATTTTTTTTTGTAGTGGTTTTCTAATTGTGACAACCAAATTGTTTCATTAATAACCTTTCAAGAAGTAAAAATATTCTGCATGAAATCACCTATTTACATGCAGGGGTTTTACCCACGATACACCATTGAGAAAAGGTCCAGCTGGGATGTTCAGATATTGGAGGTTATAGTGTGTCCTCTTCGATATGTTACAGGCAGCAAATCTGATTATTTATGTGATTGTAAATGGCTTTCAGTAAAGCCATTTTATTTACAAATATATATATTTTTTTTAAAAAAAAGTTTATTACAAAAAATGTTTTGAAGGTTTATTGTAGGTTTACTTATAAAGTAATGTTTTGCCACATAGTTTTAGGATTAAAAAAAACACCTAGTATTTGATCAGAGCTGTTAAGTGGTTGTGTCTACTGCTTGATTTACTTTGTATTCATGTAGCCAACCTATAGACAGGAGGAACATAACACTGGGGATTTGTATTCGATGTACTCTGTGCATCACACCCACCAGTAAATGGAAACTAAGGGGACCTTGGTAATGCTACTGGAGACAGTTTACGTGGGATTAGTGCCCTTGTCCTTTTCTAGCTTAAAAGCACTGTTTGCCTTAAATAGCCCTGCTAATGCCACAGCTTTCCAACTTGAAGAAAGCAAATTTGAAAGAACTGTCAACAGATTTCTTAAAATGTCAGTTGAGTCACATGTCTATAACAAAGAAAGAAATATTCTGCTTTTACTGCTTGAAATGGATATTCCATTTGCTGGCTGTTTGCGAATTGTTCTTGCATACGCTGTTAAACTGCCTTCGTTCAGCACAAAACCAACAGTCCGGTTTGTTAGAGTCTGAAGGAGGTGTACAAGTCATGAATGGTTATATGTGATGGGGATGAGGTATGGTGCAGGAATACACAACACAAATCTTATCTTTTATTTAAAGAGCATTAGAATTGGCAGAAGTTGTGAGCCTTGTCATATGCAGTGCATTGCAGGCTATACCATAATCTATATAGCTCTAAAATTCAATATATATATATATACCTTTCATAGACTGAGTCGCAAGGGGGGGCTTACCCATGTTTGTTTCTTATTGTGCACAAATGATGTCTAAATTACCCATCCTAGTGTTTGTATATACGTCTGGTGTACTCCTTCTTACAGTGCCCTCCACTAATATTGGCACCCTTGGAATGCTGTAAACTCTGATGTTTTCTTTAAAAAATACGCAAAAATACTCTGCTCTTATTGATATCAGAAAAATTGAAACACAACACAGGTGTATCCAAAAAAAATTAATTATATGTACGGCACAATTATTGGCATCCTTTTAGTCAATACTTTGTGCTACCTCCCTTTGCCAAGATAACAGCTCTTGTCTTCTCCTATAATGCCCGATGAGGTTGGAGAATACATGACAAGGGATCTGAGACCATTGCTCTATACAGAATCTCTCCAGATCCTTCAAATTCCCTATATTTGATGGCCATGGTAGGACGTTGATTTTATGATCAGTAAATCATTTTTGTGATGATATATATCTATGTTTTGTATCATTGTCCTGCTGGAAGATACAACCATGGCCCATTTTGAGGCAGAGACAGTCAGGTGTTCAATTAATATCTATTTATATCTGATAGAGTCAATGATGCCATGTATCCTTAAACAATGTCCAGGTCCCAAAACATTAAAGAGCCACCACATTTAACCAGAGGTCTAAGGTACCTTTCTATATGGCTGCCTCTCTGTGTGCCCCAAACCCACCGATGTGGACCATAGAACCCGATACCATTTGAAGTCCCTTCGTTTGTGAATAGTTACCAAGGCTGCCACTATTAATGGAGGGCACTGCATATATACTTACATTACATTAATTAATGCCCACGTTATGTGTGTATTTTTCTCTCTGCATAAATACATGATGGTGTTTGGTGTTAAACACAGTTACTCTTCTATAAACTTTCATTTAACTTGGATTGTGCCTCTTAACCCCCTTGTGAATTGACACAAAATGTACCAAAGTATTCATGTTACAAACATTTTGAAAGACCCAGGACTGCATGTGCCGTATAAAATGCCAATCTGCGTTTTATATGCAGTTGAAGAATTGTTAGCCGTTATGTAAAAAACATTTGGCCCCGCTAACGAGTTTGCCATTTCAATAAAATGATAGAAAATGCTATTGAGTGAGAAAAAAAAGGGAAATTTTGGTAATGCACAGAAACACAGGCGCTGCTGTTTGTGGGATGTAAATGGCAGCAAATAAATAAATATCCGTTTGTTTTTAAAAGACACTGGTACAATTGACATGCCAGTATATTTTTCAGTTCCTGTTTGGAATAGACCAAGCAGATGTGGTCTTTGGCTAGAAGGACAATTGGCATTCACAGGAAATACTAAGGGTGCAGTAATGATATTAAATCCTTATGTTTCCACCAGCCTCAGGGCCAAACAACAATTTGGAATTTGGGAGAAATCTATGTTAAACTAATACATGCACGCTGGTGGAAAATCTGTCCTGTACTTACACTTTTGACAGTCTCTGTAATAAAGTGCTTGATTTACTTTGCAGAAAACTGTATTCCCTGATGAGGGAAACATCTAATCAAGGAGGTATTTCTGCCTGTGTACATGCTTTCCCGGGTAATTGATCCTTTTTGACTGTACACTATATTAGCTACTCTGCTCTAAATGGACGTTTGATTTTTTTTTTTTAAAGCCATCTGAAGTACAAAGTCACTTTTTATATATATACAGATAGGCCAACTATTTTAATGACAAAGGTGAAGAAGTCTAATGCATTTGTTTTCCTGTTTTTTTAAATATATTTCCTCACCAAACTCATCCAACCATATCTTTATGGACCTTGCTTTGTGCACCGCTATATGGACACACCTCTTAATTATTGAAATCAGGGTTTGGGCTATGCCCCTTACTTCCAGTGATGGAAACTCTTCATGATTCAGCATACGAGAACATTTTGGACCATGTTATGCATCCAACCGGTTTGTGGAAGACCCTTTTCTATTTCAGCGTGACTGTGCCCCAGCATACAAATAAGGTCCATATAGACATGGTTGGATGAGTTTGGTGTGGAAGAACTTGACTGGCGCGCATAGAGCCCTGACCTCAACCCCATCAAACGCCTTTGGGATGAACGGAGATTGCGAGCCAGACAAATGCTCTACTGGATCAATGGGCAAATCACAGAAACACTCCAAAATCTTGTGGAAAGCCCTCTCAGAAGAGTGGAAACTGTTATAGCTGATTTAGCTACGTACTAATGTCTATGTATTTAGAATACAATGTCATAAAAGTCACTGTTGGTGTAATGCCAGTTGTTCCATATACTGTACATTTAGATGCAGGGACCATGAATTTCTTAAAAACATTTGATTCCCTGACTAGCGGCCCAGTGTTTTTGGCATTGCTACAGTCTCTTATTATGGTTATGGTGATGATAATTGTGAATACATTCAGTTTTGTGCTTAAGACCAATTTAAGTCACATTGTTAGCTTAAATTTAGATGCTCGCCAGGAAGCAGGAGCTGTGAATGAATTCTTTGAGGTCTGTCACGTTTGCACCTGGATTGTCAGTCTCCTGCTCACTGCAGATGTGGCTGCTCTTGTTTGCTTATATTCCCTGAAGCTGATGCACCTTGATCTCTGTGGGTAACTTCCTGTTTTATTTGCTGTTTGAAGCTAATTGTGAAGGCAAGCAGCTTACCACTTCTTGATCTCTGTATCTACCAGTACACCCAAATGGTACAAGGCAAATCATATGGCTCCATGAACAGTAAGCTGACCAACGGGCCACCTGTTGAGAAGATTTAATTGTTTAGAAAGCTGTGCTTACACTTCCCATGTCCCAGTCCTAACTCACAGGCAGGGCTGCCACAAGCTTTTCATTCACCGTGGTTGAACTATAAAACAGTCTGAACTGAGACAGTAGTAGCCAGCATTTCCACATATTCAGGTATAATAAGTTTCACTTTTTCATGTTTCTTGAAAAAAAGGTAAGCTAACCGCTCAATTATAAGACGACCCTGATTATAAGACAACCCCCCAAAATTTGAATATTAATTTAGGGGGGGGAAAGCCTGAATATATATGACCCTATAGGAAAAAGGTTTTACTAGTAATGATAATGTAAACTATTTTTTCACATTTCATAAAAAAAATGATTGAGAAAAAATACTGTTTTTATTTCCTTTTATTTGCCAACCTGCCCCCCAGTTATGTACATCTGCCCCCAGGCTTGCCCCTCTGCCCACCAGATACGCCTTATACCCCTAAATGCCACTATGCCTCCCTGATATGCCACTCTGCCTCCCTGATATGCCACTCTGCCTCAGGTATGCTTTATACCCCCTAAATGCCCCTCTGCCTCCCTGATATGCCTTATACCTCCCTATATGCCACTCTGCCCCAGATATGCCTTATACCTCCCCATATGCCACTCTGCCTCGCTGAAATGCCTTATACACCCTATATGCCACTCTGCCCCCGACTTATCAATGCATCCTGAGACTTGTCCCCATGCTTCAGACTCTCTGGTGTCTAGTGACGGCAGCCAGTGGGCATCTGCACGATGCACGTAGACAACCTCTGCTGCCCGTTAGTTCTGCCAGGGCTTCTATGCCTCAGCACTGGAAGGTAATGTCATGCAGGTGCTCAGTCATAGAACCCCTGGCGTTCACCGGCGGCCACAGGGGAGGATCCAGGTCCCCTGCAGTGCTGTGGGGGATCTGGATCTTAGTCTTATAGTCAGACCTCTATTTGAGGTCCAATTATAAGATGACCTTGAATACAAGATGAGGGGTATTTTTCAGAGCATTTGCACTGAAAAAAACCTTGTCTTATAATCAAGCAAATACGGTATTATCCATAAAAATATATATAAAAATAAAATACTAACCTTGGAGGCAGGAATAACGGTAACAAGCTTTGTGTGCATTTACATCAGCTAACCCTTTATCACATAGAGACAGAAGAAAGGAGAGGTAAAAAGACACACAATGCTCTTTCAGCTAAGGGGCTGGCAGAGGAGTATGGGAGGATAAGTCACGTAAGAGCTGGAGGGCCGCAGGTTTGACTGCTGAGTGGTACAGTTACAAGAGAGATCTCTGCTTTCCCCAAATCACCTGATTACACTGTTAAGGACTGCCTCTTGCTTTATGAAATCCCACATGCCTTTCAGAGACGTCAGGATATAATGTCATGTCCCAGCGCTCAGCAATGAGGACAGCGGCCGTGGAGGGGGGGTTGGAAGCACCACTTTGGGTAAGGCCTAGTGCAGCGCCCATCGCTGGGTGCAAAAAAACAAAACAGAATGATGCAGGGTCTTTGTGCAAAAAATCCTGTAAGAACTTAATTTAAAAACACCATAATTCGCTGACGTATGCTTTGCTGTTTTTTCACTAATGGGCTGATCTGCTCTGGTTAGAGTCTCCCACCCAAACAAATCAAATATCGGTTTACATTTTTTTCTTAAGATGGCCACTTAGAAAATGTCATTAAGATGATTTTAATATTTAGAATGCCAGAGCTTTTTATGCACCTGTCCTGAAGAGCTCACCATCTATAAGACTACACAATACTTTGCTTTTTACAACCCTTGACACTTTTATTGTACTGCTCTTATTTTTTTCCCCTAATACTCGTTTCGCAGGCAACCAAGACCTCACAAAACAAACACCTGAGCGTTCATGGATTTGAGGTGTATGGGAAAACTTGGATGTTGACAGCTTTCTTGACTGTACTTATTAGCACTTCCTGACACATCAAAGTGTGAGCTCCCACACACGGCTACCTTGAGTTTTTGTTTTACATTCCTGCGGCAGGGCAGCCTCGGCTTTTGAGGAAGCAGAATACGAGGAGAGGGGGGCGCTTACTTTGCATGGGATGAGGCAGTGAAGGAGGTGGCCGTGTTTTTCCAGGTGCCTCTTTTGTAGTCTTTGCCTTGTAGAGTGATAGAGTCTACAAATCCTATCATTATCCAAAAAGATAAGTGAGAACAAAGAAAATGAGCCATTCTTGTTCCAGGGTCTTTTATTGCCTTTTTCTTTTTGCGAATGTCATCACAAAGCACAGTTTCAACAATATTCCATGGCAAGCTTAGGGTTGTTTTCTTGGTGCTACTTTGTATGGGGTTTAGTTTCAAACATTTAATTAATTAGTGGGAAAAACAAACAAATGCTTATTGTATTTTAATTAAAAAGTTTCTATCTATCTATCTATCTATCTATCTATCTATCTATCTATCTATCTATCTATCTATTTTGAGTATATCTCAATCTAAAAACAAAAATAAGTAAAATATAGAAACATAGAAGCCACATTTGTGTATGTTAATGCCTGAGCGTTGTTCTCCAACATCATTACAGTCTGATAAAGGTGGAAAAAACATTTCCAGTTAGAAAAACATCACAAATTATGCCCACTGCCCACCATCAGTACACAATGAATAGAGAATGTTATAAAAGTATCATTAATTCTACCTTAAAGTCCATCTTTAGTGCCGGCAGCTTATCTTGGACGCAGAGCTCTGCGCATTCGTCAACACAGCCTAGGAGGAAACATTAATGCAGATGTCTGTGCTAACCGGTGTACAGACCACCGCCTCGTACCATTAGGGTGGAGGTACCCTTGCCCCAGGCTCCATTAGTTATATGAAAGATTATATGTAAGATGGTCCTCATTGTGAAATGTTAGTGATGCTTGTATGACAAAATGTGTGCATAATACAGAAAAAATTTAGATGTTTAATAAACTCAAAAAAACATTTTGCTATGCTAATCTAGTGATATGTAGGTCCTACACTGGCACCAAGGTGCCACGGCTTACACTTTTTTTTTTAAATATAAGCAAAATGTATATAGTGTAATGAGCCTAGAGGATCTTTTTTTCAAATTAGACAACCCTTTTTTTATTTTTTAAATATACATCCCAATGTATATTCACCAATGCCGAAATAGCTTCTATCCCGGGTACCGTGTATACCGTCCAGTGCTCCTTATAAATCCAAGGGGCATGCATTGATAAAAAGGGTTATAGCCCTGGAACATTTGCATACCAAGTTGCTATTATGCTGGAATAAAGAAGAAGGATGGATACATACAAACATAATGGTGTGTGTTACTATTTTCTTCTGTATATAAATATGCATAGTGAGAAATATTTTGTTTCCTGTTACATTGACCTTTACCTATACGGATAATAACCGAGCTCTTCTTTCGGTTAGCTAGAAACAAGCACAAAAGTATTGATTTGCCAACCGTTTCTTCGTTTTCAGGCTTATGATACCTGAGCATATGTTCTCTACTAGTTACACCCATCGTGTATCAGAAGCAGTTAGGTGTCCGTCAAATTATTAATTCCCCCACATCCGTCACATTAATCATTCTGATGACATATCTGCCCAGCAAGATTTATTTAGCCTAGTATATGATCTGATGTTTGGAAGAGATTGCCCTCACAGTATTTAGTTAGTTTCCTTTTATGCTTTTGTGAGGCTTTTAAGTTTTACTGATCTATTTAAGAAAGGAAGTAGGAAGGGTTTATCACTGCTGTAATAGGTTAATGATGTCAAATATTGAAGCAACGGGTGCTTCTTTTAAGATGCTGCTTCTTAGGTAATAGAAAGCATATGTTAAGATAATTTGGATTAACTTTGACGGGATGGTCTATTTGTACAAGCACTGCTGGTTTGCTATTCAGTATTTGCCTTATCTTCTTAGTAAACAGAGTAACTTTGCAGATTATTAAAATGTTTTGGGGCCATATGCCATATTTTAACATTTCTCTTTAATACAGGGTTGGTTTCTAACCCTAAATGTACAAGTCGAATGAAACATTTCAGCTCACCAACCTCAGTATGCTTTACGGAGGGATAGACCTAATGTTTATATATATATATATATATATATATATATATATATATATATATACAGTACTTTGCAAAGGTTTTAGGCAGGTGCGAAAAATGCTGTACAAAGAATGCTTTCAAAAATGTTAATAGCTTATTTTTTAGCATTTAACAAAATGCAAAGTGAGTGAACAGAAGAAAAATCTAATTCAGTATTTGGTGTGACCACCCTTTGTCTTCAAAGCAGCATCAATTCTTCTAGGTACATTTGCACAAAGTCAGGGATTTTGTAGGCATATAGATAGGTGTATGTTTAAACAATTTAACCAAATATATAAAATATTTATATGTATATATATATATATAATCATCATCATCAATCGGAAGCTGTCCAGCAGTGCCATCAGCTCAACATTGGCAGAAAACAGTGGGACCCTGGTATATCTATCCACTGTCCAGAGAAGTCTGATTAGACATGCTCTTCATCTTCATGACTTGCGATATGGGAACAAGACCAAGCGACTCAACTTTTCATTAAAAAATAGGAAGTACTGTTCAGAAAAATGGCAGCAGGTACTCTGGACTGAAATACTTGGCAGTAGCTAAGGGCTGGAGAGCGGTAATGAGTGTTTGCAAGCAACAGTAAAGCATGATGGAGGCTCCTTGCAGGTTCGGGGCTTAATTTCTCCAGAGTTCGAGAATCGGTCAGAATTAATGGTCACCTCGATGCTAAATGCCCCATATTTATTCTGCAGCATGACAGGGACCCCAAGCATAGAACCAAAGTTATTAACAACAAGGAGTCCTGAAAGTAATGGTATGGCCCCCGCAGAGGCCCAGTTTCAACATCATCAAGTCTATCTGGGGTTACATAAAGAGAAAGAAGCAATTGAGGCTGCCTAAATCCATCGATGAGCTGTGGCTAGCTCCTCAAGACGTCTGGAATCAACTACCTGCTGAGTTCCTTAAAAAACTGTGCAAGTGTACCTAGAAGAAATGATGCTGTTTTGAAGGCAAAAGGTGGTCATATCACCTAGATTTCTCTTCTCTTAATTCACTTTGCATTTTGTTAAATTATATTATCTGGCTAAATAATGAATTGTTGAGATTTAAGAAGTCTCACCGGTTTAACAATGTATTATATAGAGGCCAACTTGCCCTTGAAGAATTTTATAAGCAGTTCTGAAAGTTAATGTCATAACACCTAGTATTTACATAGCGCCTTTTATACAGTGGGACTCAAAGCGCGCACGCTCTTATAATTAACTGAATCGGCAGAATAATAGTTGTTATTGTCCAATGTTTCCACTCTATAGCACACTTTCACAGTTTACTTCTATCCCTTTTCTACCAAACATTGTGTTTTCTGATTTTACCTTTCAAATAATAAATGTTACCTTTGAGTGCCAACGTAGTACTTTCCCCGTCTCTGCACAAACTGGCCGCGTAAATAGCTGTATACATATAAATACGCGTTTACATGTATTATAAAAGCGCCATATCTTTCCTGCGAAGCGAGAAATACTACATTCTCTGTTCTTTATAAAACCTCCATATATCGCAGATGAATACATGCTGGAATATTCACGTGCGTTGTGCTGCATATTGCTCAAGAAGGGTTACACACGCCTGTTTTGCCACAATAAAATGTTCATTCAATTTCATGGTGCAGAATCGGTTATCTCGTTGGATATCGTACATTGTAATATCGTCTTACCGTTTTGAAGTGCACCTCTGACATTCGTATAGGTCTGTATGTATTTACAGTAAGGAGGGAATGTAAGGACAGAATCAACCTAGCGTTTCTGGGAAAGATGAACAAAGACATTTATTCAGCGGAGTTCCACATGGTACTGGAATGTATTACATCAATATGCTTACAGCATTGTTATTTCAGATTTGAAGATTAGGTGCTCATGTTCTCAACGAAGAACTGTTTGCAGTGCTTGCTTTACACCTCAAGACGCTTGTTGATGTTTAAAGGGACAGTATTTTTTTTATTGACATATTTATGTTTACAGGGATCAGCGAAGCAAACATATCTTGCTTAACGGTCACTGTCTGAATCAGAATAAAGAGTTGTTTCATTGAATGCTTTCATCTGTTAAATTATGATCAAATGGCTCAGAAATGTTTTAATGCTGTAAATTAGTAACTTAGCAGGAAATGGCTGAAATATTGAGACTCATTATCAGCAACCATCACTCCTGTCTTCCAGTGGCCTGTTCTGCTCCTCTAATCCAAGTTTAACTTTAAAAGGCTAATTGATCTTTAGAAAAGTCCTCCAGGAATTATTTTAGCACAGCTAGAAATGTCCTTGTTTTCTATGAATATATTATATATATATATATATAATATTAGTATTATGTGCTTTTTTTAATCAAAAAATGTATATTCATACTAAATTCAGACACAGACGCGATGTTTGCTGCGGATTCCCACATTCTCCTTGCATGCTTTTTGACAACTGGGGCTGAGCTGGAGATAGCTGTAATGTGCTCTGACTTGGCAGCTCTGTGATAACATCACCAAGGTCAAACTGGGAGCTAAAGTAGGGCCACTTGACATTGTTGCTGTTTTGCAGACCACCCACATACACTTACTGACAATGCATTCAGACCTGCATTGAAACCAATATGTTTTATAAGAGACGTAACATTTAGGGAGATTTTTTTTTTCCTGTAAGGAACATTTCCATATGTTGCCAAAGAGGAGATTGCTCTGAATGTGAAAGTAAGTATTTTCGATGTTACGTCACACCCATCTCGTAACAGTACCATATGATACATATTCACTGTACTTTCTGATTCATTCGGATTCTCCGTAGCCTGTTGCATTATTAGAAACCATTGCACAAATACAACATTTAAACAAAAAAAAAAACCTGAAAAACATTTTTGCACGACAATTCAGCATTTTCATTTTTTGCAAATATACAACCCACAAAGCCTGCCAAACCCAATTTTTTCTACCTGCCATGAACTTCTGCGCGGCTCGATGTGTGATCATGTAACACAAGCCCCTTCGGTCTTAGCTTTCCTGAAGATCTGCAGGTCTAGTTTTCATTTACTTTTCTGGAATCTGCTGGTAGAGGGGACTTCAATATTTTGTTAAAGAAAGGGACATGTAAAAAGATTGTTTCTTTAAAGAGGTCAGTACCTTTAAAGTTGGAAGTAGGCAACCTATGACCCTGGGCAGAGTTTACGAACTCAAAAGTTCGACCGTGAGTTGGAGTAAAATTGGAGTAGAACAAAGTGTATTGTATATCATGACAGTTTTATTTGAGTGCAGTATTCAGGCTCAGAATATTAGTTTTTTAAGTAAAACTATTTAAGTATGTGTGATAAGGAGTAAGTTGTTGGTCTGGGTTGTTGTCCTCGGCCACCAGCAACTATGCGATCGCAGGCAAATCTCTTTTAGACAGTTATTTATTATAACGCCTGACAAAGCAGTGTGATAAATGATTTCCTCTCCTTCCCTGAGCAAATGTTGTAAGCATACAAATTAAAGTACTCCTCTATTTACCAGGCTTTCATCAAAATATTGGCATGCTGGGAGGAATCCTGGATCTCTGTAACTGGTCTGTTACCTTCTCATTTAAATTCACTAAAGCATCTGTGTACATGCACAAGCACTATGGGAACGGCAGCGTGTAATATAAATGGCAATTTCCCTGACATCTAGTGGGGTTTCAACACCATGCAGTGCATTGTAAGCTCCGGGGCACTTGAGAGGAAAGCTTCATTCACCATAGAATATCCAGCCGTGGCACATTTTTCTGATCATTTACAATACTTGTTTCTACATTTGCGGGCATACTCTGATTCTGATGACTTACATGCTGCTGAGGTCTCTTTACCTAACCGAGCGTTCTGTTTAACTAAAGTGGTAAAACGTTTTTAGAATTGGAAACTAAAAAAAAAAACTCACTCTATTTTCGAAGCCAGCCCCGGCACAGAAAGGGTTAATGCCGTACTGCTGGGATCTTGTTTTTCATGCCTGATGCATGTCTTTCGAGCCCCTATATTATTTGGTCCCCTGCCTTACCCTCTCTGTTTTGGTGTGTCTCACTCATCATGGTACATACAGAATCATCACACTCACTCTCCCTGTCAGCATTCGTGGCGGCAGCCAGTCTGACCTGGAAAGGAGCCGACATGCTGGAGGTCTCCTCTTAAACCCGGAAGTGTCAGTAATCCAGTGCTTTCCTACAAGCTGGCTCTGTTTACGGTGGATATCAAGTGGCTGCTTCACCTGAGTCTACTGTCACCAAGTAGCCTAAGGCTCAGGCAGCGCGGTGCCTATAGCTGATTGCAGTCTGGCTATTAGAGCAAAGTGTGTGTGTTTTTCCCCCTCTGGCTTGTCCATTTGTCTGTCTAATAGTTTCAAAGACTCCATCTTGCCATTTTGCTCCTATATATAGAATTTATGGGAAGCTAAATACACTGACCAAAGCATTAACTTAATTACCTTTTCTTTTGACATGGCAATGTCTATAAAATAGCAATTACCTTAATGCCTTTTTTTAATTACATTGAGTTGTTTACCATATTAAAACCAGCTGCTGAATTTACTTTTACATATAAAAAAAAGTATGTTAATGCTACAGCACTATAATTTATTAACGAGCGAGAGATCATTCTAATGTCAAATTCCCGTAAACAGCTATATATATTGAGCTTTCCACCTGCCTGTCAGTGGTGATGTTTGTATTTATATAGTAGACTGGACAGGAATTAAACGCCTGCTGGGTGGGTTGTAAGGTTAATAATACTATGAATTATATTCAGCACTTGAATATTTGAAACAAGGGCCAACCTTAATTTTATATTTGATAATGAGAACGACAATCAACAAAATGTTTTTTGTTTTTTTTAATACCCATAATAACCCCCTCTTTTCCATCAAGGAAGTGCATTGGTAGCGCATGTCCATCTACTGCTTGACTTCCTGGATTTCAATGGGTTTGTTCAGCTCCTGGTGTTGGGGGGGGGTGAGTGGATGTTGGATACTATAGAAACATAGCTCTTGGAAATAATTAAAACTAGAGAAAATAATTAGCTCAATTTGGAAAAACAAGGTTTACTGACAAAAGTTAATACTATCAGTGACCAGGCTTATGGACATCTTTGGCTCCTATGGGACTGTTCATCAGATGTCCATCACTAAGTATTTTCATCTAATTTTTTTTCAGTTCACAAAACATTAATTTCCCTTATTCATAAATGTGATGCTGAAATAAGAGATCTATGTTTCCTGAGATCATAAAAAGTAACAATGTATGTGTGCAGGCATCTTTATCAGTGTATCTGGATTCTAGACATTTAAATAGTTACCCACGTGTCCGTTCCTCTGTATATAGATAGATGCACTTAAATCACTATATATATATTTTTTTTTCCTATCCGAGTCCCAGAATTCGTCAGCGATGTTTTTGCAGTGTGATCTGAAACTGCCCCGGGTCTCCTATGTATCATCTGAAATTAATTTGATTCAGCGCTTTGACAGTTTCTCCTGTTTTACCATTTGTACAGTTTACTGAATTCGGCGATGCATGAAAGGCCTCTCTTACATGGAAGAGATATTAATGATCTGAGAAGTACAAGCTTGACATGTCCATTTGCTATTATTCATTTGCAATTTATGAGCCCATACATAACAATGCCAGAATGTGTTTAATGGCCCGTTGGCACTGTTGCCTCAGGAAATCCTGTTTTAATAGATCTTGTGTTTATTTTTATGTTCCCAAAGTTTTTTTTTTAATAACTGGATAGGAAAATGGATACGTCCACGTTGGCCCACGGGTAGATTAAGGTGATAACCTTTTGATTGGACGGAGACAGAAGACACTGTAGAGTCACATATGCTTTTGGGACTTCAATTGTGTCTACTTCATCTCAAAAATGAGAATGTAAGCCCAATGATTATTCTTATTCTAGAAAAGCTCATTAATAAGGGGAATTTAGCAGGCTTTGCCAAAGAGTTGGACGTTCTGGATGAGTGAAACCTCATCCAAGGCTATATTACAATACCCATTTCCAGAAAAAAAGTCCTTTCAGTAACAAAAACAAGTAAGACTACAGAAGTATCCAAGCGCATATTAACCTACACCTAAAAAAACACATATCTTCAGTTTTCAGGAGAAGAATAAATACCATTTTTGGCCTAAATGCAGGCTGTGCCGTTTACAAGCTTCACTGGCTTACTGACAATAAGTTGTGGCAGTGTTAGGCTACAATTAGTTTTGTTATTGATAAATGTGGAGGAAAGATTGAGTTTCTTTTCAGGCCGGTGCAGTTAAAAGGATTCCTTAATGTCTCAGACAGCCTCACCAAAGAAGAATGCATAATAAAACACTCTGTGATTAAGAAGGAACTGCATATGGGAATCTCCGATGCATTTGCAAGGGGGACGCCACGTAAAGGGACCACTCCGCTATCATATGCATTAAGTAAAAACACATAGCCACACCTGCTAAACAAATGTTAAAATGTTTCACTCTCACAGAAAACAAATATTTTTATTGCTTCATTTTGTGAATGATGTGTTAAAATATGCTCCATTTTAAGACTCTGTTTCAATTTTGTTTGTCTTTACGACGATGAAAATGGTCTGTTAGAAATTGCGGAAGTTGATCTGAAATTCTTATTTTCATTTCTAAAAATCTCCTTTGAAATGTTAGCCAGTGTTAAGAAAACAAAATATTTTTTTATTGGAAATTTTAATTTTCCAGTTGTGAATGTAATATTTTCTTTATAAACCTGGTACCAATAAAATGATGTCATCGCAGTATAATGAATAGCGCATGCTTTAAGTTGTGTCCTTATAAAAAGCCAATGGCGGATATTGTGTAATTAAAGGTACAGAACCTTTGTCTCTTGATCTTTTGTCAGATGCACATGTTCTACATAATACATCTGGTATCTCCCTGCACAAAGCGTATTTTAAGCAGATTTTATCATGTTACAATTTACTTGTAATGTTTATAAAACATATGGATTATTTACACAGCAGAATCTTTTCCTAATTACAAAGCATGCTCTTTATTTACTCAGCAGCTTCCTCTCTGTTGCGAAACACTGCAAGTTACAGATGTTTTTTCAGGGGGGGGGAATAACATGAGCATTTGTGTGATCCATTCTGGTAGGGATAGGAGCGTGGCTTATTTGTATTTCTTATGATTTTGAACTAATGTCTTAACTATTTGAAAAGAAAAATCTAATTTGTAATAAATAGAAAGCTTATCTAGTACTGATTCAAAATATAAGAATAAAAAATAATATAAACCTTTATATTATAAACAAGCTTTATAACACGCCTAGGCTTGGTGTTCAACAGTGATTTCTTGATCATACTATCGTCCCATAATGTAAATATCCTGGTGTTATCAATGTCCTCGATGTCCACAATTATTATTATAACTACAAGAAGTGAGGGACCATTCACGATTTCCCTGGAGAGGAACAGAAATTTGCCAGTTTTCTGGATGTTTACAAAAAACCCATTGGGGTAGATTTATTGAAATGTGAAATGTTTGAAAGGTTTCACTTCCTGTAGGACTATTCTGTGGAACCTATTAATCAGGAGTTGCACAGTTCTGACTAGCTATATGTTGACCTTTTGAGGGGCCAGTGTGACCCTTTTGTGGTTAGATTAGTAAAAGGGACAATTGCCCCCCAAACGCCAATATATATTTTTGTAAGCCCTTTCCACACTGATGTAATTTATATAAGGGTCACCTTCTACAACATCATATCTTTGTTAATTGTAAGTTAACAAGAGCGGGTCGATAAGTTTGCTGAAAAGAAGGTTAATTTAAAGGGAGTTCCATCAAATGTTATCTGTGTGTATGGATGTATATATATCTATAATACACACACAGTTGCATACTAGCAATTGGTATGAGTTCTGGCTGTGATATCATAGCCCAGTCTACTAGAGAAATGCCCTGAATCCTTATCATATTGGCTTGTGGTAAACAAAAGAATGGCTGAGTGTTAGTTACCCACCCAGACACTCAACCAATTAAAGTCTGTGGAGGAACAGACTCAGTATGGTGTTTGAGCAGGGAAAGTCACCAACATATCTAATGACTGGCAGGGGTGGCAAATGAGACTCCCTTATATAGCACAGAAATGTATTCACCATTAAATAATATTTTATATTGTTTATATTACTGGGAATTCTGTGGCCTAATTGTCTTTCATCCATCCATCCATCCAAATGATGCAATTACTTGGTGTCATTCCTGGAGAAGTCGGTCTGTATTAGCTTTATGAATTTATACATGCTGCAGTCTACATAACTAGTTGTCATTTTTTAAAAATCATTCTGTCTCGTATGTTCCCTCTTTGTAAACAATGGGTCTTTTCATCACTCAATCAACATCTATAAGCTATTAATTGGTCTTTAGCCCTGTTTTCCCACCATTCCGCTTGTAAAAACTTTCAAAATGATGTTGCCAAAAGGCCTTTTCCTGAGTGAGATGGGATTATCGTAAATACCGGTACTGAAAGGAGAGGGATTCATCCAGCCCACTTCACAGCTCTGACTAGAAGTATGGTGCTTTCTAATTGCCTTCCCTCTGGTGAATAGCTTCCCCGACAGGGAAGTCTACTTCATAAAGTGTCTTAAGCCAGCAGGCCCCTAACACAAGTTCCCTGGAACCAAAGGGATCTGAAGGAACAAGCATGCTAATTAATAGTTTATGGGAAGAGGCTTATTGTTAGAAAAGAAAGTGTGAACCATTTTCTCTTTTAGAAACAAAGAAGCTAATGTTTGAATTTTGCCCCCAGCCCTATGTAGTCACAGATAACAACAGGTACGCTGAGGAGATACAATTTTGCAGAGTTACGCAATTTGTAGGGCCCAGTAACTTCCCATGAATGTATTTATCTGAGATGCCCTTTTTTTGTCTAGAAAAAAAAAGCTGAGGCTTTTTTTTGTCTAATAAATAAAGTTGGGGCTATTCAATTTTTTGTGCAAAATGGTAAACCGCCGTGACGTTTGGCCCTGTGCGATACGGTAGATGAAGTTATTGCTTGTGAGTTTTGCAATTTGCTCGTTGATGTAAGGAAACCCATTAACCGGCAGGGTTGCCACCATCTTCTTTTGGGAAGACTGTCCTAAAATGATAAAGAACATAGAAGGCTATTTGTGCAGCTGCCTATATTTTCAACCAGCAAAGACTTGTGGCGCATATAGATGTTTTTTCACTTTGTTTGGTGAGCCCAGAACAGCAGGAGCTTTTCCTGCCACAGGACTCAAACAAGCTATCTTTTGTTTGCATTGCACGTAAACAACAAAACTCGCCTGACAGCAAATTAATACATTAGGGTTTTTTTCTTCGTCTTCAGGAAATAGAACTTTTCTGGTGGTTTCTCAAGACGTTGTTTCAACAAGCCAAGGAACTTCTACATCCTATAATTTATCTGCCAAAAATTACTTGTTTAGGTCTGACATGAATCCTTCTGTGTACTTCTAATGGCATGAGGTCTAACGTATACATAAAACACATATTTCTACATGTAATACATGTAGTGCTTCCTCCCCAGAAAACTCTATTTGTCTCTGCATGTTTAGTATGTCAACTTTAAATACCATGTACTGATATGACATATCTATTAAAAGGAAATGCACCCCAACTTCAGAAGCATCGCCCTAAAAGCACACTTCCTGACAGATCAGGCAGCTACCTGATAACTCCCATATAAAGGGAATGCTATAATGGAGCCCGTTCATGTACACTTATTAGGGATTTCGGTGAAAAGTATTGGACTGTTTAGTAGAATTAATCTGATTTAATATATTATATATTGTGGAACTACAGCTCCCATCATCCATACCCCATCTCTGAGGCTGACACTGATCAGGGACGTAACAGCTTAAGTGGTTAGTGGCCCTTTAGTATCTTCTGTGTTGCTTTTTTATGTGACTGTGTTAGTTTGGTTGGGTGCTTCCACAACTGTTTGAACAAAAGTTTACAGTGCACCATTACTAATTTCCTCTATTTTTTTATTTCCGTGTTAAGATATGATGCCATTTGGATATTATAAATAAGTTTAAAACTATTTATTTTTATTATATAAACTACCTTTTAAAGGTTTGAGGTCACTTAGAAGCGTCCTTGTTTTTAAAAGAAAAATTAAAATAACGTGAAATGGATCAGAATACAGTGTAGACGGCGTACAGAGACCCTTTATCAACAACCATCGCTCCTGTGTTCCAACGGCACGTGTTCGCTAATGCACACAATTTACTTGTTTTCCATTAAAACAGCTAAGTGTGTGTGTTATATATATATATATATATATATATATATATATATATATAGTTGGAGTTTTGGTGTCTGGCGTTGGTAATCCTGTAATTCCTACCCAGGTAGCAGAAGTCATAATTCATTCCTGTTTGCAGTCTTTTTTTCAGAGCAGTAAATATCCCCTCCCTCTGGGTGAAGAGCGATGAAGAGATCAGTAGGTCGGCCCCTGTATGCCATCTTTCAACACCATAGACCTTCCCCAGGAAGTGCATAGGAACCACGTTATACAGGCTTCACTGGTGCACGCTTCAAAGGAAGCCGTGTGCTCACTCAGTAAACATGTACGTGTGACAGCGGCAGGAATATGCAGACGTGTTGAGCTGCGAAATGTTTCAAAGCAGGTGCTTGTTGGAAAACTGTTACACAGCACTGCTTTCATTTTTTTTAGTTGTTGTTTAATTTAGCGTTTTGGGGAGAAATTTCGATGTAAAGATTCAAAGTATCTTAGCTATCAGAAATAAAGTTGCTGAGCACGCCAGTAGTTAAGTGAGGTGTATTTGATTCAGCAACAAGGGCAATGTTTCGACCTTATGGTCTTTATCGAGCCTTTATCGGACAGGTCAGGTGACCAATGGCATTTATGGATATAGATACCACAGGACCTTATGCATTGGAGCCACGGCATAGATATACACACAGCTTGCTGAATATGTATGCCATATTACATTTCTACATTGTTACATTATTGATTGATTTATATGGCACCATCATATTCTGCAGCGCTGTACAACGGGTAAACGGGACATGACAAGTAGTGCATAAAATATCTATTTGGACAGAAACAAAAGGTAAACAACCATTATCTGTCCGAAAGCCTGGCTAGGAACAGTGACGCTCTGTACCGAACCCTGAACTCGCTGCATATAAATCACGGCGGGGAAAAGCCGGAAAAAGGACACTCATGCAAAACATTAATTCTTCTGCTCTTTTGCTTCAAGTAACAAAACCATAGTGAACATTGCTCGGTACCCTGCTAACGATACAAAAATGCCACATACAGAAAAGAAAAAAAGGCAGTTACCCCTAGCCAAGGGAGCCTAGCCAAATTGTATTGCTTGCAGCGATTAATTCCATTAATTCTCCTTGCCCTCTCAATAAGCATTCTGTATGAAAACTAGGATGTATCTATAATGCTGTAACTTACTTTAAAAACATACGAACATTTCTTTTTATTTGAATTCTTAATATAGCGTATTTGAAATTGTTTAATAAAAAATATGGGTTTAAATCACCATTCTTCTGTTAAGTAGAAGTCAATAATGAAAGAGTTGGGTAGATACACATTCTGTTTACAGTATACAAATCTCGTTAATGCAGCCATTCCCCCATTACATGCTCGCACATGTTTCTTCTATGAGTCCCTGTATATGGTCCCTTTAAATATCTTCCATCCTCCACCCCACATAGTCCTCCACTTCCCAATCTCCCCAGCCTCATCCTCTAATCCTTCCCTTTAGTGTCCCTTTTCTTTAACCTAAGAGTTTCCTTCCACATTATTATCCCGACCTTCTTTAAATATCTTCCATGTTCCCACACCCTTTTATATACACTATGCAATTTTGGGTGCCCCTCAATATTATAATCTATTTAATCTTCCATTGGTTGTAAAGAGTATATATGTGAGTGTGTATATACATAATATATGCACAATTTCAGACCATTTACCATTTGTTTATCAGTACAGATAAGAGTTAAACAGGAGGGACACTGCAGTGACTAGAACACTATCTCCCTGTGTAATCAACAGCCATCATCCTAATCAAGCCCCTTAATACTGAGCTGGCTTAATGTTATGACCCAAAAAATGGAAATTTCCCTGGGAGGAAGGATTAGGGAAAGATAGCCAGGATTTGACTAATGACAGACTGGTCTCCCTGTTATCAGCAAAAGCTGGGAGTGATGGCTTCTTGCTGACAGAAACACATAACGGGGCTCCAACCCATCACTGTTTTATTGAAATGTATTTAAGTCCCGAAACTTCTGTTGTGATGTCAGCTTTGACATCACAAGAGGTATCATTTAGTGAAATTAAGACCCAACTGGATACCCCTGCAGCTGATCACACATAAGGCTGCTTACTAACATGGTAACCTACTCTGAAAAAGTAACAGTGACAGCATGCTGAGGTATTGCGAGATCAATTGGTTAGCATGCTGGGAAAAAATACACGATGCCTGTTAATATGCAGTGAACAGTTGTACCTCTATTCCAAAATCACTAAAATTAAAAAATGGATAAATAAGGATAAATAAAATTGCACATATAGGACTTGCCCCAGCACACAGATTACAAGGACTGCGTAACACCCAGATTGGATGCGTGGGGCTTGCCATCTTTGTCCCCAAGCAGCCTCCCTGTCCCATCTTTGCCCCAAACAGCCTAATTGTGCCATCTCTGCCCCAAACAGCCTCCCTGTGCCATCTCTGCCACAAACAGCCTCCCTGTGCCATCTCTGCCCCAAACAGCCTCCCTGTGCCATCTCTGCCCCAAACAGCCTCCCTGTGCCATCTCTGCCCCAAACAGCCTCCCTGTGCCATCTCTGCCCCAAACAGCCTCCCTGTGCCATCTCTGCCCCAAACAGCCTGCATGTTCCATCCTTGCTAACACACACACACACATACTCGTTCATTCACTCATTTTCATTCATAGATATATGAATATATGATAAAATGTCTAAGGGGGTTGCAGTATTTTAAGAAAATCATTTAGTTTTAATATTTGGTTTGGTAATGCAGTTCTTGGGGAAAACCTAGGCATCTCTATATGTATAACTTGAAGTTGAACAGCCTTTCATAGCCTAAGGTTATGTTATGCCAATTTCTATTAATTTTCCATGATCAATCATTGAGAAATACATTCATGGTCTGCTTTTAGCGGGAACTTTTAGTACCTCTTGAGCTCTACCTGCCAGGATCTAGGGATTTGGGGTCCTGACAGTGTCAAGAAGACAAGTTATTTTAACAAATATGATGCATTAGTTCATACATAAATAAAATAAGTAATAAAATACAGATGTACAATTGAAAGTGCTACCTGATTTATTTTAACCCTGGCGATGAGGCTTTTGATACTAAGGATTATTGACATCTGTCCAGTCCTTCTATAAAGTTATTGTCGCAACTCGCAACCATCTGAGAGCATGGTGGTCTGAGCAACCCTAGACCCTCCCAATTCCCTGAGTACAAGGGGGCGAGCCATCCTGCCTTAGGCTGACTGAGCGTGGTAGGCTTTGCACTTCATAGTATCTATCCGTGGTTCACAGTATTCTCCAAGCAAAAATGTGCATCTCTTTTACTGCTTCTGAAAACAGTGCCAGATAGCCAAATAATTAAAGACTTATTGTCTGTTGGATCCAACATCTGCATTGTAAATAGCTTCTCTTGCATTCGTAGCTGAGTCCCCCGAGCTTGCTTTTCTGGATGATTTTGGTTAATTATTCTTCTGGGTAAATTCTTCTTGTTTGCTTGGAGAAAAAACCCACTAACACATGTTTGTGTTCATACACATGTCGAAAAGGCTCCCTCCCCCCATTTTTTTTTTTTAAAAAGCTCCCAACTATTTCACTGGAGACAGGCCGAAGCTGGACAAGATGTTTCCTATTAGTAATGAGGTTAAATCTCGGATAGAAATTATTCAGCCTTGTTTGAAAGACAGAGTAAATACAAGCCAAAGGAGTCTTGTGCATACAAATTAGCCACTCATTGAAATGCACTATGATTTGCATACTAATGTCCTCAGTTGTGTATGCGTACATTGTTGTGTACAAGTATCCAAGTGAAGCGCACTACGGGTATTCTTAATGAATATTAGTAGGTCAATTTGGAACTTACACCTTGGAAGACATAAAGGTGAGTGATGCGTGGCTTACCACCTCGAAGCGTTAGTTGCCTCCAGGCTATGTGTTCCATTTGATAGAAAGGTACGAACTCCTCCATCTGGCTGATGCTGAGTTGGAACACACAACTAAAAGCCAGTGCAAGGAATATAATGCATAACATGATCTTTCATAGTATGTACTATGATACCAGAATGAGCTCTATACTTCATAATTCATAATAGCTCTATGCCCATGCATGTCTAAGTTCCCTCATAGTATTAGCCTCTACCATTTCTGCTGAGACACTTCTTACAATACACCTAAGCCTCTGTCCTTCTACTTTTTAGATTATGACTTCTCGTCACTTGTAATAAAACAATATTGCAACGTTTCTTTTATACATTGGCCGTTAATCAGGGGATGTGGTGGAATACAATTTTAGGCATGCCCTTTCCTTTAAATGGAAGCTAAATATGGAAGTAGAAAAATGTGACTTGTGGCATTCTTTTGTGTGCCCAGTTTGATCGGAAGCAGCTTACTGAACTCCTTAATATAGGCTCTTAAAGGTATAGTACATCTGGTAATGTCTCATATCTCAGAAACCCGTCTCTCTAAAGCTGACACTGAATAAAACTGAATGAAACTGTCAGTTTCTGCACTAAAATACTTATTTTTAATGTATGAACTGCATTCACATAAGGTACTAAGAGATATATACGTATGGGCATTTTAAATGACCTTCATTCAAGATGAGGTCCCTTTAAAACCACAATAAATCAGGTGGGGAAATATTTGCATAAATACTTTTGAAGTTTCTGTTATTTTTGTGACCACAATAAACATTTCAAATAGTAGTCTTAATTCTAGTTATGATTCCAACTTATAAAATACATAAATATCAGTCAGACAAGCTCCTTTTTACCTCACCATGGAATATTTATTAAATGTAGTAATAAAAAAAATGGCATTTCCTGTTTTGATGCTAATGAAAATGGTGGATGTATCCAAATAATAGAAATTTTCATTATATTCAACATCTGTTATTTTGGGACAAGATTCAAGATTTAAAGAATCTCAGATGGTGTAGAAACATATCACAGTTATTATGACTGGATGATTTTCCTCCGTGCTGGAGCCCCTGGGATACATATATATATATATATATATTATTACTATTACATTTTATTAATAGAGCACCAGCAGATTGTGTGGGTCTATAAAAATGGGGGCACAATAATGTGCATGCAATTTATTTTAGAGTCTAGCTGCAAGGGCCCTGCAGCTGACCCTATTTTTTGTATTTATTTTTTGTATTTGTTTTAATAAATGTATCTATGTTTCTAAACCACTGCGCACAGTTTTACTGATTGGATACTTTTAAACATTCTATATCATCACACACACAACACCAGCTGTATTCTAACATACCATTCAGGGACCTTATTAGAGAACGGTAATCGTTTTTATATAGAGATATACAGAAAGATTAAATGTAAACAACATAATGTTAAAAGTATGTGGAATGCCACATTACAGATTGCAGAAACTTTTGTCTCAGTCAGAAGAAGTCAACAAGATCACCAGAATTCCACACATCTCCTGTCCTTGTATCAACATCTGTCTAATTACTCGTCTTCCACTATACATTCTTTTCAGAGATTGCATCAATATGTTTTGTTATTTTTTTGGCACTGCTACCTGTATTTCGCAATCAAAGGGACTTCCTTGGTAACTACATCTCGCTGTTTTCCGAACATTTGTATTTTTTAGACCTGAAAGGAAGGAGGTGGTGAAAAGGATCTCCTCTACTGAGATGCTCATGTTGCAGGGACTTGCTACAGCTTGCCACACTCTTCTACAGTGCCTGGGTCTTGGCAGATGTCTTTGAGCCATTGCATAAGCATGTTTATTCCTATTCCCTTTTTGCTCTTCCTCCTTTGTTAACTTGAAAGGGAGAATTTCCTTAATGATAACAGACAGAATTCACACTTCAAGCCTTTGTGCTACAGGGAAGCACCAAACTTCCCGGGGGAGTTAACTTTATATTCCTTAAACTCACTAGAAAATATAGTGTATGTAGTTTTAAGCTTTTGTTTGTACCAGTATTCTAATTCACTGGGTGTAGATGGGTCAGGCTTACTTTTAGTGGAGTCTAACTTGGTAACATAATGTAAGATACATGCAAGCCGAGGACCAGGGTTAGGAAGTCCAGGTTTCTCATGTTAAAATTAAGTTGACCGATAACGTAAGCAGGAACCTGGCAGGCATGATGGTTCACTGTACAGGATGGCTAAGCCAGCAACACCGCTAAGAAATAGAAACAGTGTATAGAAAAATACAACCTATGTTGACAGATTGTCTCCCTGCCTCTTCCTCTCTTTGGGTCACAGTAGACATGTTTTTAGTCTTAGCATTTGAATATACAGTTTAATGTGTTTTTATATTGAGTCATAGTTGTATGTTGCCTAATATTATTAATTTTGCCTTCTGAGAATGGAGTGCAATTGTGTAGCATTCAGGCAGGCAAAAGTACATCATTTATTTAAGTGCCAGGCTGATTTTCATCTGCTATCCGTCCCTATTCCTCGGCCCTTAGTATAATACATCGCTCCGACTAGCACCAGTCATAAAGGAAAACTAGAAAGTCGACCTGCTCTTTAACCTGTATGGTGGTATTTAAAAAAAATCTAGTAATTTAATCACCCATGGCAGTGTTAATTCAATGACAGTCTGTGTATGGAAAATACTGAAATGTGACCTGGATATTGCTGCAGCTACAACTTTTCAAATCGGTGTATACATTTGGACACGACTTAATCCCCTTTTTTGTTTTCATGTCATTTTGAGGTTATCCAGTAACATCTGTCTGAACTGCGCTAACCTGTCTTGCATCTGTTGCAGCGGTGCCATTTCACACTGCATTTCCCACACTTCGCTTGCTCAGTCCCTCATGCAAACATCTGCCCTATCTCCAGCTCTCTAACAAAAAAAAAAAGTAAAAATTATATGTAAAAAAAAAAAAAAAAAAATCAGGTGGAATGGAGTGGTTATAAAAGCATCTATCAACACATGAACAGCCTGCCAAGTCAAGTATTTGGGTTGGAAGCCATGCTTTCCCAACCGCTTGAAAACAGGAAGTATCTCTGTTAAGTGATGAATAGCGTTACCTTGCTGTGAAGTTTAAGAAAGGGAGAGGGCGAGATCGTGCACGGACCACAATATCGCACTACACACAACGCACTAAAAACAAAAGGCACATTTGCAGCCCCTGATCCCTACGTACATAGATCATTTTATTCTAAGGTATTTTTGGATACGACATGATTTAAAACAGATTTGCAAAGCGTTTGCACTGTTGCTGTAGTTATGTGTATTATATGCTCAAATGGGCCATGCACAACACTGGAGTTTCTCCAATATACCATGCTAAAAGGTTTGGGACTCTTACTTAATCCGATTTTTGGCAGTCATTATTGTTTGAGTTAAAGGAGACGTAAAAAAAAAAAAAAATCTATGTAAATAAATAATATTAGTGTAGCTGTTCGCATGTGTTTTCTGATTCATACAGTGAGCACGTTCATTTTGTTTCCTTTAACCATTCTTTAAGCTTCGGGCATTCTAAGAGTGTGGTACTTGCTACAGCCTTTAAGTACCGGGTGGGCTCTGTCTCCCCTTTTTATTGTATGATGAGCATTAACAAGCTGTGGTAAGATGTAAGATGTGGTAAGACCATATTTCTGCTAAAGTGACAGAAATGTGTGACAGGTTATAACAAAATCTGATTTTGTCAGCAAGTGCTGCAGGAGTTCTCTGCTGTTAACCACAGCCCGGTTAGAATAAGATTTCAGAAAATGCTGACATTTTATGAAGGCAAAAAAAAACCCTGCCAGCTGCCTTGATACATTTGAATCTGGCCATGGTGCTAATGTGTAGCATCGTACACTTTTTGACATAGGCCTTGTATCCCTAGCCTGCTGCCATGCTACAACGCCCATGGCATAGACTACAACATGAATGCATGCAATACTGAGGGGTTTAAGCTGGACATGGAGGGATTTAAGCTGGACTCGGCTCCTACGTTTGGCTTCTCTGGTTTGTGAGGAAGGAAGGAGCAGAATAAATGCCTGACATTTCCCATGGATGTCCTTATTGCCTCGTTCCCACTGTGCACACAGACTGCTGTATCTTCTTTCTTCGCAGCGCTCCAGCCATGCCTCACCCAGCCGGACTTAGGACCAAACAAGGCAGTTATAGCCTCTGCTTTCAATACTTATTGCCAAAAATAAGACATTTTGCAGTCTTTTCTGCTATATGCAGCTTCCATATTAACCCCTTAAGGACAATGGGCGATCCCTAAACCCATTGAAAACAATGCATTTTGAGCCCGTACATGTACGGGCTTTGTCATTAAGGGGTTAAATTGATGATGTTGTATACTATGTTGAACTGGCCGTGCATAATGCGGTTGAATTGTCATTACATGCATTACATGTGGCAATCTTTACCCTGCATAGTGAAATTAAAGAGCTATGGGAAATCCGTAGAGGTTTGCTATAATCAGATCATCACTATAAAACTGTGGACTAAGCCAGATCGTTTAGAGATTTTTATTTCCTTTACGTATTGAGTACATTTGAATACAGACCAAGTTTGCTGCTCTACAATTTATTACTTTAGTTGGATCTTAAGGGAAGAAAACTGCATATATACGTGAAAGAAAATGCACAGAAATTCTGGCAAAGGTTATGGTCCCTGACAGAGTTCAGAGATGAGCTCAGTTTCGATAAGCTCTTGTAATGCTAATGTAGGTGCTGAAATCTGCTGCAGTCCTGAAATAACCTTAGCAACAAGTTCTTGCAGAAATCAAGATGCCTCATAGGAAGAAGCCTTCCAAGATCATGAAAGACAGATGGAGCACTTTCCACTTCACATACATAGCCTCTGTAAAAAAAAGAAAAAAGAGTGCACGGAAACAGCACTGTCTACCTCACCCGTCGTCCGTTCCTTGGATCTCCTGCAAACTCCTTCTTTTATGATCATAGGCCCCATTGGATGCAGATGACTGAAGTGCATTATCTTTCCAGCAAGCACTATAAATTACTGAGCAGTTTTTCCATTTGTCTTTAAAATTCCCAACTTTCATTGGCCCTCCATTGGTATTTTGGACATAACATTTATGTGACAGTGTTGTGACATCACAGTTTGTTAGTATGCATTACATCATGTTTACATGGGCTCCATGTAATATTAGTAAAATTGCACGCTGTTTATATGTAAGTTGTCGGACACTGTGCCCCACCAAATCAAAACTATCCAAAGTAGGGATGAGGGGGCTCCAGGACCTCTCTAGAGGCTGGGCCAATTTTAGCTGTAATGGTTGTTACCCACTGATGGGTTCTCTGCTATGCAAGAGGTGATCATAACTGCTGCTGGAATGCATAAGGTATTTTTTCTTACTGTAGAACTGTTTTACTCATCGATACCAGTTGGTGTCTTTAAGGTGCATGTGTCATGCTCCGATGAGAGGATTACCAAACATGCTTCACGTAGGAAATCAAATTCCATCTATGCACAGCTAACCCAATGTCAATGTGTATTTTGTAAAAATATTATGCATGCAGTATTTCTTTTGCCTTCTGAAGAAGCCCAAGGAACGAAAAAATAACCCAGCAGTGAATCGTTATTTCCTCCCAGAGGATTATAGCTATTGATGCGATACCTAAACACGGAGATTTTATATGAACTGGATTTTGAAATACAGCCTAGAATATTTTCAGTCTCCTGTTACCTGGAAGGTTATCACACTGATTTTATCATGAAGTTGACTAAAATGTACAACATAGTATTTCAGACAGAAAACAAGGATAGAATAGAGGTGATTAAATCCAGCCTATCCAACGGAATGTTCAGAACGTAGCATAATATTTCTGAAACATGGTTAGATTTTTGTGTTTTTTTATGTTAATGACATTTGTTTAGTGTTTTATATTAGGATTAAATTAATATGTGATTACTGTTTGTAATATTTACAGTTTTGGACTGTTAGTTTAAGGACAATAAGGAAGTTTTCTATTTCAATTTAGAAGGGTTAGCTTCCTGGTGATACAACTCAAGGATGAATGGGAAAGCTTTTAGTATATTCAGTATATTTGTGATCCATACATAACTAAAACTACAATATGGTACAATGGATTTATGGATCCCTCACTTATGGTAGATGCATGTGTAAAACATGTGTGTATCACATTGTAGCCCAACAGTCTGCAATTCTTCATGTTTGTGTTGTGAATTTCTTCCTGGAGAAGAACTGATTTTAACAAAAATATATCATTTTATATGCACTACATGTTCATTATTTTGTGTTTTTGTAATTCTGGCAAATTCTTCACTTATTCAATTTACGAATCAGAACTGGAAATAATATTTCCAGTATAAGATTGGCCTTTGTGATACTTTTCTGCTTAAATTTGTAGACTGCTCTGAATGGATTATTCTCTCCACACTCAGGAGAGTATGGTTAATGTAATTTTCATATGTGCAAGAGCCCAGTAGATAGCTTGGGGATTTCCCCGGTACTCTAGATGATCTACTCTTTACATGTCGGCGTTCCATTTGGCCAGCAGAGGCTTGTTAGTACTGAACCACTTGGCAAGATGTGGTCTCTTTTGTGGCTAAACATCACTCTGACAGGCTAACAAATGGCAGATGCATTTGACTAGCAAAGCCCTAGGGTTCAATCTAGTTGAAGAATTAGTTTCTATCACAGTAACATAAGCCACAAGTAGTTATGTAGGGTTTTATTGGCACAAATCTAAGCACTGTGGTTACGTTTCTTTCTCAAGCTCAATGGGAAGTATTTTAAGGGGGATTTTATGATTATGGGTAATAATATTATTTGATTTGACATTTTAATATAAAAATGTGTCCCACTATAATGCATTATGGTAGCCCAACTGTGGTTAGTAACTTTCCCCTCCCATGTAAATAACACAAATATTGTTGATCAGACTTCACAGTCTATAGTACTTTGTATTTACTCAGTAAATTGCCTAGATATATACCTTCAATAAATAGAAAATCAAAGAAATCCTTTAATCTGAAGACGTATTTGTATTGCGCTATGTAATAGTGCTCAGCTCTTCATTCTTTTCCAGCATATGCCCTTTAAAGCAGTAAAACATTGTGTTTTTAAGGTATGGACAGGTTAGATGGGGCAAATCGTTCTTATCTGCCATCACATTTTTCTGGGAACTTGAAGTAATAGTATAGACATGTTCCCCTAATATTTCTCACTTTCAGCCCATATACAAACTAATGCAAACACCTCAGGCTTCTGCTTCTTTGTTGAAAGATCTGCAAGGACAATTGAAGTAATCTGAGAACAGAGAATACGTGGTCAGACCTTTTATTAACATTTAGTGCAGGCCTTTCAATCAAGTAAAATTATATTTTCCAATGAAAATAAATTAGTATGTGTCCCCTATTTTACATAGACCCTCAAGCAGATATGCATGAAATGCTAAACAAAAAAGTAGGGTATTTCCCCCGTGTATGTATTTTTAACATGTTCGCCATCTTGGAAATGAACAGCATGTTTTCTTTGTCAATAAATATTAAAATATTTAAAAGAAGGCTTAAGATGCTAAATCACAAATGTGTGTTTTGCGCATTTGTGTTACTTTAAGCACATTTATTTTAGTGTAAGCAATTTAAACAATGCACAGTAACATACACTATATCAAATTAAAAGAAGTAGTCAAAATAAATTACAAACTTAACCAAGACCACATGCTTGGGTTGATTGCTCTATTTACACATTCCCATGCTACCCAATCTGATGTCAAATTGTAGTCTAAAATTATATCTTAGTTCTTTTCTTGATGATGTCAGAAAGTAGGAAAAGAAAATGCCTTTGCATCCCATCCCCAGGAGAATTCTGCAGCTCAGTAGGCCTTCTTGACAGAAGAAGCTTAGGAATGTTTAGATACGCATTGGGATTTAAGGAAAGAAGAACTAGTTCAAAGGCAAAGCATTCAGTCTGCATGTTAAGGATTTGTGTAGAAAGTAGTTTGCCCTAATAGAAGCAGAGCAGATCTTTGGTGAAATATGAGACATCTGTCTCCCGGGCCTGTCAGAACCCATTCCTCTTGTAGCATACCAAAGATTTGAAAGTGTCCATGGGGTTGAGTGCACCCTAAGGATGCTGTGTTTCCAGCTTTGGACAATGCATATCATCTGTTATGAGAACGTTCAAGAAGAAGAGCAAATATCTTCAGTTCTTAGTGTTTCCATGTTATTTATTATTAATAGGGTCATAGCCAATATTTTCCAGGACAACAGCCTTTATAAAGCATCAGCGGGAAGGGTGTTAGCTGTGTTGGTGTGTTACAGGAAGGAAGCCTCTTTCCTACCATTTTCTGCATGACTTTCACTGACATGATGAAGCTGGGAAAACGCTTAACTGGCTAACAGCCCAAGGCAAGCAATGTTATATTTTTAATCATATGGAATTTAACCGTTTGGTTGTATATACCACATAACACAGCAGAATGTTAATACATACATACAAGAATCCTTGGAAATCAAAAGATTACCCCTCATTTCTAACATTTTAAGTGTACATATATATTTGGGGGTTGTTCTCTTCATAATAGTCATTTGGTAATTACTTGGTTATGGTTATTACTATATTTGATAATGTATGTGGTATACACAACATAGGGACCAGATTATTGAAACACATATTACCAAAAGATTGGTTAGTGTGTTGAATGTGAAGTAAAAATGTCCAGTTTAGATATTGAACGCTTTACTCTTAATATCTAACCACAGAGACAATGTAATTTAAATCAAGTATAGCCACCATCCCCAATGTTATTAATTTGTATTCTCAGAATGAAGACGTGTCCTATTACTGACTGCATGTGTGTGCCGCCACCAGAACAGGGTTGTAGCCTCAACGTTAATCTCTTAAGCATGGTTGTATCCCCTCAACCTCTGATCTATATTGTAAAATTGGCTCCTACCTTACCCCACTAAAAGCTCACAGATAAGACCATTTGGCTGATATGTTGCCATAACGCAGTGAGGATACACCATGCCAACATAAAGAACAAATTAATACATGCAGTATTTTGCTTCATATAATGGGCATATCTAGCCCAACATTTTGAATACCATGGATTTAAATTTTTTTATGTCTTATTTTAACACAATTTGAAAACAGACAAGTCAAACAGTAGCTCGGATTCTATTGCATGGGAGCCATCAACTAAATATAAGTATATATACATGAACATTGGCTCTTAGTGATTAAGAGTGACAAACTATAAAGCAGCAACAGGAAATAGTGTGTGTGAATGTTATTTATGTGTGATTTGTAAGTAAAATATATTCTTCTTAAAAAGTGACCTATTAACAGCTACGATCAGGTCACAGAAGCACTTTAAATATTATTAAAACCTTTTCCTGTAGCTGTACCTCTAACCACACCACCGTTTTTGGACATTTGAAATGTGGAGAGGTGATCGTTTGAATAGCTATTGTAGTCAGTTTCAGCCTTTTTAAATGGTTCCAAAAGGTATAGGTGTATTCATTAAGTTGCCCTTTTTTAATGCAGATATTCCAGTTGACCTTTTAGTATAGTGTAGAAAGGTCTTTCTTGAGGGAGTGGATATTACGTAATTTGCATCTAAATGTATGATTTGAGAGTATCGATTTTTTTAGGGGAAAGTAGAAAATCATTCTGGATAAGTCACCCACTTTTAATATTGTTAAAGTATAGTTGGAAGCCAAAAAAATAAAATAGCTCAAACCAAAGGAAATTACACATTATAATCTGGGATAAATATTACTATAAGGAGGTGTAGTGTTCTGACACATATTTCTTCTTCTGCTCAGTGTTTGACCTTACACCATACCAGCAGTAAAGAGCATTAACGATCTCCCTTGAATACATGTTATTCCAACAGGAGTTAAGGTATTGCAAAAAATGTTCATATGATGAGAACCTAAAAAAAACCTTTTGTTAAAACTTAACTGTCAACTATATTCATATAACAAATTATTTAGACAAGGTGGGTGTTCAGCTTAGAGCTACAGAAGATACATAGCTGGCTGAAAATCCAAAAGTATTCTTTACAAATACAACAGGACTATCAAATAGTGATCTAGTATTGCAAATTGTCCTAACCTTTTCTATTCAAATAACTTTACAGAGTACTTTAAGAAAACCTGGCATGCTAGCAAGCTTGGGTGTCCATGGGACGGTCGGGTCACAGTTGGCTAGTAAAGAATCTGTTGGGAGTAAATAATGTGACATCCCCATGGCTATACATGTACAAAAGCAGAAGATATAACCATGCCATCAGAGAAGAGAGAGAACAGAGTAAGGCTGCCCAAGCGCAGAAGACCTCGTTCATAATTGAAACCCACTCTTAAAACCCATTTTAACAGGATTTAATTTAGTTTAACTGATGCCAATGTATTCATGTCCATGTGATGAATCTTACCTTGGAGAATTGCATCATCTTTTTTAATTAAATTATATCCCTTTGGATAAATCTTTATTGAATTAGCCAATCCATCAACATTCCTCCAATCTAGCCTCTCCTGATGTATCAAATGTATACATAAAACAGCTCCTTGGAGCACCCACATGTTAAGTATTAGACATGTCCCTTAATATGCAAATAAAGTAAAAACACAGGGATTCAGCTTCATATCACCTTTCCCCAAATGGATTTGCTAAACCCAGCTTGCTGAAATGGTTCTCTTAAGTTACACAAGGAGCTACTGGTTGGATCATGTGGAGCCTTGACTGAAAGTGATAACATACAATCCTACTTAATTCCTTACAGAGAAAATCCACAGTTTCTGGTGTTTAAGGTGAATTAGAATTTCAAAAAATATTAAAGTAACAGACTTAACATGTTTACATCTTTCTGCAAAATAGATCTTGCCCTTTCAATGTCAGCGATTAAACAATGCTAATTGTAAGTAACGAACCTCTCTTTAAAATCTTTGATGTATGTAAAGCAATATTTATCTTTGGGAATCTATGGTGTCTTCATAGTACCATGGCCACCAGTGAGATGTTCCTGGTGATTGGACCATTCTATTGGTTGCAATAGTAATAAAACTACTTTCCAAACCTTTTCTACGTAACCTTGTATTGTAGGTAACATTTTTTAGTTCTTCACCATATAGAGAAGTTATATCATAGGAAACTTCATTTCTTCATTTAATCAAAAACATCCTGTAGTTATCAATAAGTCTTTCACATCGCTGTGGATGAATTATCTGCTTTAACTAATTTGTTGGATTTTGAGCATGAAATATTATACTTCTGACTCATCTGTCTCTAGAACATTGTTCCTCAATGCTTGATGAGCATTGATGTTATTCTTAGAGGGCACTAGTTTCAGTCTTGATACTCTGCCATGAAACCCATGATTGTGTAGTCTGTTTCCGCTGGTAGAGTCATGAACACATATCTTAGCTAAGGTGATAGAGGCTTGCAGGTCCCTGGTCATTGTCCTTTGTGACTTATGGATGATTTAACTTTTTGCTCATTTAGAGATTCTGGGAAGAGTTGTCCCAAACCTTTTTCCATTTGGTCAGCTTGTCTCTGCAATTTTGGTGGAACCCCAGAGCCTTAGAAACGTAACCTTTACTAGTCTGATATACTGTACATTAACAGCTGTTTTCTGGATATGTTGAGGAATGTGTTTTAGATGTCACGTGACGTGGCTTTGAATACTTGGGTGCTGTCAACTTCAATCTGATGGAAAGAACCAATGTTACATTTGTATTGGACAGGGCTGACCCAAATCGGGCCTGATTGTTTGTGAGGGGCCTTTTAAACACCTGGCTCTCATAATCCCTTTCAGCAGGTAGAGTTTACTATGGGGGGGACACATCTATTTCACACTTGCACGTTGTGTGCTTGATTTCTATGCAGGTCAAAATATGAAACAAGGGCCAAACCTTGGTTCAATTTGTTTTCTCAGATTCCTTCTATGTATTACTCGAATTCATGAGATAATCTGGCCAAAGTCAATGTAAATATGCAACAGTGCAGAAAATCAGAGGGTGTAGGAGGGGTACTTTATCCACTTAGAAAAGTACAGCCTAACAGCCTAATGTTGTGTAATTGAATGAAAGTTGGACCCATTTAAATCAAGATTGTTGATTTTGAAGACATATTCTATTAATACAAAGGTTTGAGGAATAATAAAGTTGAAGTGTGGTTAACTGTTTTTCCTCACATTCATATACATTCTTTCTTTGTCTTTCAGGCTTTAATGCGTCCTGGGCGTATCGACAGGATCATCTATGTGCCATTGCCAGACGAAGCTACACGCAGGGAAATTTTTAAAATCCACTTCCGCTCCATGCCCTTCGACGGTGAGATCTGCCTAGAAAAACTTGTGAAACTGACAGAGAAATACTCTGGAGCCGAGGTAAACATGGGCATGCCGTTTGAATTCCAGTATCATGAACATTTATTAGTAGGACAGAAACTGTGTAAAGCTTAAAGGTGCATGCTGTTGTATCTACACTTTTGTAAGTAAATGAAACTTTAGAAACATCATTCCCTATCCTATCAAATTGGATGTTGACAAGTGAAACTTAAAAAAATCCTCTTTTTAGTAAATAAAATGGCAGATCTGCTAAGGTTTATTTGCTTAACATTCCGGATAGTGGAAAAGTAAGTCAAAGCATCGTAACAGACATCATGGAATGTCAATTGAATGCCGTTATCAAGGTCAAAGTACTCGCTAAGTAGCTACTTGTCTGTATTTGTACATTGTAGAAGAGTGGCAATGACTGCACTAAGATGATGGCATATATATATATATATATATATATATATATATATATATATATATATATATATATACACATATATTACAAAAAAATAAGAAGTAACAGAATATTAAGTGCTTGAGGGATTGTTTAGCCAACAAATCTCAGGCCTTTTGCTGTAAAATGTGTATAAAATGTGTGTTTTCCTGAAGTCCATCAAACAACAATATACAGTATAACAGCAAGTGTCATTGAAGATGAACACACTATTTTTGAAAGTAGTTTTTGATACTGAAGTGGAATTAACACAATTGCAAATGTAGTTACACACCTGTTCATGAGAACCACCTATCGGGCTATTCAATGCAAACAAGAGGATGGTGTCTTCAAATTGTCAGTCTAAGAAACAGAACTGTCTCCGCCTCACTTTATCACATGGAAATCAAGTGAAACCGTCTAAATAACCAGGGGCTCAGAAAGCAAGAGAACAGTAACGTGTAGGTTTTTTACAACCTGCTTGGCAAGTAATACAAACGACGACCCAAAAACCTCTGTTATTTTGCTGTTTTATTCTGTCGTTTAGATATAGTGAGAGTAACCTACACAAAATAGCACAGAGGTTTAAGATGATTGCTGAGGCTTGGCATTTAAAGGAATACAATGCAAGAAGATATTAATCATTGAATGCTCCTGATGCCCGCTAAGAAAGGAATAAGGGGTACCTCACAAGACTCTGGGAAGGGGGAAGAGTTATAATTATCCTAATTTTACTTTTCAGTTCCCTGCATATTTATGGCATTTTGACTTCAAGTTTGACTTCAGTTTGGTGGAGTTTCTGAGTGTTGCCCAGTGAAGGTTCCCCCACCTCTGCCTTGGATCTCTCTAGCTCCAGTTACCAGTGATTATTGTCAGATTCACTTCTCTAGAGGTTTATGCCATATTCTTCTCATTTTGTAAATAATAGATTTAGTGGTGATATCCATAGTTTGGAATATTTTTTTAGACTCTACATCTGGAGTTTCTCCAGAAATTTACCCGGAGCTTGTTTTGACAGCTCATTTGCCTTCATGATATTTAGATATGTTCTGTAACAAATTATGGGGCCCTCCAAGCACAGTGGTGTTTAAGATCACGCACAGATAGACTTTATTCAGCTAATTACAGTGTATGATTACTGATGGGCTACATCAAATCATAGTGTCACAGTACTGCAACATCTTGGGCAACCAAGACTCAAGTTTTTTGTAAATCTTGTATATTTTTTTAACCGCTTTTTATTAAATTGAATCAATTAATTCCATATTAAAACATTTAATCAATTCACTGTGTAGAATAACTATAGATAAATATATAAACAAAAGCTAAATATGTATTATGAATAAATGTAAGATTTAAATAGAAAAGCTTTTTTTTTAGTCCCACCCGGAGACACACTTACTGTCTCATAACTAAAACTCAGTACGGTAAAAGTAGGTAACAAATGAAACCCACAATCAAAGGACCAAAAACATCGCATTGAGGCATAAATGTGAAGCTTCATTATTTGAGTCTATTTTCCTTCCTGACTCGGTGAGAAACAAAAGGCTACAGGTGTTTGTATGTTAATTTGCTCAGACAGGTTTGAGTTTCCAATCTTACGTACATTGGCAGGGAGTTTACTCCTTACTACAATTACCTAAAGGCTACTGCAGGAAGGATGTTTATAGCAAAAACACAAGCATTCTCGGGAACACCTTGTGCTGCCTTGCCTCACAGCTTGAAGGCATGCCAGGTATTTCTGTCTGCCGTGAAGCTGCGATCCAGTCATGGCATTACCCAGAAATAATGGTAAATTCATTGCTAATGGCAGAATAATACAGGGAGGGGTACCAGCTCAGGGCCTCAAACTGTAGCTCTTAACAAAGATGGTGTCTTTCTATCTGATAGTTCTCTGTTTGCACTTTGCTGAAGTATATATGTATTGGATGTTAGCCATTCAAAGTCAGTGAAAGCATTGTTTCTGTTGTGTATGTTCCAAATCCATTAATCTCGGCAGCTGACAAAATCAGCAGTTCTTGCATCGAATTGAAGCCGCTCTGAGTATACTATTTGTGTATTGTGCTGAATATCCAACCTACCATCTTTAGTTATGAATGTTTTATTTGTGTTGGGACTCCCGTCTAGTGCTTCACAAATGTTCCAGTATATTCTGATTTTTGTATTCTGCAACATCTGCCGCATTGGGATACATTAATTTTTCTTTATGTAGTCTTTGGGTTTTTGTCAGGAAATGATCCTTATGTTATATGTCCCTCATTAACTACATAACACGCAGGAACACAAGTCTGTCAATGGAATGTCCAGCTATCTCCTCAAACATCAATGCCGAGGCTGCATAATCATAAATGGTAGTAAAGTACACACACGGTGTAATTATTTCTCCTGACATCTTTGCATATGCTCTATCTTTATTTGCTGTTGACCTGTCAGAAATAAAGGAAGATCTTGTCAATTAGCATTGGTAGTCCTGAGGACACCAAAACAAATACACCTAAATTGTCAAGGCAACTAATCCAGATACAGGTTTTGGTTCTAGTTGATTTAATGATGAAAGGTTTTTCACCAGTTTTAAAGTGGATCAATATTCCCTTTTGTCAGGTGTTACCTAAACCAAATCACAAAGCAGGATTTGTTTACCAAGAGGAGTAAGTCACCCATCTCCATTATTTCTGCTTGACAGGTGGATGTTGAGCTTGCACATATTCAGAGCCAAATAGAGCAATAGAGGCCAACATATACATTGGTCGGAACCCTATCTGTTGTCAATCAAGGCTAATTACTGAATCCCCAAAGAGATTGCCCAAAGTCTGTGCCCATTCTACAAGCATTGTTTTTCCAGTTTATCCAAAGCCTGCAAAGTTTGTGCTTGTACACGCACATTTTATAACTTTAAAAAATAAAAAAAAATAGCCATAAAGAATCTATAATACAACTTATGTTGTGAGTCCTGGAATGCTTCATTTATTTTAATTACTCAAAATAATGTGGAGGAAAAAGGGGTAACATGATAGATGCTTTAAATATATTTCCATAGAATCTTAAGTAGTCTCTTTTACGTGGGACAGTCCTGATTCTTGGGCAAGTGAGGACTGGCACCTTTTTGCCTTGGAGGAGACACATTCTAACACACATGCTAACACACACTTGCACATCCACTCTAACATACATAATACATATGTACATACATACTCATTTACTCACTCCATAACTCCCTCAGTGTCTCTCACTCACTCCCTCATTGCCTCCCTCTCTCCCTTTTCTTACTCTTTTAGCTTGTTTCTCACTTGCTGTGCCTCTCTCACTGTCCCTCCTCCCTTTGCCTGCCTGCCTCGCTTCCCTTACCTTCAAGGAGAGCTCCTTCTGGCACTGTACAAGCAGCAGCGTTAAGGGACCCCACCGTGTTGGCCCCTTTTCAAGAGTTTTGTTCCCCCTCAAAACGTAACAGATGTATAGGTGACAGGTTATGTAAGGGGTATATTTTCCGTTTTAGTATCTGCTAGCACAGTGTGTGGCTTCAGAAAGTATAGGCAGGCCAAGCATGCACAGCATTGGGGGAGTGTACATGTATTGCACCTCCATTAGCAAATTCTGTACTAATACAGTCATGTATAATTTGTATATATAAGTATAGATTTGCTGGTGATTTGACTACATGAACCATCCTCTTGCTATAGTGGGCCATCTAGTGTAGACGAGTCCATCTCACGATAGTGGACTCATCAACACATGATGATAACTTATGACAGATCTATACAGTGTGCTCTCTTTATGTAGAAATAAGGGTTTCAGAAGTGGAAGCGATAGATTGGTAAGTGTGTTGTGATATTATAAAAGTACCAAACAGCATCTTGTTTTTATATTAAGAGAAATAAGGACAAACTGCAAAAAGGTGTATGCTCAGTATTTGTTTCAAGTAATGAAAGACCTGATGAAGTGAACATTACGTTTAAAATGTCTTTCAGATAGTATTGAGTGAAAGAGACAAGAACGTGAAAACAGATTTAATACTGTTGCAGATTTTTTTGTATCTTCTGCCAGGACACTCAAGCTTTGTCCAAGCGGACATTACAATATCATGGTGAGCCAGATTGCTATACCTACAAAGAAATAAAATTAGTGTTTCTGGCTGCTGATGACATCTCCAATTCGGTAAAATATTTGTGGTTTGAACTTAACAAGCAGTTCAAAAAGCAAATCTGAAAAAAATCCCCCTGAAGGAATGCTTAAGAATCCCTAAGTAAAAATGTGCCAGAGCTTTATTACTACACTATAGGTGGTGTCTCCTTAGTGTCCTCAGAGGGAAAGGTTAATGATATTGACTGCAAGGTTTTAAGTTTTTAATTACCAAAAAAGTCCACTTGGTCATAACATGGAGTACATTTGAGTATTGACTAAAAATATTGCCGTTATTCTTAAGAATAAAAATGTTCATGCTTCTTTTGTTAGACATATCATCTTGGAATGTTCACTGCTATGCTTAAGTGAATGAGAAGATCTTCAAAGTCACAAAGTGTTTAGATGGTTTCCCGTGGCTCTGCCCCTTCGGAGTTCAGAGTTTTAGAATATCCCAACAGTTATCCAGGTTACTTAGGTAGCTCTGATTGAACTTTCTGAATTGTGAACCTCAATTAGACATATGAGGGTTAGATATAAGAAGATATTGAAAACCAAAGCTGCTGGTGGGCCTGTGTTAAGAACCAGTGTTCAACATTTATTATTACCAAAGCCCACCAGTTGGTAATTTTCTAACTAATTTATTCTACTCATCTTGGGTTTTCATTATGCCCTCATATCGACAGACTTGATAATAACAACTGTAGTGTGACTATTAAAGAGTTAATCCTTTTTGGCTGGTGTGGTAATAGTATTTACACATCTCATGCTGAAACTGCGTGATTTGTACTGTAAGGAACACTTTATACCCAGTTGTTCTTTTTGGTGTTAGGTATGAGGTAACTACACTAATTGTATAAAACAATTGCATTTGGCATTCGATAATGTGCTTTTATTCATTTAGTACGCAGTGGCCTGTGTATGTCTTCTTGTACAGTTACATGATATAGGTGCAGCCCATCCTTCTTTGTAGGTGTAGCTGAGGACTGCTTGGCTGATTGACTTGAGCAAACCATGCCATGGGATTGAAGACAGCTAAGAAATCACTTGCACGTTGCGTGACAGGAGTAATGAAATGATTAACAGCTGCATTTCTGTAGCTTTTTGCCTGGGGGCTTCATATTTCCTCTGTGATTATATCTATTGTATTGTCCTTTGCAGTAGCAGAGCTAGTGAGGTAAGGGCTTTGCTGCAAGATAGCTTGTAGGGCCCCCCAAACATTTTTTTGCAACAAAACATAACTATAAATAAATTAAACAACAACAACAAAAAATGTATTTAAATAGAAAAATAAGTCATAAACTTAAAAAAAAACCAAGATAAAACAGGTGAGAATTTTAATGGACGTGCGAGAGAATTGCAAAAATTGAAGCTAAAATTGGAAGAACAGCTGAATTGGAGATTTTTGAGTCTTGGTTCTGAAATTCTCCTACAGTTACTTTGAAATGTGTTCCCCATCACATATGTGTTTATTAACCCCATCCTTAATCTTTATTTTATTCTCCCTCACCCTCCTGTCAAATCACTTGCCCCTGTCATAAACCTATTCCCCAATGTAGATCCCCTACTCCCTGCCATATGCCATTCCGTCCTGTATCATAACCCCAACTCCCATATTGTCCACCCAGCCCCTGTATTATAATCTGTTTTCTTTTACCCTTGCTTACATTATAGTAGTTCCAGAGTAATACTGTTTTCCTTTTCTACTGTGAAAAGTGCAGCCATTATATCGACAATATGCCTAGATTGGCTGGCCCAAGTATTTTTGTATGTGTGGGACATAAAAACTGACATTGTTCGCCCCTAGCAGGCAGCACTGATAGTGATAGAAAAGACACAGGGCTAGGTTACTTAGTATGAAGACAAATGCTTAGGCCTTGGGAGGCAGAAAATGTCTGGCTCTACCACTAGTAGTTAAGTGTATGTTACAATTTATATGATGGTAGATATGAGTGCTGAATTCTGCATAAAATAAATTAAATATGTATATGCCAGCAGACCTCCGCTTATACAGGTGTTTGGTCCTAAGGGACTCATTAGTGAAGGGTTAGTACATTAGCTATGCTTAGTGGAACTCTTAAGCGCAAGCTACTCATACACTCAACTGGAGAAGGAATCAAGGAGAAGGGATGATTAAAACATTTACTGGAACTGTGTAAAGAAAGGTTGCATGTTGTGTAGTTTGATTTGTTTCTTTGCAGCGTATAAAAGAAGTAAAAGCTGCACCTTTATTGTACGCAATAGATTTGGAAGTACGATGTATGTGGTAGCCATGTTGTCAAAGATGGTGTTTTTAGTAGCTAATGCTTATACTCACTCATGAATGAACCCTTACCTTAACCTCGTAGAACACCTTTGGAATCTGAACTGGAATCCTGATTGCAAGTAAAGATACATAATTGTGGCCCCAGTTATCTTGACTTGATGGATGGACTTGTGACTTGTGACTTGTTAATCATGATGCTTACTGGAAATAAGTAAAATACACCGAAGGGGCAACTTTCCATACAAGACTTTAAAACCCAATTATACTATAAAAGACTCAGCACATTTGCCACGCGGCTTACTGCAAGCATGGTAACATCAGTTATATTCATTTTAATCATTATCCAAAACTGGATTGTGAAGAGCTATATATTATTAACACATCTACTGGCCTGACCAATAGAAAAACCGCTCTAAAATCACTTAGATTGTCCTCATCTGAACTTACGGCAGACAGCGCTAAAACAAATGTACATTGTCTGTGCTGTTTATGAGAACAAATTATTTTTGTTGGTGGAAATAAAACTAAATTTAACCTCCTTAGCAGAGCATGTAATCGGTTGCTTAATGCATTACATAGCAGGACCGTGCCTCATGCACCATCTTAGAATCTAAAAATACATAATATTAGACGTCTGGAATGAAATCTCTATTTTCTCATAGTCATGTAGTCTCTACAGATCTAAGGTTTTTTTTTTTTTGCATTCAAGCTGCGCTTCTTGGCGCGTAGTTGGTTGTATTAATAGAGCACTGGCCGAATCTGTACCACAGTTACAAAAGGGGAGAATACAAAATTACCAATAACATTAAGTAAAAATAGGGTGAATACGTGTAAAGACTATTAGCACAGAAGGAGAAGAGGGTCCTGCTTTTGCAGGTTTATAAACTACGGGGTGCTGATAGATTAGATGTTTCAGAGCAGATAGAGAAAGCTTGCTTAAACAATCGCCAGCTTCCAAGCCTTTATCCTCTCTCTATCTAGATCCGTATCATTCCCATGTCTGTGTATCATTTGTTAGATTGATACTGTCCGCTCCAAAGTGCATTCATCAGAAATACTCACATAGCTGAGGACTAGATGGTCCTCCTAGAATTCAAGCTATATTGACTACTTTCATAAAAGGGGTTTACCTGAACCAAAAAGGAAAAGGAAGTAACACTTGTAGTATGTTTTCCTATACTCACAGTCTCTGTCTGTTATTTTTATGTTAGCTTGACAAAGGTAAAGCCAACATTGGGGTTGTCTGATTATTTTATTGCAGTGGTGATTCACATAATCTTACTCAGTTATAGCATCTCTCTTTTTATGAATACTTCCTTTCCCATGTCAAGCGTGATATTGTGAGAGGTGTCCTTACTCCTGACTTAGGAAGCCCTTTCGGCCACTGATGACATTGGTGTCTCTTTAAAGTTGGGATGAGATGCTTCCTCTTGCTGATCTGTCTTTGTCCAGTGTTTACACAAAGCTCACTGTAACACTTGCTAAATTCCAAGGCATTCACTCTCTCATTAACCCACTTGACCTTTCTGCACCCTTTGACACTGTAGATCACCCTCTTTCTTTCAATTTTTTTGGCAACAAAACTGTTTCCTGGCTTCCTTCCTGTTGCTCCCTTTTTATTATCATTTCTTGCTTGTCATGCTCCATTGTTGACCTTTTGCTTTGTTCTAGGTCAACTTCACTCATCTTGCTGGCCATCTTGGTTTCACCTAGGTGTATACATTTATATCCCTGCCCCCGATCTCACTTCTACTTTAGGACATTTCTTTATGAAATACCTTAAATTGACTAGAGGAACTTTAGAAACACCAGGACTAGCCAAACTTAGTGCAATGTGTTAGAATATAGGTGTTGTGTAAATATATGGTGCATGGTGTAATAAAGTGCTATAAACTGGAGAGCAGACATGGTGGTTAGGGCCAGATAATGGTATTTGCTCAGAGCAGTAAGAAAAAGGGTTATCAGTCTGTGCATGGTGTGGATCAGAGACGTAACTCTGGATCCACTCAGATGTGCGTGTGGGATAGATATTTGAATTTAAGGGTTTGTTTTTGTTTCTTGGCACATTAGGTTTAGTCTGTAGAGCTATTGGAAGGATCAGACGTCCCTTTGATTAATAATTGTGTATCCTTATTTTGGCTGCTAGTTTCTCTCTCGTTTTTATGAACAATAAGCAGACACTGCTTGTTATGGGAAGGTTAATGAGCCCTCTTTTTCCTTTTCTTATTGTCTATATCACGAGGCCATAATTCCTAACATTCTACATTCACGGAACATTAGCTCTACAATTGTTATTGTCATCTGTGTGATATCTTGCATCCCATATTCACTTTTTGATGGAGGTAAACTTATCAATAGTTGAATTCCATTGCACTTCAGTGTCCAAGCTTCTGGGTCCAATTGTGCCTGTCCTTGTGTCTCATTCTGTTGAATCTAAGCAGTATTCTTTAAAGCAAAACTACCTTTATTCCATTGCACAGTGTTACACAAGAAAATATTTGTGCCCAGTTTAGGCCTTTGTCATTCTGCTAAATGCCTCACTCCGCTTATCTTCATTCTCTTTGTGTATGGCAGGCTTTGTCTTCCTGTGTCTCCATATCTCGTTATCTTGTTTTTGTCTCACTCAGCCTCTCTGATTATCTCACTCTCTCTCTATATATGTGCCCCCTTCTTTGAAGGCAGCTTCCCTCTGCTTCTCTCTTTAAGGATAGACAGGTTGGTGCATTTACACTTCATTCCTTGTTGTCTTTGTAAACATTCCTAGTGGCCGCTTCCCACAACTGCTGTGAGATTGCCAAAATGTACTCATTGGTAAACAAATCAGTAAAACATCCTGCTTTGAAAATAAAGTAACACACACCATCAGCACTCAAGAAAACCAAATTGGTGACAAGTGTAATATGACCAATATCCTGTTTACCTGACATAGGACTGTTTCCCACGTGTTCAATATTTACCTATATCAGGCATTGTTGTGTTTTATAAAATATTTATATTTATAACACTAGAGACTTCAAGCCTATTCCAACATATTGGAGGTAGAAATACAACAGAACATATCATGATCTACATTGATACCTTGTTGATCAGTACAGGAACTTTCTGTCCTTCAATGAGTCCTTCAAAGTGATGTCACTGAATCTGTCAGTGTCAGCTATTGAAACATGAACACAAGAGAATGAGTTAGTACCACTATACAAATCCCACTGATGAAATCTCTCTATGGAAATTATAAAAAGAGCGTGCTCGTGTGTTAAGGGCCGCAAAAAACAGTTTTGTGAGTGGGGATTTGGGGATGTGAAGTTTCGTCTACTTCTCATTATTCAGTGCTAAAGCTTGTTGGATGGACTCTAAGAAGACCACATACAAGGCTTCTCTAAAACATGTTCCTAGGAGTTAAGAAAGAAGGTTGAAAAAAAATGAATTATGAAAGTCAATTTTGTTTATCACCAAATAAACATCAATAGGAGGAAATATTTATATTAACCAACTATGCCAAGTATGTTTTCTGCAACACGCTCCAGGGAGAGTTTTATTCTTCTTCAAAGTAATGACATCTCAGCACACAAAGAAAAAATGAACAATGCCATTGAAAACAGACCAACGGGTTTATGAAAGCCGTCTAAATTTAAAGTCAGACTTCAAAACAAAATGGAAAAAGATCCAAAAACGCTTTAAATTCTCCCCCCATAAATCTCTACATTGTTCATCCTGAAATTCCGCTTCCCAGAGTTTTTTTTTTCAGAAACAGTCCATTCCTAAGATATAACTAAGAGACTGGCTTATAACAACCTTAAAAAGAAGTCTTAGCGGAGTGAAAGTCTCAAAAAAAATACAATAGCAAGATTTAAGACCTTCCGATGTGTTATGTAACAGCATAGCAGGAGAATTACCGCATGTATTCCATGTATAGTGAACTTGTGATTATGTGCCGTCCTATCTTTTACCTACTACCACACCTTCTCTACTACTCCCATGAGGATGGGACTTGCAACAACATATTGTAACAACGTATTATGTAGCATGATTTACTAATATACTGGTATCCATTTATAAATGTCTCATATGTATCATCCAGGTGACAGTGCCACATGTCCACTCATTGATACAACTCACCTCAGCACCTCTTGCTGATGACTAATGTGTATGGAATCTAGTTTTATCTCTCTTTAAAAGCCCAACTATCCTAACTGTACTCGTAAAGAGCGCCTGACGTCTCTGTTTTGTCTTATATATGTGCCACGAAGGTAAACAGCTCTTCAGCTTCATATCTTTTTAAACATTGATGAAGCTCATACAATTACCTACATTGTATGACATGCTCTTACATCATGTATGAATATTATAGTACAGAGGATAATATATGAAATGCCACCAGGTTTCTAACATCAATATTGGGACCTCGACTTGATGGCCACCATTGCTACACGGAGTCATTCTGGGAATACGGGACCTAAAAAATCTTGAGCTATTCAATTTTAAAACAGTAATTTATGTATATTTTTCACTTAAAAAACAAAACAATACAATATAGAGATTTGGCAGTTGTAAACCTTGTCAGTATAATCTGTAGAATTCCAGGTAACGTGTGTGTAAATCTGTGTTGCACATCAGTCCTCGAGGGCCACAAATAGGCCCAGAATCATACGTATCTTTGCCTAAGAACAAAATAGTTCGGATTTATTTATTTTGAAATTTGTAATTGGGATGCCTGTGATCAAGCAGGGATGTCCAAATATTCGTGGCTTATTTGCAACCTTGAGAACTGCCGTTGTGCCTTCCTGGTATAGATTCCTACATAAATATTTTTAATTATATAATTAATATATTTTTAATAATATTTAATCTACTATGAAGTAAAAAAATCACCGTCAAGAAAGAAAAAAACCCCTGTGTTCTTAGCGAAGCTTTAAGGTTTGTGGTCATATGAAGGTGAAGATTGAGTCCACGACTCGTGTTCTGTTTTGCTTGTTTGGCTTTTAATGTTCATTAAAGCCCTCGGTTACTATGTGGTCCTCCTTCCAACCTGTGGGCAGCCTCCTACAACTATCTCAAATGACTTGCACATGGAGCTGAGGTTAGCCTTTATTTCTCTTGGCTTGTCCCCATTGCAACAGACACTTCCTTTCCGCCTTAAAAGGACGGAGTGATGTTCAGCTGACTGGGCTCGAGCCCAGCACTTGATTTATACATTATTTAATTTCCTTCAGAAAATTGAAAACAGTGCTTTCAGGAATGGAAGTTGATATTTTTTTTTCATTTGCTTCAGAACTCTTTTAGGACTAATATAATCAGTGCTTGCGCATATCAGCTTGTTTATGGAGGCTCGAAGTAATGGAATGAGGAGCTGAAGGGCGTTTTATACATTGCATGGATTTGCACGTTCAGTAAACACAGTAACTCAGACACAGAACAGAACATTGAGTCAATAACTCTCGGTTGTGAGAGGGGGTGCTATATAGACCTGAACGCACAGGCCTTCCAAATCTGTGTATTATTATTTATTTTTACATATATATATATATATATATCATATTCCACAGTGCTGTGTAGAACAGCATTTCTGAAAACGGCTACAAAACCAACCTCATTTCATTTAGATTGTAAGCTCTTTTGAGCAGGGCCCTCCTCACCTGTTGCCTCTGTAAGTCAATTTGTTATGTTACATGCTACTTGTTATGTCCTGTCTACCCATTGTACAGCGTTACAGAATTTGATAGCGCTATATAAAACAATAAATAATAAAAATAATAATTTAGAAATGACCATCCAGTGACCATTCAGTCATTTCCTTATTGATTTTTCTACAATAACATTTCCAGAAAACACAATATTACAGATCACATTAGGGTTCCATGGAGAACGTACAACGATTACAAGATATGTAGGTGATTTGGGAATGCTAACATGCTGGGTCCATGGGACAAATGCACCTACCAGCCCACAGAGATGGAACAATTGTTTGCTATAACAAATATATTATAAAAATAGTTTGATGTTTGAAAATCTAGAGTTCTATGTTGCTTCTCCTTTTTTTAGGGTTGCGTGTGACGAGTTGTATTTTGGCTCTTCCTACCTCCAAAGAAGTTTCTGAAGGTTGTTTTATATCAGAAGACATATCTAACCTTGCTTCATAGATTGACTAAAAGTAAAATACAGACCTGTCAGCCACGTGACCTACGCATCTACAGTTCTTACAGAATAAGATGTGGAAATGCACTAGAGATACAGTATTTCAGATATGTTTAAATCTAATGGAGACAGGAGACTGGCCCAGTGGGTCGGTGCCTGATGGCACTACACAGGTATCCTTGTTACGGCTCAGATGCCAGATCCCATCCTTAAATGTGCGGCTGGGTGTGTACAGTATGTGTGCAGGATAAGTTTAAGAGCTTGTATCCAACAGTTAGCTGTGCTTACGTCATTTTAGTACCAGGACTGAATAAAGACATTAGAATAGGCTGTTTCTGCCACATCAACATAAGAATTATGTGCACGTTGGCACCGAATAGGAAAACTGCCTTAAGTGACCGTTTATTTAGCGAATGCAAAGCCATTTGCAATTCATAATATTCTGGAGGAGACGTTCCAAATTCTTTTTTATTTTAAATGCTAAATACACGTTTTCTATGTGGTTTCTCGGGCAGTGTCGCTGTGGCCCTAGACAGGTGACATTTATCACCAAAGGAAATAAGAGATGCTTAACAAATACTGGATGTGTGCTATGTGTGAAAGGTGGACTGAAAGTCAAAAAGAAACATGCCTTTCGGTTTTCAGTTTCTGCTTATCATCACAATGTAGTACCCCTCCTTTACTGTTGGGTGTAATGGTAACCTTAGACACTCTGCTTCTTATTCAATATGCAATATCTGCAGGATCTAATTCCATATGTAGCAAACAGACAGAAGAGCACACCTTTGGGGCGATACCAAGCACCGAAAAAAAAATCAGAATATTAATATCAACTCCATCCTTTTTTTTTTTTTCCGCCATATTCCAAGTGCACAGACCCAGCACCTCAGGACCTCTCATGGTTTAAACAAAAAAACAACACTGTGGAATATCTAAAATTGAATAAATGCAAATGAGTCTGGAAACACCTGTTTAGCATTTACTTTAGCTGCAGAGAGGCCTATGTGGTATTTGTATTTATTGCACTGGAACATTTTGAAAAGTCTCTATAATTCTACAGTGATTGTTGAATTGGTTCAGGGCTGACTCTGCAATGCTCTCGGAGCGAGGGGCCACATATGTTGCGAAAGAGTGCCAAGATTGTTTGAGTATTGCAGCTAGGTCAGGAAATTAAAAATTAACTCCGGAGAAGCTTTTGGCACTGCTTTTTGAATAATGTGTCCATTAGGAACTGGATTCCTTCTCTGCACCCTTTCGGGAAGTAAAGAAGTGTTTCTCCAGAGGCTAAGCCGTCGATAGGTGAAACGGGTTTGTAACTGAATAAATATCCCTGCTACTTTTGCTATGTTCTATGTAATACAGTCCCCAGAATATGTACCGTAAAATGGAATGCATTTATTGCTAAAGATCAGTGTAGGCCACATGCAACAGGCAAACGCCATAACTCCATTACAAATAGCGACTTTATGCAAGTCAAATATTGAAACATCCATTCTTAGTTTGCTTGGCATTTTATCCAGTTTGGGAACAGTAAGAAAATGGATATAGCTGCATTACTTCAAATGGGGTCTTTCGCCCAAGTTGATAAGTTTTGCCAACTCAGATGTTAGGGGTCATCTGTGATTGCATATGAAGAAGCGACCTCTGAGGTCCCTAAAGCTTATTTAACTTTACTTTCTCTATGTTGACCCAATAAAAGGTATCAACATCAGCAAAAGAATAATATTGTAAATATAAAATGTAAAAATCCAGTTGAGTTGTATGTACAGTATCTAGTCTCTATATATTAAGTGTGTGTGTGTGTGTATATATATATATTTAAAACAACACAGAATCTTTTGATGGCAATATTGGTGTTTACTTTTGTGTCACATGAAAATCATTCCCTGATATATAATTAATGGAGATCATTTTCTGATGATTGAATTTATTCCCACATCCAATGAATTTAAATTGCAAAATCACCACAGTTACAGTGACAATTATACATAAAAAAGTATATGACTCAACTGATTAATAGTACATTTGTCCCAAAACACTGTGTTCTGTAGTAACTAAGAGAACACTGTCATGTACACAGAACACACACACGGTGTACCCCGCTTTAATACAACACAGTGCTACATGTTCTCCCAACCCTGCCTTCCGCATCAGTCATTGCTTTCTCCCCCCCTTTCTCTCCCAAGAAAAAAATATTTCTAAAAGCAACATTTAAAATATTTACTGGCTTTCCACTTAATAAAGTTTGTGGAGACAATATTTACAGTTCCTTTTAAGACTGTGGGAGTGTTTTTTCCTCAAGGGTACAGCACTAAAATGTGTCAGCGCCTACAACAAATTATAGTCCTGCAGAGAATCCACATTTCTATAGGATCAATTTAGAGCGGAACAGTGATACACAGTCATTTCCTCTTAAGAATGAAGTATGCCTTGGGGAAATTAGAGTGGCATTCCTAGCTTTGCTCTTACTGCAGATGTTTCTCTCCCCGAACAATAGGTATGATCTGCGGGGCATGAATCACTGTGTCATCACCAGAGGAAGCATAGTTCGTAGCATCTTTGGAAAACAGATCCTGTGAATGAATAAACAAACAGATTTTAATCATTGACACCAATAAACTGTTTACAACCAGTGGGTTGCATTCGCCTACATTGGGAGGAAGCAAAACAGGTCATCGAGTTTGGTGACAAAAATATTGTATGTGTAGAAGTCTTAGTCTTAGTGTGTAAATAGCTAAGATGCCTATGAAAAGCGCCTAATGGCTACGACCATGGCACTAGGCGGACTTACGAGCAAGACACACTTTATCTAATGTATCAGTTCGTCATACCCCTTGAATGTAATAAGCATGATTTAAATAAAAGATAATCATAAAAAGGCAAAGGGGGTTGAGCTTTGTGTAGTCTCCACTCACTTTGTGGCCACCCACTTTTCTAGCACCAGTGGGTTCCACCAATGTTCTTGGTACCTAGGGGGATATGGACCGTAAATATGGCCCTGTCTTTGTCATTGGCTGTCCAGTAATCAATAGCACAGGTTGATTGGTTGAATTTTGCAGTAGGCAACCAGCCATTGGATAAAATGTTTATCTTTATCAGATACTTTTAAACCCATCTCTACATTTATTAATCCTATGGTTTTCTGTGCAAAAACTTTCAAGGAACACTTTTAAGCAGAGACACTTTAAATGCCCCAAGCTCTTCAAAACAACCACCATATCGGTAGGCTACTGTTGGTCGTGTTTATTTTATAAGGCCGCTTACCTAATCACTATAGAAAGTATGTTTTTCAGGATGCTCAAGCGCGATATTTTCATTTCCTGATTAACATATATCGAACGTTCTTAATGATTCCTGTTTGCATTCATCTCTTAATGTAACGTCTGGTAGAGCCACCTCTAATAGTATTAAACCATCTGCCAGCTGGACCACTTTAAAGGCTCTCAGAAAAAGGAAACATTACATGAGTACTTTGTACAACCTAAAGTATAATCTATTGGATTATGTTTGGTACAACTATGTTAATAGCTAGCTTGTGTACACGAACAGTTCTGCAGTCATTAATTGTTTTACATCAGCTTCATTTACTCACGTAATCCATTCATTATAATGTCCTAACTAAAGCATATTGGATGTTTATACAAGGTTTGCAGCTCCATTTCCTCCCTGGCTTGTTTCTGTATAAGATGACATTTGTTTAGTGCCTTTCTACATGCAGATGTTACTTCCTTTCACAATCCCATGGCCTATTCCCCTAAATGGCAATCTTTCCCCCTTCAGCTTTGCATCTAAAAATAGGCAGGATTTTCATGGCATGTGACGCTGCAACAAGGGACCTGAAAAACTCAATTGATTTATTCTCTATCCTGTCAAAGAAATTAAGGTTGCTTACATTAAAGGGGGGGGGGGACATACCTTCTCTGCTCCTCCTGCTCACTACACGTATGAGAAAATACTGGGGACAAACATGTGAGATTTGTTATGACCTGGGCCGTGCAACAGTAGGCTGGCTTAGAGTCATTAGAGTGGAGGTCAAGCAACATCTCTAGTGGACGTAACAGGCCTGTGTACAATCTTTCCTGTGTAATTCTTCCATAACAGAAAACATCTGACTTGCTTGGAAGTTTCCAATGTGAAGTGCTCTGACATAAGAAAATACCATTGCTATTTCAGTCCATGCCCGGAGCATATAAGATGTATGTACTTTTATTGTTGGTATTTAGCTCTATGCAGTAATCTGAAAATGAAAAGACAGCTAGAAGTTTTCAAGAACGTCTGCTGCATTACTGAGAGGCAGATTGTCCCGGCAGTCGGGCTCCCTGGTGACCCTTTACTCAGTGGTCCAGTTGGGGAGATCAGAGTTCTCCTTTGAAACCTGTCCAATTACACTTCGGTGGCGTTAGAGGCTCGTAGGTAAGTGGCGGCTAGCTGGGTCAGGCCTTACAGCAGCTTCCAGCCAAAATATGTGACTGCTTACGATAGGAAATAGGAGACCTGTTTTGGGGCCATGGCCAAGCCTCCTCGCTGTTCAGAAAGGAGAGGCCAACTGAACTCTGGTGCAAGAGAAGAATGCACTGGGAACATTAAAACGCACGTCCCAGTGGCTGTGCAAATATATGTACCGTATGAATAAATATAATAAAAGCCAGGTGCAATAAGTGCAGTCATATTTGAAGTACAATAGTCATACTGTAAGACGAGATACAATAGCTATGAATATATGAGGCAAGAAGGCCTTGGCCCTGTAAAGCCGAGCTAAAAAGCCTTGAAGGAGCACTGTGATGGTGATGCCCTACTTTGTTGGATGCCATGACACTGATTTTAGTATAGGATAAAGAGGTGCTTTCGAGTAAAGTAAGAGTCCATGAGTAGCTCCATAAGGTTTTCTCTTTTTAGGAAGAGGGCAGCAGCTGCCAAAGAAGAAGTGTTTCTGAAGCATACATTGATCATTTAGAGGAAAAGCCTTCCGTAACGCACACACTATTTATCTAGCCCTATTTACTGGCCTTCTAAAGCAGTTTTCACTGTGCTGCAACATGCTTTTTAAATTATATATCACATATTTAATATGGTGTACATAATTTGATGAGTTTTATTATCCTCTGCGGTTTTACCATTATTTTAAGGATGCGTCAGGTGGCATATATGGCCTCGGCGAGTCAGAGAGTAGAATATATTTCCCCAATAAGCCTTTAGGCTTCTATTCACATGTCTGGTTGCTACCATGTCCTTCTGTGAGGATCACTTCTTCACTCCATACCCTGGAGGGAGATAGAATGCCTTCCTGCGTGTGACTGTATATGCTTCTGTTTTCAAAAAGATCTTTAAAAAAAGCACCTTTCTAAGAAAGACATAAAATGTGTTATAATTGGTACATTTTTGAAAAATAGTTTGTTATATGAGGAAGTAAATCTTCCAGGCATGTTGAAACCAGTGGGAGAAATGTGTGGCCCAAATCATCCCCACCTGTTGAACGTGCATTTAAAATACTGCTCTTTGCAGGATTCCACACTTTAACTCATTCTGTACTAAGGTACTCCACAGTTTGACCTCTGTGGTGATAAGGAAACCTCTTATTATCCCATGTATCTGTGGTATGCAAGACAAACATCTAAGCAACTTATTATAGCCAGATTGCTTTTCCATTTCATTTATTTAAATTTAAAAATAATTGTCCCAGTTGGTCTCTTAAGCTGTGCAGTCACCTGCTTCTATAGAACTGGTAAAAAGGTTCTTTTTTTACAAGTGATTCTTGTAAATCCACCAACAGCAGTGAGGGGCGTAGGCAAGTTGGGGAGATCCTCTGGTCAACCTTATCTGGGCCAAGAAACTATAAAATCAGTTATGGCTTCTACTAATCGAGGTGGTTATTCAGCTAGGGCAGATGGATGGCCACATGCACTTTGGGACTGGCCCTGCCCCCCCCCACACACACTTCTTACAACACCCACCAGAACAGGCAGTGTCTAAAATGTGTGGCCAGTATACACTTGGAAAAGCCATGCCACACTGCAACATGGAGTAAGAATATAGGTATATGTTCAAAGCTTTACATTATTTATTTGAGGGTACTCCGGACGTTAATATTTACACCTTATATCTACATCATTAGTTTATCAAAATAAAAAACCTTTATTTGTAAGTATTTGCTACATTTTATCTGAGTGCCAACAGATTCCTGCACTGTGTATTATGCTAGCGCTTAATAAAGGATTTCAATAATTCTGTACTTGTTAGATCAGGGAGTGAAAAATAACATCAACACACATAAGACATACTAATACAGAATGAGAGGGTCCCGCGCTGTGGAGCTAACAGTCTTTTAGGGGGCTGAGGGGGAATGAGACAAAGTGAGAGACGGAGTGGCTGAGTATGATTTAATTAAGGGTGATATGGAGTTTTAGTGACTGTTTAAAGTTAGAATAGGTAGTATTTGTCGCTATCAGTCATAATCACAGTTAATGTAGACTATCATTTCTGGAAACACGAGGGTACAGGCACCTTTGTACATCCCATGTTTTCATTTTGACACTAAATTCATGAATTCATTGCATTTTACCTTGATACATATGGCTTAGAGACTGAAAAGGTTGTTGGGAAAGAAAGTTCTATGACACCAGATATTAATGCTCCCTTTTGTTAGACCACCAGAGATTGTGGAAGCGAACCTCACACCCCATGTAAAAAGAAGTGGAGACAGGGGTGAAGGGGTCATAATATTCCTGCACTCAGCCTTATGTTACCTAGTCTAACCTCTGTGTTCCCAGTGTGGCTGTTTAGACAGATGTCATGCTGCCAGCTGTCTAACACTGCTTACTATTTCCCAGGAGAACAAGTGTGAAAGACACCAAGCAGTTCATGTAAATATTATTTATATTTAAAATATGTATATATATATATAATACCCCTGTCTGATTTTCTGCATTATTGCATACTAGATTGTCATCCAAAACTAATATTAAAAGAAAAGGAGATACTATTTGTACTTGTCATAAATGTATGAATTTATGAAACACCCAGTGCCCCTCTGTGCCATCACCATCTAAGACTCAAACCCTTGATACACTCCCTTCCACAGAAATGATTGCAATCAAAGATTTCCTTTAGTTATTGACCAGTCTCTCACAGCACTAAATTTCAGTAAGGTGTTTTTGGTCCTGATTCAGGAGAGTGTCCTCTAACCATGACACTGCCAGCGCTAGGCTTTACTGTTGGAATGAGGTTCGTAATACTGTGTTTGTTTTTCCCCCAGAAATATTGGGGCTTATATCACCCAGAAAGGTACACTTTTGTGTCATTGGTACATAGAACTTTGTTCCGCATCTCCTGAGCAACATCCTAATGCTTCTTGGAGAGCAATGTTTTTTGCCTTGCTTCCTTGCCAACTATCCCATTGTTTGCCCACTGTGTCTATTTGGTAGTGGAATGATGAACATTGATCTTTGCTGAGATGAGAGACCAGTAGAATTATTGATGTTCTAGGGTGATTTCTTTGATGGTTTTATACCTTTATGTTTGAGAGATTAAGGCAGATAGATCACTCACAGGAAGATTCACTACTGTCTTAAACTTTGTCCTTTTGCTCATTATGGCTGTGCTAGTGGTTTGTGGGTGCCTGATCCTTATAACTGGTTGTGTAACACTTCCTAGACTGATACTAATTGTACATGCAAAGGAAAACCTGGCTTTGTATAGAACAGGTTAGTGTGTCCAATCAGCAACCTGCTTCACCTTAGAAACCAGTTAAGCTGGTCAACTACCAGTTGGCAACTCTATCAACCAGTCATACGCAGGGCCCTTGGTAAAATATGTATGTGTAATATCTCATTAATGCCACTTGATTCCCTTAGTTTTACATTTGGAGAGAGAGAGAAAGAGAGAGCGATCTCAGCAAAACAATCGCTGCTTGCAAGTAGGCATTTTTTTATAAAGCAGATTGGGCGAAAAATGTGTTAAGCGTCCACTATCTATCTACATATGTCCTTTGTAAATTATTCCCGGGTACTGCCACGATATTACTATGAAGGACTAAAAGTGATTTTATGGTGTTGTTGGATATATACGTGTCTAGCTGTTCCTTTGGAGTGCCATCGGAATAGTGTTTTGGCCAAAAATAAGTATACAAAGGGCAGTGATAGGCAAGGGGCTGTTGCATCGCTTTGAGGGACGGTTCCCAGACATAAAGAAAATGGTTGAAATGGGGCATGAATGGGAAAGGCCATTTTTTTAGTGGTCTAAAAATTCTCCTGATCCCTTCAACAGAAATCCACTGTTTTTTAGCTTCATTGGCCCTGTAGAAACCAGCCACACGGCACTAAGTGTAATATTGTTGCATGACAAAGCCACCTAAAGCCGGGCATGTTTTTGTGAAAGCTTCCTAAACCATGCTGCTAAATCCCTCTAAAATGTGACTTCCATCAGCACAGCACAAGCAGAGCAACAGCAAATGAACAAATAAGGGGAAATATGCTGAATGAGCAAACAAGTAGGTTTGAGCTGGTGCTTTTGGTTCACAGATACGGGCACACTGTGAATACCAATCGCTGCGCTCTCTGCTGAAAACCCACAATATCTCTCTTTATCCAGCAAGCTCTTTTCACCGGAGCAATGTGTCTTTCTGTCTTTAGAATGACGCTCGCTTCAGTCTGCTTCCGCTGTCTGTAGCCCAGAGATGTGGAAAACCCAATTCAAGCACAACTAAAACCTTTATCCTGTCTAAAAAAAGGAAGGTTTATCTAGTTCTCTATTTTACTACTTAATGCTTGATCAGGGCTTTAGGTATCTAGCATTATGAATAAACATCATGTGGAAAGGATGGATTTTACCAACAAGAGAACAAAAAAAACACAGAAAGTGCAGGAGTGCTATTGATTTTTGCCTATTTTATTGCAAATGGTAGCAATGTATGGAAGAGCTTCCAAGTATATGTGTCAATAGGTTCCTAAGGAAAATGCTAAATAGTGATGCAAAAATGGACAACATGGTTACGTAAGAGAAAGTAGATGTAATCCAAATATAATAAGTATTCTAACTGAATTTGTGGTATAAGACTGCCCCCCAAGATTGAAAAGAAAAGCTCCTGACTTTAAGAAGGCCCTATTAGAAAAAAAATCAAAACGACTCTTTTTTCACACTCTCACCCTGTCTGTCAATGTCTCTCGACTATCTCACCCAATCTAACAATCAAACTCTCTGCTTGGTTACATACTATTATCTCTAATTCCAGTTAATATTTCTTTTATTTGATAATTGTTTGTACAAAGTTTATATCCAAGCGGTGTTACTATACAAGTGCATCTCGGTGTGTCTGCAGAAGTGCGTGATGGCTGCTACTTCTCAGACTCCTTCTGCTTCAATTATTAAAACAATCCGTAGCAGACCAAAAAATGCAATTTTGTTAAAATTGTTAAATTCTCCTTTTGAGAGGGATATTAATAATTTCAAAACTTTTTAGTGGTGCTTCTCTATTGATTCTTCATTTTCTGTTCTCGTGTGTCCCGTGCACCTTGGTACATTCTCTGTAAATATGACACAAATCCCTTAGGGCGTTTCTGCAAGTATTTACTGATTTGGCTCTTGTAAATCTGGCTGGGAAGTTGGTGAAGACATACAGATGTTAGTGTATTACTGTATAGATTTTTTACTTAGGGTATTAACTGGACTGCATTGTGTTTTTATGTTAAGGGACTGTCAAATAATAAAAAAAACAGTACTTTTTCACAAAATAATTTCTATAACAAAATGCAGAATTAGAAACATTCCTAGTACTGTTGAGTGCCTAAAGCATTTCCCAGAATGCATTCTTTAATAAAGCAAAATGTTCCCGTATTCATAATTTTCTAAGGAATGCTCAATAGCAAGGTGACAAAAAGCAGACAGTGATGGGTTGTTTAGGAAGAGAATAAGCTCGTGAAATTACATAGCTACTAAGATAGGTTTTTTTCTACTTTATATGCTAAAGAGCACAATAAATGGTTTGTCAAAATGGAAGAACATCCTTAATGTCCAAAAGCCCCCCCAACATCCCTGTGCCCTAAAGTAGGTTTATATGAGACACACTCTACTTCCATGCCACCTAGACCTGTCTAGCAGGCTACTGTGTGACTGTTTCTCGTGGGCTTGTGAATTTACAGTAACGGACACCTGGTACACATAACACACAGATATTTATGGCGATCAAGAATGGCATTGCGAGCGAAGCAAGGATTGGCAATGACTGCCCATTTATAGGGAATAATGGGTCTGGTCATTAAAGGGGTGAGGCCACTGGAGCCTTGGTGTATAAACCGTATCACTTCACTAGTCAAGGGCTGATCTGGCTCTGTATAGAGTGGGGTGTGTCGGGACCCCGCATCTGCAACCCAGAGGATTCGGTTATCGACCTCAGACAAACCCCCCTTAAGAAATAGCCCCCGAGGGTTGTATGTTATATAAAATAATTCGTTTGGAATTTGGAATTAAAACAAGATAATATAACATATGCTTCTATTTTTACATCCTTGTAGATCGCTGCGCTCTGCAGAGAAGCTGCCCTTCTGGCTCTTCAAGAAGACATTCAAGCCCAGTGGATTATGAGAAGACATTTTGACCAAGCCTTGGCCATCGTAACACCAAGAATACCAGATTCACTCATTCAGTTTTACGAGGCTTACCAGCAAAAAAGTGGACTGCATAATTTATAAGCTTATTTTTCAGCTTTATTAAAATAAAATCAAGCAATTATTTCAACCAAATATCATTGGAATGCACCATTTTTCAAAATAAATATTTTTAAAAATACAAGCATGTGCTTTGTAATTGTGATAAAGGAATTATGATTCGGTATGTATGCTTTAAATGCGACATATTATACAATAGATACCAGTTGAACATTTATTTTAAATTTTATTTTGTCCATAAATCACAGTTACTAAGAGCAATTGAATATTGTTTTAATTATATCAAAATAATTTTTAATAGAGCTCATAATGCTCTATGCCAGCATCAGCTTATTCAATGCATTGTTAGGTTTTTAGCTTTCTATTTGTGCCTAACTTTTGTACCAAACGAAGCACACCTGCTTCCACAAATGGGAAATTGTGCCATAACAATAGAGCTAGAATAGCTTAAAGAGGCATTAATGACCATATATTTTGTACCCTAAATAAGGCTACGGTGACATTCGATTAGTTCTTCACAGAAAAACACACGGCAGAGCAGCAAGAGGGTTGGGCTCAATAATAATAATAATAATGTTATGGCTTAGACATGTAAAAAGATTACATTGAGAGGAACAATCCTAGAAACTCTAAGGACACACAATAATAAGATTAGGATAGCTTGTCCCATTTATTTGAATTTGTGAACACCGCATATTTATATAGCATTTTATTCAGTGACAGAGAAACGGAAGCAGTCGTCAGAAAACTTAAGGAGACATTAAGAGAGAGAGAGAGAGAGAGAAAACAAGTGAGAGTGTGAGAATGTAAGTGTTGAGGGGGCAGAGGGAAATCTAACACCTGCCCCAGGTGCCAAATACTCTTGTTACGCCCCTGATCTGATAGTTTAGAAAAACGTCGCCTCAGAGGGGATATGATAACGTTATATAAATATATTCGGGGCCAATACAAACCATTGTGTGGAAATCTGTTCATAAACAGGACTATGCATAGGACACGTGGTCATGCATTTAGACTGGAAGAAAGGAGATTTAGACTAAAGCAGAGGAAAGGGTTTTTTACAGTAAGGACAATAAGGATGTGGAATTCTCTGCCAGCAGAGGTAGTTTTATCAGAGTCTGTACAGACGTTTAAACTGCAACTGGATGGATACCTGGAAAAACATAATATTCGGGGATATAATCTTTAATTATGGGGAAACAGCTTATTGATCCAAGGAGAAATGTGACTGCCATTTTGGGGTCAGGAAGGAATTTTTTTTCCCTGGTTAGTGCAAAATTGGAAAGAGCGAAGCTGGGGTTTTTTGCCTTCTTTTGGATCAACAGCAACAAATTAACAGATATAGGAAAGGCTGAACTTGATGGACGCATGTCTTTTTTCAGCCTATGTAACTATGTAACTATGTAACTATGATCTCAGTGATGCCCCAGCTGTCATATCATAGAGACTTATTTCTGGTGTTTTCTACTATTTATACCAACAATACAGATCAGACTTAAGGCATGGAACATACAAGAGAGGTGCCAGAGAGCTAGTTCTCCTCCATATTTCCCTACCAACAGTGAGGAGATGACTGACTTCTCCAGACTCTGGACCTGATCTCAACCTCATTTTTTTAAAGCATTACAAAATGTATGCCTCTTTAAAATGTGTTTGGACATTATGTGGCATTATGTTCAGCAGTGCCCCTTTCTCCCCATGGAGGATACATTCACACCTACTTAGGACATAGGTAGAAGGTCAACACTCAATCATATAGTAGGTTTTTAGAGCAATAGACCACATTTTTTAACTAAACGAAGTTGAATCCTTTATTTTAGAGTTATTTTTCGTCTTATTTAAAATACTTCCTCAGAACAATGGCCATACTCGGATCCAGCTTGTGCCTGTTCAATGGTACCAGTGTGTGGAGTGAAGCAACATACTGACCTTAAGGGCAGACAAAAGAATGAACACGCTGCTGGGGGGACCTTAGTGATTGATTTGTTTGGTTTTGCCCTAAATCCATCTGCGTTTAAACCCTGTAATCCTATTTGTTTTCTTCTCTATCCTGTAATTCCACTATAGACTTTCACAAAAACATCTCTACACAGAAAACTCCATTTCGTAGCATATTTGTGATTTGTCACGTCACGTACAATAGCAGTTTGTGATATGAGCGGTGCCATTTTCTATAATAATTTTGTTATACTTACATTTGAGTCCGTTTTTAACAAAATTTCTTAATTCTTGCAATATTTCTTTTTAAATAGTAATACTGTATTGTTTTACAACTAAGTCAAAGAACCTTTAAAGCATATACAGAATGTATCCCTAGAATGGTTTATGGTTTGTTTTTTTTGTTTTAATAAATTAAAAGCAAATATATTTAAATGATATATCATAATACACACTTTATAGTGCTGGTCCCCTGGAGCGCTACCCCTCCTGCTCCTCACTGGAGGCAGTAGGGCACTTCTCATCAGGATGGCGTACATACCTGCGCATTGTGGTGGCGTTAGTCCCCAGTAGATTGCATAGGGGTGATAAGTAGGCTGAACTGGCCGGGAATGGGCAGATCTAAACACCTGAAAGTCACAAGCTGCTCAGGTGGCCTATTAACCTACTAATTCAAAATAACCACAACATTTGCTTGTTTTCCTTTCCAGCCTTTCATGTAATGTAAAGACTGGAAGTTTTAAAATAAAAATTCTATAGTAATTTCTGTTAAGTACCTACCAACTGTGAAGAAAAAGGGTCTGTGCTGAATGTGAGAGTGAATTTTATGGATATTGGAAAGAATAATAAGGGGTAGTTTTACAAGGAGAATGTGAGGAATAATGACTTGGAATGAATAGGAGATTTACTGACGCAGAAAGAATAGGAAGCGTAATTATATAAGGATGGGGGAATGGCAAAGGTAGTTAAATAGGATAGTGCATTAGAAGGACAATAGGAAAGTGGGTGAAAAGACTGTGATGGGGACTGATTATCTTTTAGAGCCTGGAAGAGCAAAGCATTAGGAAAAAGTTGTTCAATTAGCCCCAAGTGTTAGCCTCAATGTTCTGTGGCTGAAATTTCAGGGAGGTTTGAACATGTTTAGCTCACTAAACAGCTGAACATGTCCAGCTGACGACTGCCATGTTAAGTCTCTAAATTGGACCATAGTTTAGTTGGTCTTGTTATCCAGGAAACAACACCTAATTTGTGATCTTCACTATCTTAGAGCAAATTGAAAAGACCTGTAGAAATGAGGATATACTGTGAAGGAAAAAAATAATTGGATCCCCTGCTGATTTTGTACATTTGCCCACTGACAAAGACATGATCAGTCTATAATTTTAATGGTAGGTTTATTTGAACAGCGAGGGACAGAATAACAACAAAAAATCCAGAATAACGCATTTCAGATAAGTTATAAATTGATTTGCATTTTACTCAGTGAATTAAGTATTTGGCCCCTTTGCAAAACATGACTTAGTACTTGGTGGTAAAACCCTTGTTGGCAGTCACAGAGGTCAGACGTTTCTTGTAGTTGGCCAGCAGGTTTGCACACATCGCAGGAGGGATTTTGTCCCACTCCTCTTTGCAGATCCTCTCCAAGTCATTAAGGTTTTGAGGCTGATGTGTGGCAACTCGAACCTTCAGCTCCCTCCACAGATTTTCTATGGGATTAAGGTCTGGAGACTGGCTAGGCCACTCCAGGACCTTAATGTGCTTCTTTTTGAAACACTCCTTCATTGCCTTGGCCGTGTGTTTTGGGTCATTGTCATGCTGGAATACCCACCCACGTAGTGTGTTACCAATTATTTTCTTGCTGACTATGGTCCCAGCTGCCTTGAGATCATTGACAAGATCCTCTGGTGTAGTTCTGGGCTGATTCCTCACCGATCTCATGCTTATTGAAACCACAAGGTGAGATCTTGCTTGGAGCCCCAGACCGAGGGAGATTGACAGTTATTTTGTGTTTCTTCCATTTGCAAATAATCGCACCAACTGTTGTCACCTTCTCACCAAGCTGCTTGGCGATGGTCTTGTAGCCCATTCCAGCCTTGTGTAGGTCTACAGTCTTGTCCCTGACATCATTGTCAGCTCTTTGGTCTTGGCCATGGTGGAGAGTTTGGAATCTGATTGATTTATTGCTTCTCCCTTTAACAGAGTGCTCCTAATCTCAGCTCGTTACCTGTATAAAAGACACCTGGGAGCCAGACATCTTGCTGATTGATAGGGGATCAAATACTTATTTCACTCAGTAAAATGCAAATATAAAAATCAAATTTATAAATTATTTGAAATGTCTTATTCTGGATGTTTTGTTGTTGTTCTGTCTCTCACTGTTCAAATAAACCTACCATTAAAATTATAGACTGATCATGTCTTTGTCAGTGGGCAAACAGACAAAACCAGCAGGAGATCAAATAATTTTTTCCTTCACTGTACACAAATTGGAGGTATAAGAATGATATCAGGGGTGAAGTTAGGGTTACCGGTGCCTGGTTGTAGGACTTATTTGGTGCCCCCTCCCCAACTGATGGGCAAAGCTATAACATTGAGCCTGACCTGAAAACATTACCCTTCCTGCAAATCTAAATGAACAAAATAGATGAATAATAATAGCAGAGGGCTGGTACCTTCTTGTTCAGGTAAATGAAAGTGGATCCATGGGCCCCTGCCACTCATAACCAACTAACACACGCACTTGTACACACTTGTTATTTTCCAGAGTGGTGGCAAGCTGCCAGTAAATCAAAGTGGCTAGTGTTTGGGTTGGGGGGCACCTGGAAGCAGTGCACCCATCTCAGCATGCCCCTGAATGGCACGGAAGAATGAATGGGTAAGTGAAGGGGATGTTATGTTAGGCAAATGGTCAAAAAAGGAGAAGGAAAATGCAAACACATGCCCATGTATCCCTTGTTTAGCACAGGAATGTTTTATCTAATTTCTTTACTGAAATGTTCAGAAGAAGTAAGTGCCCAATTCATGGTTCCTGGTGGAGTTACACTGGGCTGGAGTTGTATTTCTTATTTACCCTGTGCAGCCATTATGATTGCTTTACGTTATTACTTTGAAACGATACTGTACAGAAAGTGGCCACACAGTGCAGTATTCAGGGTTACCAGACAGAGTCTGCCTTCTGTGCTTTTGTAAGCACACCTCAAGTGCACACTTCCCCTCTACCTGCCTCATTACTTTATGTATGTTTACGGAAACTGCAGGTTAACTTCCGTCACTCACTCATTTTTAACCTTTCAAAATGAGGCATTGAAAGAACCTTCTATGCTTATGTAGAACTACGTGCATGAACTGCTTTCATTGGAAAAGCTAGGGAAAAAACGGCTAATTCTGTTTTTTAACTTTTCCCCCCCATTTCACGGCTGTAACTGCGCATTGCTAGTATAACAGAACTTCTTTATAAAATAACATTTTACAGATCTCACATTTTCCACCATTTTCAAGCCTTACAATGACTATAACATGTTTTGTAATTATGCGTTTCTATACATGTGCATTGATCGCAAAGTTGAAAAGGCAGGGTTTATAGTGGAACGAAAACAATAATTTGGCTGATGCATAGCCAGTAAAGCCAGCTTTAAAGTCAAACTAGACCCTGCCACCCTTTTAACTTTACATTCATGAAGTATGAAAAACATCTTTTTAAGGGGTTAAAAAAAAAGTCAATACACTTCAGTGTTGCTGTTTTTCAGATAAAGCTTTAAAGTAAGGTTTTTTAAGATCTCCAGATCTGTTGGTGAAAAATATCTTGGAAAATACTTTACTGTTGTACAGAAATCTATCGGTAACTCGGTAATGTACAGTAATATACCGGTAATATAAGAATTCTTGAAAGTGTTAATCATGAATGTATTTTTTAAGATCATGGATCCACTATAAGATTAAATATCTAATATGAGAGACAGAGATAATTGTGCTCAGCACTGGAAACATCATCTCCAGAATCATCCTGGTTTATAGGATACAGGACTAAAAGATTCCAAGATGTACGTAGGAAAAAGTGGATTTCTCTATAACAGAATTTTGGGTCAGTGTCACTTGAGGACACATTCGGTTGTATTTTCTGCATTTTTATAATCTAAATACTGGTTGAAAAAAATAGAAATAAATTCCAGAGTAGTATAACGACGTCGAATTATTTTGGAATATTGTAGTGACACCTTTTTTATTTACAGCTGATAATCACAACTAATTGTCTGTTGAATATATAGAATTCCAAACGTAGTAAATGTTTGGCATGACAGGTAGATCAAAATACGTATTTTCAGTTTTCCGTATATAGTGTCTGGATAGTGGTCTGAAATATAATTCACTTTTTCACATATGTTTCCTTATAAATGAAGCTAATTTATTGATAGCTTTCCCAATGCAACAAAAATTAGGTTAATGCATGCCAGGCTTTCCAGGAGATTTTGGTAAGAAACCAGACATTGCTTCCTTAAAGAAAGAGTTAATCTGATTTACATTTGGCCACATGCAGCTTTGCTTTCTCACATGTTGCGCTCCCCAGAAAGCTTAACGGCACAGAATAGAAATCCAGGCTCTAATTAGTTTTCTCTTTTTCTTCTCAAAATTACCTTGATGGGACCTTTTTTTTTTTTAATTCTCCAGTCCCCATCTGGTCCCCACTCCGAAAGCTATTGTTCAAATGTGAAGGATTAACACGAGTATCCTTTGCTGAAGACATGCAAAAAAAGGAGGATCAGGGCACTGACCTTCTGAATTAAACATAATGAAAACCAAATGGCAAAATTATGGAATCAGATTTCTACAAGTTGATTACAGTAACATTTCTTTTTAGCTGGACAGGATTTTAAGCAAACCTGCAAAACAAGCCAATTTAAAGGACAGAAGAAAAACTGATTGCATCTAAAATATCTCCATTGAGTCTGAGCATCTGAAACAATCAACTTGTCTCATAACAAAATATCAATTCTCAGGCGTACATCCAAAGACGACGAGATAATGCCAATTTTATTGATCATCCATAAAAGTACGCAGCAGCACTAAGTGTTTTAGAGCTAACAAAATGCTATTAGATTTTTTAATATCTCCAGATATCTGGTTTTGTGGTTGGGTATCCTTCAGTGCCATTTTGGTGGGTTCCATAACCTCTTATTTGTTCAATGTTGCATTGACTTTAGCTGCCCTACCTGCAGGGCTGGCCCAAGACAAAATGCCGCCTGGGGTGAATTTTAAAATGCCGCCCCCCCTATCTACCCTTCCTCTCCCTCCATCCCTGCTGCCCCTCTCCCTCCCTATGATCTACCCTTACCCCCCCCCCCCGTACTTACCTTTCAGCAGTCCTGCGGCAAGTCTCCCTGTTCGGTCTCGGTGCCGGCTTGTAATGCTGAGCGCCGGAAATGAGGTAATCTCATAATGGATGCTCAGCCAATACTTTATCCATAGTCTATTGCAGGGGGTGCACAACTTCACTCCCCGAGGGCAGCACATAGGCCACAATATCCTATCTTGAGTACAGTCATCTCGATTAAAAACGACCTGTTTTGAGGCAAGAATTTCTGTCTGCGGCTCTCAGGGCCTGGAGTTGTGCAGTCATAGTCACCATCCCTGGTGGAATATGCCCAGCCACATGATGCATAAGGAAAAAAAACCATAGCATGCAGCCTGTTATATACAGCCGTTGACTACGTCATTGGTTGCCACCGTCCTTAAAGTGCCTGGGCCGCCTCGTTCCCCCAGTACAGCCCTGACTGCCACCTTAGCACATAATGACCACTGACTTAAATTTAAGTAGAAAAATATACAACATTTTTGGTTAATGGAATTTTCAAAAACAGACTTTACGAAGAACATATTAGAATTTTGATGAATGTGTTGACTGTTTAGAAATATTTGCCACAAAGAGACGTACACAAAAATACTTAAATCGCACCACTCAAACACTATAACAAAAACAGTAGATAACTTCAAAAATGCTTTATGTTCATGAATGTGTTTTAAGTGTTTGTAAAGGGTTCCTTGTGATGTTAGAGGTATGTGAGTTGAGCGCAGACACAGTGGGGGAAAGCAAATCAAATAACACTAAAGACAATTCCAAAAATGCACAAAGAAAAGAGGGATAATATGGCTCTCAAAAGAGGTCACCAGCATTGAAAAGGCTAAAAAGGATAGCTATTAGTGAACAGAGAGCAGCTCTGAAGGAAAAAATGGGAAGCTATACTGGGTTAAGCAAAGGTTAAACACATAATCAGATGCGGGAGAGGCTTATCTGATGAGGAGAAAGAACAACCCGGTTTTAAATGGCATAGAAGTCAAGGAGAAACGATAAAAATGGTGTAAAAAAAATTGCAATGTTAGCTGAACTGTGTTTATTATCTGGTGAGTTTCTGTAAAAGGAAAGCAAAATTCCCTGAGTCACTTCTTCATAATAAATAGTTAATGCAGTGACATTAGTTTTGTTCTTGTGGTCCAACTGGCAATTTGGGTTTTGGGGGGGGGTTGTAAAAAAGCCCCTTGGGACCAACCCAACTTTTTTCCATGTAGCAAAGAGAAATGTCGCCCCAGAATGAGGGGGTTTTATTGAATACCTGTTAGTTGCAAGCACTTCTCTAATGCTATATGAAAGCAGCTTTCATTATTATAGCTTTGTACCAACTCTTATATAATAGCATTTCAATATCTTGTATGTTCTCAACAAGTTTTTTAAGAGCATGACTTTCTGGAAACGTTAACTGGCTAAAAACCATTGTTACTGTTATTGTTATGCTGTTATTACCATTACATAAAGCCATGTGCTCTTTGGCTTCTCTTATCTCTGCCAAAAAGTCACTACACCCCTCCTGTTTATAGATTACTTTTTACAGGAATCTGAACGCAGCTTTAGGATCATGGCCAATCGTGTGCTGGACATACTGAGAATACAGTAAATGGAGTGTCACTAGATATTATGCCTTAAAGCATTTCATTGATGCATAGAAAGAAATTGTTCTTGTGCTATTATATGGAAAAGAACAGTTTATACAATTCAATGTACAGTTGCGTGAATGTACACCCTCTTTGAATTCTACATAACAACAATCATCTGTTCCTTAGTAGGTCTAAGGTAAATACAACCTCAGATAACACATGATATATTACACCCTTTCATGATTTATTCAACAGAAATAAAGCCAAAATGGAGAAGCCATGTGTAGAAAAACTAAGTACACCCTTACTGCTTCCATAGGAATTAAGATGCTACTCAAATGTCCTTTATTAATTGACCATCAGCAAGAGTGACCACCTCTATAAAAGCTGAAGTTTTAGCAGTTTGCTAGTCTGGAGCATTCAGGTGTGTATTAACACAATGCTAAGGAGGAAAGACATCAGCAATGATCTTAGAGAAGCAATTCTTGCTGACCATCAATCTGGGAAGGGCTATAAGGCAATTTCCAAACAATTTAAAGTCCATCATTCTACAGTGAGAAAGAGTATTTAAAAGCTTGTTAAAGTATGATATTCAGAAATACATTTGTCCATAGCACATATACTAATATACATACTCACACCCCTACCCTTTGTTGGCTCGGGAGGGTCAACAGGCAGGTGTAATATCATTACTAGGAGCCAACACATTTTTAGAAAGGGCATACTAATTTAATTGCATTCTACAAAGAGGTGAGTAAAATTACAGATCACAGTGTTCCACTGGATGTGATTTATTTAGATTTTGCAAAAGCATTTCCACGTCGAGGTTTTCTGTATGCACTGAAAGAGATAAGCTTATTGCTTGTCCCTGCATTAAACCCTATCTTAAAGATAGAATTCAGAAAGTTGTTGTTAATTGAAAATGTCTTGAACTCACTGTTGCCCTTGGCAACATGCATGAGATTAGTTCCTAGAGTAATTGCTTTGCACGGAAATAGCTCCTATTGGCTGTTGCTGGTCTGTCTGAGGCTCCAGGCAGCCAGCAACAACACTCCTGCTGCCGATCGAGGCTGCAATTGGCCGTGGCTGGTAACAGAAGCGGAGGATGTAATATTATGTCCACAGCATTAAATGCAGGTTTTGTAAGGATATTATATTATGTAAGGGCTTAATAGGAGCGTATAAATAACAGGAATTTTCACCTGATGCAGGGTTCTTCAACAATAAAGATGTGGAATTCTCTACAATAGCTGTGCTATCAAATTCAATTGAAACCTTTAACAGCACGGAATGGTTTGTAGAAAGGAAGAATATACATGAACATGACTATTTATAGCTTTGTTCTTATAATGAGAAATCACATTGGCATTTTTTGGATCCAGGAAGGAAGTTTTCCACTTTTTGAGGCACAATCAGAAATTGCTTAAATGTGATTTTTTTTTTTTGTAATACGGTTGAACCTGATGGACTTTTTTAGCACAAAAAAATATACAAAAATAGAGGAGCGCAAAACCTATAGATCATAAAAGGCCAAAAAATGCAGATTAAATAATAATAAGTACCCAAAACAAAGCTAGAATTCAGCACATACCCAGTGAATGTCATTAAAAAAACACCTATCTGGTATAAATATTGGGGATTCCGTCACACTATATGGCCATATGTTGCTTAGCCCGGTATTTATGCCTTAGACAGATGTTCTTCGAATGGTATTCACCGGGTATGCGCTGAATTCTTGTTTTGCTTTGTTTTTCTTTTGGATGTTTTGGTTTTTTAAAAAACCTAGATTACTATGTTACTATGTTAGGGTATGGCACCATGTGGCTCACTAATCTGGAATGTAAAGAACTTGATGTAATGTTTTCAGTATATATGGTGCAGGTGTCTTCTGGTCCTGCATTTCTCAAAATGTGGAAAACAAATTGCCAGATGTTATTAGAAACCACATGATTGGCCAGTTAGGCGGCGTTACCCCTGAAATAGCCACCTCTTCCTTTGTAGTGTACTATGTTTGTTAGAAGTAGGAATCTGATATGCCTGTCTTGTGCAGCTACTTCCTGATCGTCACACTCCTTTTATTGAATGCTAAGCACCTATTGTTATTAAACAAAGAACACTATTTTAGGATGCTTCCAGAGTGCATTCACAGGATATTACTCAAAAGCCGAGTAGACAGAGGGGCATCAGATGGTGGATCAAGTCATCTAATGTTGAAATGTCTCCGTATTTATAAAGCAGGATAGAGTTCTTAAGAAATCAGAGAATTAATAATACATCGCTAATTACCTCTATGATACGGGTGATCTGTCCAGAACAGAAGAGGTCCATTACTTGTTGTCTTCTAGTTGTAGACACTGTAATCCTGAAGCTTATTAGACACAGAGGCTGAGATAATCATTTATCAAATGAATGCACAATATTGGTAACCCCCACACACTCACACATCAATGTCATTGTGAGATTTTATAACACTTCTGATTTCAAGTCTTTATATTTACATGGTATAGAAATGTTTAAAAAACAAAACAAAAAAGTAATTTGGATGACAAATGCTGCTATACATGTATTCCATAAAGATATGCGCAAAAAAGTTTTTTTCAGCTGGGTACTGCAGTGTGTTTGCTAAAAGTGGGATACACCTCTCCACATTTATTCATTTCCTTAGCCTCTTTGTGTCGGCCCCTTTACCCACTCCTTTACTGTCACACCTTTTTTCCTTTTAACTAAGACCAATTTTTTTCCCCCTCTCATGATTACAATGTTATGATGCAAATCCCATCTTCCCATAAACCCCTTTTCTCTCTCATTCCTCATCCAGTCCATTTATCCTTCCTCTCACCCCTTCACTCTACTACCCCACCTTACCAAGTTAATGTCCACCAATTTTTGCCAATCTGAGAATCTATACAGGTTTTAATGAAAAAACTAAAGAGCAACTACCCAATGTCTGCCCCTGAACAATAAATATGGTGTTTGGGGTGCTGGAAACCCACCAAATAAAACAATTTGTTACCCCATAGTCAGCGCCGAAATTAATAACAATAGCAAACAAAACACTATTAACCTATTTCACACATATAACACTCAAATTATCTCAGTGTTTCTTCCTCTTAAATCGGAATATCTATTCCTTCATTAGAGAAAGAAGACCGTAAGAGAGGGTTTATAAGTGCAGCTGAACATGAAAGAAATGTTGGCTTCAAAGTCAGAAAAGCAGGATTTCAAGGTAGGCAAATACTAGTTGTCAGGTGTCGTGTTACTGCCAAACAAATACCAGGGAAGTAGAATCACTGATAAAGCGTATTAGCCTCAAGTAAAGGTGATGTGATCAATGGATTTTCTTTCCTTGCTTTTGGCATGTGTTATCTGTAACAGCACCTCTTGTTCAGGTCAAATGACAAGGGATTAATGCAAAGAGATTGTCCCTCTCTCTCACCGCTTCCGGAGAGTGCTGGGATTCTATCCATCAATCACATAGCAGCTCATCCCGATATCTAGGATGCCTTTTTTAGAAATATGAATGTGCGCCGCTTTGAATGTCTATACGCTCTAAGAGCTTAATAAAGGTGCAGTTCCACTTAATGAAAAGATTATTGAGCTATGTTGCACGTTACGCAAATGCATTCAGTTCAGCAGCTTCAGACGCTTCTTAAAAGTTTGTGTTGTTTTTAATGTGATTAAACCTTCAGAAGAAGGAATAAAATAGGTTTATTTGCTTAACATAGTAGGGAGTCCAATTAATGTTTTACCTAAGTAGACTAGCACCTTTAAGAGAACATTACACTGTATAATTAATAAAAGACTTAACCAAAAACTGTTAAAAAGAAAACACAAGAAAAACATGAAATAAGTTACTCTTTATTGCAAAAGTTTAAAGACTCTTTGGCAATCTTTCCAAATATTTATGCAGCAAAAATATATCCCAAGGAGGTCATTGAACAATATTCCCAAAGGAGCATTGCCTCATATAATGAAGCACATTAGAGGAGATTTTTTCGAGTATTTGGGCATTCTTTCTTTGTTTCCCATGCGCAAAAAAATCATCTGAATTAACTGTAGCTTCACTGGAAGGTCATAGCCCCATCGTCTGCCCTGATTATCTGGCAAACTGTAGCACAGGATCCTCTCAGTTTAATCTGGGGAGATGAAAATCCTTGGAAAATATGTTCCATACCCCTGTAATTATGAAAAGATTTGTCAATTTGCATTTTCCCATTTCAGTACATATATATAACAGAGCACATACATGCCTTGATGATGATGGAATTGATGTGGCATCCAGTGGTATAACAGTACAGTATCCAGCCTGGGAATATACATTACACAAGGCTTATGCCTACGAGGGTGCTGCTTTGGGCTCAAAACCCTTTGACCCCCTTTCCAATGAGCTCAGAATATTTTCTGGAGATGATTGGAATTAATGACCTTTTCAATACACTGAGAGTATGGATAAATACTATAAAACCTTAAAGAAAACAAAAAAAAACCCAAACACTGACAGAATCCAAATAAGCTTTACATTTAATGCCATAAATTAGCATTTGGTTGGATAAGTATATTTCTCCTTAAGCTGTTTAAATACCCTATATGGCTTCCCCTGTCACACAATGCAGGTTCTGCTGTGGGATGAATGGTTTATCGGTTTACCTCTGGTTATAAAGTAGAAATGGCAAGGTCCAGAGATGCACACTTGTGTTGATCTTACTAGTTATATTGTGTACCTAATTTATTTTGTTGACTGCGTACACATGCGGGTTTTACCTCTGGCAGCAGTGGATGTTCTAAGTGTTTGTGAGCACATACTAGGTCTTCTATGAACACATAAACATGTACTGCATTTTGCTCTGAAATGCCTTACTTCTATGAAATTCTAGTATGTTATGACTTAGTTGGACAAAGTAGCAGGTCACTCAATTGTTGCCTATCGCTCAGTGTTGGGTGGTTTTACCTGTTTTTTTTTATGACTGTTGAGAAGCACAGTGTGAAAAGAGCTAGTAAAAACATGTTCTTCAAAAATGCACTAAATGACCCAAGGAACCCCCTTGTTTCAGCAGCTGAGTTTATGTATTTTTCACGCAAGGGCCAGATTAGGGATTAAAATCTGCACTGGCACTTTAAGACCAGCAGCTGATAAATGACACGCGGACGCACTCTACACTCCTACGCTCTCATCTCACAGTGTGGGGGGGGGCAATGTATCTAGTGCATGGCCGCACAATGAGTAAGAATATCTTCCTAATCAGCAGCAAAGGTACAAGGGAGCCAGAGTCAGTCACTGGCCTACCGAGGATTTGCCCAATTGCTATTCTACGTCTGCTTCGGGTTTGCCCACTTTAAAGCTTTCTACAACGGAGACTATTTCAATTTTTTCTACAAGTGAAGCTTTAGATGGGAAAAGCTATTGAGGTATTTCGCAGGTTGCCCTAAAGCTAATCTGTTGTCATCCCAACCTCCTAAAAATCATCTGCGTTGCTATCAGCTAATAATTAAGGATGCAACTAATTTCTGCAGTTTGGCAGTCAAAGTGAAATTTAAATTGCTGGAAATGTAAAGGAAGATGAAATGCTGTTCCAAGAATATAATCATCAACATAAAATTAATTTAAAGCCACAATGAGATGAAAAAAGCAGACTATGAGAAGAGCTGCAACATTTTCTGTAGAATATTCCCAGCGTTCATAGGATTATTATTGTCCGTCAGCAAGTTTTTCCTGACCTGCCTGGTAAAAAGTTTTTAGGCCCTCAGACAAAAATGTTTTGTGGGGCCCCATCTATGTTGGTAGAGGAGGAAAAATTAATATAGATGAGGAATCTTTCATCGTCTCTTCAGGGGGCCCTCGGGACAATGGGGGCCCTAGCCAACTTCTTAATATGCTTATATGGTAGTGCAACCTCTGAGCGGATACCACTTAAAGGAGAACTCGCAGATTTTACTAAATACATTTATTTAAACTACTTATAGGTAGTATGTTGCCTTTGTCAGTCAATGCAATCATTTTGGAGATACTTATTTTGCCATGCTGGACAGTTGTTTTCCATTAGGCTATGGAATTCAGTTGACTGAATGGTCTGGTTCCAGAGTGAAGTCCCTGCAGGTCTGTGGTCCACTGGCATAGGTCTTCTTGTGGATCCTGGTGCAGACGTTGTTTGGCCTTCTCTTGAAGGATTTTAGTTTGGTCTTTGTGACTCCCCTTCCCTTTGACTTTTAAATCAGGACCAGGATGATGTTTTCTGTGTGATGCTAGTCTTGGCTTGTTTGTGGCATACATCCCTAATGTAAATTTTAAAGTATATATTTCAGGTCTCCAGTTACATATTTTGGCAAGAAATACCATCAGATTTTGTTGGAAAATACGATCAGGATAAACTTTTATATATTCCATGTGCATTGGAACAATGAAAACTCCAACCTCAGGTGGGATTAGGAAGTTCTATAGGTAGCACCAACTGAAGATGACTTCTCTATTCTATTCCAATGTGTGTCTTAGTATAATATATTATATTAGTATTTTATAGCTAAAGTTCTTGCTTGACTACAGCTGATTCTATTGAGTATATCTGAGATTGTATTGTTTAATTTTTGCCAATATTTGCCAATTTGGGATCAACCAACCCTAGTATGCTATTTAAAACCATGGCCCGTCCAGGTGTTGTTTCTGGCTGACCCAGCTAGACAGACATTGCACATTTACAGTTGTTCTTATTTGCCTTTTTTTTTTATAATGTTGCTTTGGGGAATTGAGACAGACCAAAACAATCCAGACGGTTAGCAAATATGTTATTGAAACCCTATCTGGCATTGCTGTGATGGGCTAGTACAGGGTTAATATTTTCAAGCGCTTGAGAATTCACTTACTGAGGACGTTACCAGGTGGTGTACACACTGTATAAAACAGGTACTGCAGCTGCTTTCAGCCATATCCCCCATACAGCTTGGGCCAACATATTACTTGACTGGACATCATGGGAATGTTAACCCATACAGTCCCATAAGATGCCTATGACTGGTCCGCAAGTGGTTCTACAAATCCTCGCAATTTGACCAGTCTCATAATACAAACTGGTGCCTGAAATCTAACAGATTGGACAATGATGAATTGCACCACCTAGTGGGTGTGCTAGTGCTGCCGGTAGGCCTAGTGCTATGGAAGCCACCAGAGTTAATACTGGCACACCAGCCAGAATGATGGATAGATATATATCGTATAGGAGCTGGGGAAATGTTAGTGTTTCATCAGTCAGCGGGAAAAGTCACAAGTCCATCTAAAGCTCTAAGAATAATAGATTTAGGAAGAACATTTTTGGGTTTATAGAGAGCTCATAAAGTACGGAATGTTTCATCAAATGAGTCATTGCGTTCTGGACTGAAGCACTTATCTATTCATCTCCGATAGTATGACCTATAACATGACAACACACACTGCAAAGATTACAGAGAGCGTATATAAAATAACCTATATGCAAAGGCTACTAGCGTTATTACACTGCAAGGTTCTTTGAAATATGCTGTGCATTATTCTAGAAAAATAAGTATTTTGTTGGTCAGTGAAAATATTATTAGCACAGAACCTATGGAATAGGTACATGGCATTCCAACAGATACACACCAATATATATATTGAGATATGTATAAAATAAAGTGATAAGTGTTATATCTAACCCATGTTAGGGCCCTTCTGCTAGTTACAAATGTAGCTATAAGTGGTGCTTTTGAAGAGTCATTGACGTGGAATCAGATTTACGGTAGATGGTGGAGTGATCAGCTATAGGCGAAGAAGAGGGGATGCAGTTAGCTCATAAGGATACATTTAGGATTGACCATCCATAAATATTTTGGGATAGCTACAGAGAATTAACCTATACATTTGTAATTATTTATACTAACAAGGTTGAGCCCTACAAGCCAAGTTGAACGTTATGATTGGGTTGTGGTAGCATATACTCGCCACTAAAAAGGGCCTGGAAATGTCGATTTAATGCAATTATTATTATTTTACCAGGCAACCGCCAGCCAAATCAAATTAAATGATCCTTGGAACGAATTCTACTTCCTGAAAACACTTGGGGTATTAACCCTTCTACTCCCTATCCCCCCCCCAACAAAAACTACTTTTATAGTCTGTGTAAAGTATAGCCATTCACACAAAATGATAAATAACTTAAACTGGAATACAAAAGCAAGCAGGACTTTGAACCGGAACAGAATAAGCACAGAAACATAATTAAGCATACAAGGTAATTCCAACCCTTCCATATGGGACGTATATGCTTATATAGCAGTCCTAGAGATAATATTCTATTTTTACACAATTGTTATTTCATTTATAAACACATTTTCTACTCTTTTATTTAAACATTATTGTGGCTCTTAGCGCCGTGTAACACCGTGATACTCTCAGCAAACGTTTTGGGCTACTACAGAAGGATATATAAATTTCAATGGGAATGGCGTTGAATGCTTTTTGTTTGCCCTCATTAAAAAAAAAAAGAAGAAGAAAATCCAACAGTAAATTACCCGCCAGAACTGTTTTTTCCTCTTGAATACGTGTGCCCTGTGTAAAACCTTCCTGTGTTTATCATTTAATAAATACCAAGCGCATGATGTGAGCCTGGAACAGACTGCGTGAGTTTCAGTAGCAGATGCTGCAAGCAGGTGACTGATATTGTATGTTTTCAGTGGCACGTTGTTATTGCCTGCCCTTCCTGCTTGCTTTAGTGTACTCGGCGGACGGTATAACCTATGGATGATATAGGAGGCAAATATCTGCCGTTCTTTGGGAAGTGTTGTGCGGTGATTAACCCCACTCGCGGTTTCCTCACACCAAGAATAGGATTTCACATTGAAACGGACCCGGATGTGGCGCTTCCTCTTTCACAATAAAGAGCAGACAGCTGGGTCTAGCTTAGCCATCTGTCCAGCAGTATAATATATCCTAGCGGGAGAGACAGCGATCAGACAAGCAACCATTATTGATCTGCTGGGAACATTGTCAGGGGGCGGCTAACAACGGGCAACGATACAACAACTTTGCGGGTTAATCTGTAACATCGACGTAGAAGCCGGTGTCTGCCGTCCACATTTAGAATTGTAGTAAAACTACGAGAAGGAATTGTTTGGGGTTATTCACTAAAAAAAGAAAGTTGCGGTATGAGTCATGACATTATAGTCATTATGAAGGGCCGACACTGGCAGGTTTCTCCAGCGTCTCGGGCTCATCTGACCCTGGAAAATGCATAATTCAGGGGAAGACGTCTTACTGATTTAACTATACGTTATCCAGGGCCGGCCAAGCTCTTCCAGCAGAAGCTCACTGGGGTTGACCTTTTGTAATGTATAGTAAAATCAGTTAAAAAGCAGTGGGAAAATATAAACATTTAGCGTGTTTTGAGAGCCATGTGGGTGACCTACCCATCATCGGCCGCCTGAAGGGTTAATAGATATCCGGAGACCCTAAGGGGGGGAAATCAGAGGTGTTTGTGCTGCCAAGTGATTGCAGAACACGCGGGGAGCACTTCCTGTTTACACGTCTCGCCGCAGCCAGTTCTTCGCCCTATACGGTGGTGAAAGAAAAAAAAAAAAAAAAAGCTTGATTAATGCCCCGGGCTTTGCTTCATGCCCCCTGCGCTTCTTAACCTTTTCCGTCCCAGAGCGGCAATCACAACGGTGTATAATAGCACTGATTGAATAATTGCAAGGGAGGGGAATATAATACGTATGCACATAAACGAATAGTCCCTTACTAACTTATTTACATTTACATCTTTAAAAAAAAATTTAAAAGTAATAATTTGATTAATTATTGACCTGATTTTAAATAAATAAAATGATCAGTGCTGGCTGCCATTCATAAAATCTTCAGCGGCTTTACAAGTTTAACCCTTTGAGTCTTCATAAAAGTACATTTAAACTGACAAAATGCGATAAAGCACAGCACATAGTCAGAGAATTGTTTCGAATTTACATCAAAATAACAGCGCGGCACTTTTTATTATTATTGGTGCAGTTAAAGAGCTTCTGGGGCAAGAAACGTGGTGATAAAACACCAATTAATGCCTTTTCTTGGCATGACTGATGCAAGAACCGCCAGCGCTAATGGGGTTAATTAGCACACGGTAACTTTGATCTGAGGAAATGAGAAGAGCGTCTCCTTCCATGCAGCCCCCGGGCAACAATCCGGCTGGGGAGGGGGGGGCTTTGGCCAGCGAGGAGCACATCTATGTCTGCCACCCCGGGGGCTATTATTACAGAGGCATGTAGATGGCAGGATCGCGCATACAAAAACAACCTTTTCATTGTTAGCAGTCATTTATATTCACAGCGGATATGCGCTTTTTTTTCTTCTTTGCACTCTTAACTCTTTACCCTCCAGCAGTAACGCAGGATGCTATTCTTCTTGCAGCCTAAGAGGCGGTGTAATGGGTTAAACCGGTTCATGATGGGGGGGGGGAGAAGTAATTCACAGCCCCGGTTGCTAATTAGCAGTAGAGGCGATCTGTAAGGCAGTGCTGCGGGAAGCTGTACCCAACCTACCCCGGCACCCCACAGGGGTCCCGGTCGCGCTCCGTCCATCCACACAGCCCCGCAGCACACTCCAGGCAGCTGAGGCGTGTTATCAGGCCAGGCATACGGTTTCACAAAGCAAGAAGGAACCATTCATTTAATGGACAGATATTAAAGGGGTGCACAGGAATAATGTGCATGATGGCGGCAGAGCACTAACAGCCTCAGTACAATAGCTGATGAGCGGATTTAAACCGATGCTCTCCCAACCTCCATGTGCACCGTCCCCGGGAGCTGCTCACAAAATACACCTTGCAGCATTCGCTGCTTCTCCCAGTCTCCAGGCCGCGCTACCACCGTCAGCGCGCCCCCTAGCCTCAGCCAATCGGAGGCGACATAGCCGCTCAGCATTCTTTTTTTTTTTCCTTTTTTTTTTTGTCCCCCCCACCTATATTTTAAGGTGCCAGCCAATCAGAACGCTCGCCTTGAACAAACCCAGTGTTCCAGGAATCCATTCATTCAGAGGCAGAAGAGCGCGAGGCGTGGAAGGTTGTCCCTGCGAGTTGTGAGTGATTGCTGCAGGGTGACACCCTCATTCATCATCATCATTCTCTGCCAGTGCTGGAGGATTTGGGAGGCGTTCACACGCGAACCTGAGGATTGTTTTCGTGGGAGCAGCTTTTGCATTTGGAGCTGTTATATGCATCGATTTTTTTTTTTAATTGTTATTGGATTTTACTCGGGGAGGAAAAAGCAGTGTGTTAAAGAAAGTGTCGCACCCCAGATCCCTCCTTCCTTTGCCTCCTCCCATCGCATGCAGCAACACGGACCCTGTGCAGCGCTGACACGGACTCGCTGCTGCTCTGTTTGTCGGATCGTCCGCATCGGTGCTCGTTAGCAGACATTAACGTGCGCTCTTTACTTCTGATCCCGCTTCGGAATCAACGCGTGTTATTATTTCCCGTGCCAAGGGGAGGAAAACAAGGGCTCTGTGGATTTATTACGTTTTCGTTGCAACTTCTTGGATTCGCGATTTAAAACCCTTCCAGCCGGTTCTCGGGGATACATTTGGGGTCTCTGGAATATGACACGCCTCGCGTCTCATGCACAGTAATCGCAGCGCCGCTCGGATCTCCAGCAGTGCTGCTTTTCATGGGTTTGACTTTGGTGCCTGCTTGCACATAGGTGAGTTTCCGATCGTTGTTTCAGCATCTATGGCTTACCACCTTGTGCACGTGTTCCCGATCGCCACCCGGAGCAGGTGCGATCCTTCGTGCGAACGCCGCAAGGGACGCGAAAACGTAGCTCCCCCGCGACTAAAACAGCGCTCAGCTATTCCGCAGCGCTATTCGTAGGGCCGCATAGGTGAGCAGCACCTGGAGCGCTGCACGCGATCTGTATTAACAAGGGCCCTACCTGCGAACAGGTGTTGCAGAGGGAGTCTTTTGTAGAGCAGTCATCGAGTCTGTAACACGCTATGTGGATTGGGCATGCTTGCATTCAGGTGAATCTGCATGCAGCGCCTATTGAAGCTTAGGTCGAAGTTTTGCGAGTGATGGAGCGAATTAAGTTTATGGATCACAGTGGTGGTGGTAGTGAATGGCGATCGCCTCCTATATTGTGGGTCTGGTGCCTGTAAATGCCCCCCTATGGAAGGGGCGATAACACCTGGCACATGATGCCCGTGTAGCCAACATAAATAAGGGGTGTGTCGTGTATTGGGGCAGAAGAAGTGAATTAAAGTGGATGAGACAAGACATGGCTCTGCAGTGGGGATGAGTGGAAAGTCCGCCCCCCTGCGGTAATCTCCTCTTCTTTCTCTCCCCCCCCCCCCACCAGCAAGGGGTTGTTTTCATTCATAAGTTTTTCCTTCCCCTCTGTCTTCCCCCATCCCTCCTCTCCTCTCTCGTAGAACGAGCTCTCTCTCCCCCCTCCCACTGCCCAGAACCTACTCCTTTTTAGCAATTCATGATTATTCTGATCTGTTGACGATCATTAATGGTAAAACTTAACTTTCTCACATTGAAATTCAGATGAATTTAAATACTTTAAAGATTTTTTTTTTAAAGATCTTTACAGCACTTGGACTTTTTAATGATTTTTTTCCCCATTTAACTATACTTTTTCTGTAATTACTTGGATTTTTGCAGAAAGAAGCAAATGTTTTGGAATATTGCAAATTTTTGTCACTGGGGAAAAATATATTCTAGAAATATATATATATATATATATATATATATATATATATATATATATATATATATATAATGTGTGTGTGTATATATATATATATATATATATATATATATATATATATATATATATAATGTGTGTATATATATATATATATATATATATATGTTTTTTTTTTTTTTTTTTTTCCCCTAGAATTTTGTGTCCTATCGCCCCACTCTCACTCCTAAATCACAATGGAATTAATTTGCTACATGTTGCCTAAAATTCTTGTTACAATCCATGGTTACAAAACATTTTTTTTTTTTTTTCTGGCACAGTAACTTTACATCTGGAGGCTTTGTTTTATTATGGACTAGTTGGATCATGCAAGAATAGACACATTTCTGCCAGAAATATAGCTTTTATTTACAGCCAACATTTGAGTTACTCCAGAAAACTGTAACCTCATGTATTGAATGTATATATTACACAGCCCGTGGGGCATATAAGTAATACGCCTAACCCCTACCTAGAGTAGGTTGTATTTTTCAATGTTGGGGCTTCCAGTGAACAAGCAGAAATAATTCTATATTTGCAAATATGTTGTAAATGGATATAAACTTCCTCGCTCTAAAATCTTTATTTTGTCTTCTTCGTGCAGGTTTTCAGATGCATGCCAAGTTTACGTTGAATGCCAGACGTCGAGATCACTACAGATGGAGCTATCAAGTCAACATGGCCCTAGCGGTTCATTAGTGGTCATACAGCAACCTTCTCTAGACAGCAGACAGAGGTTGGACTATGATCGGGAAATTCAACCAACAACTATTTTGTCCTTGGACCAGATCAAAGCTCTTCGGGGCAGGAATGAATATACAGAAGCCCCATCTGTGGTAAGAAAGCATGGGCCCAAAACTGTTCCTCGGCACAGTAAGCCGGAGAGGACTCATGAGATCATACCAATTAATGTGAATAATAATAATGAGCACAGACCCGCTCACCTGGCTCACACTGGGCACCTGTATAATGGAAGGGTGCCCGTGCTCAGCAGGTCCACCAGCACTGGAAGTGCAGCAAGCTCTGGGAGCACAAACAGTGCCTCCTCTGAACAAGAACTTCTGGGACAGTCCCCACCGCCGAGGACGGGCTTGGGGCATCGGACGGAGCGGGTAGTACGAATGCAGCCCAAAACGTCTGCTTTGGTGGTAGAAGACTTAAAGAGCTCTGTGAAAGTAGACTCTACGCAGCACAGGTTTATCTGTGAACAGTGTGGCAAGTGCAAGTGCACGGACTGCACTGCCCCAAGGACCCTACCGTCGTGCCTGGCCTGCAACCGCCAGTGCCTGTGTTCTGCCGAGAGCATGGTGGAGTACGGCACCTGCATGTGCCTGGTGAAAGCAGCCTTCTATCACTGTTCCAACGATGACGAGGGGGACTCGTGCGCAGATAATCCTTGCTCCTGTACCCAGTCGCACTGCTGCTCCAGATACATGTGCATGGGGATTATGTCCTTGTTCTTGCCCTGTTTGCTTTGCTACCCGCCTGCTAAAGGATGCCTAAAACTGTGCCGAGGATGTTATGACAGAGTTAATCGTCCTGGCTGCAGATGTAAAAACTCAAATACCGTCTATTGCAAACTGGATGAGGTTCCCCGAGGGCTGGGCAAAGCTTCCTGAATAGAAGAGGGCCCTTTCTCCCTGCCTTACGGACTATTTGCTGTGTTTGCTTACACATACATACATATATATTTGTTTGTGTGTGTGTTCTGTAGTACCTCCACCTGTCATCTTCTGCCTGGCCAGAATCCCCAAATCAATGGGTGTTCTAGTTTCGGCATCTGGCGGTTAACACCATATTAGTTAAAAGGTAAACCAGTCTCCCTGTTTCCACGTTCGCTCCCTTCCTTTCCTTTTTAACCTTGTCTCATGGCAGAAACTTTTTTTTGTTTTTTGTCTTATAATAAGTTTTGTTGTTTTTTTTTTATTTAATGAAGACCACTATATAAATTAGCAGCCCCCACACTGTTCTCCATTGCCTCCTGTGTGTTGCAAAACCTATACGTCGCTTTTACAAAGACCGGTCTAAGGTAATATCTAACCAGAGAGAGGATCTAATACGACCTTAATAATATTCTTAAAGTTTTTTTTGATTGTTCCTACCAAAAAGTTGCAAAGGGGTTAATTTAGAACACTATTCTCCCCGGCCCTCCACCATGTACTTTATTAAAATATATATATATATATATATATATGTATTTTTTTAATATGTATTGGTATTAGAGACGGTTCTCTGTTGAAGGAATATTTGTTATCTTCCCCCCCCTCCCCCCGGAAGTCTTTCTTATTTCTGTTACTAGACGTCTCATTACAGGTGCCAGAAAACTTAGTAGCCTTAAAGAAATAAGCTCTTTCAACCTAGGAGTACTAGGACTTTGTGTGTCCATGTGGTGACGTTTTTTTGTGTGTGTGTGTATGTGTTTTAATGTTGTGCGTTTGTGTGTGTGTGAGTGTGTGCTCTATGTTTTAAATGCCTTAGCCACCACCAGGCTTTTTTTTTGTATATTTTATGTATAAAATCACAAAATTGACTATTTTTAAGACAAAGGTCTGTTTAAAACCTTTTTTATTGTAAAGAATATTTATTATGTGAATCTATTATTTTATGATATTTATTACAAAGGACAGTTGAAATTTGACTCGTCTGAAATATAACAGTATCAATACTTACTGAAAAAATAAGGGTGACACAAAGTACATATCTTAACTATAATTCAGAAAATATAATGATTAATGAATGTGTCTGTTATTTCTTTATTTTGTCAGCAGTCATTATCCACATCAATATGGTCTGTTCCACTTTGTAGCATATATTTCGAAATGATTTTTTAATTTAATTAAAATGCATTTTAACTTTTAACGTTGGTTTTGTCCTTTTTCCTATGTGCTTTGAAAGTGGTCCGTGTCGCATTTCTTTACTGACTGTCTTTGGCGTTACTTTATGCAGCCAAATATTAAATATTAGTGAACTATTGATTAGTTTGGCCACTCACAATCCATCTGATCAGATTTTGTTTTAAATGTAAACTTTTATTAACTGCTTTTTGCTTTTAGTCATATTATGTGAATCTATATAGAAGATATGTATTCCTATTTAGAGTATGATTATTCTTTTTATTATTATGCATGGCCTTGGTATATTATTACAGCTGCGTCCACAATGCATGAGCATAGCTGTTTTAACAAATGATGTTCCTGTGCTGTTAAGAATGCTTGTTGTCCGTACCGAGAATTCTATCGTCCCGGGGTTTAAAGCGGAGACTTGCAGTTCTCTTAAGATGACATTCTGACCTTGGGAGTGTCGCAATTATTTTCATATTGGCTGCTATGCAAAAGGCTCTTGAGAGGGAACGTTCAAACTTTGGCTTGACTCGCAGAGCCTGTAGCATCTCCTGATGTCCATTTTATTTCTTCTTTGCCTTACTTTAGAAGCCATAGTTAATTGGCTGGCGATGACTGGTTTCTAGATGATCTAAATCTATTATACCATCTATGTCCATTTTTTTGTCCCCAATTAATGCTGTGTTTAAATGTAGAGTGACTGCGGAAAATGAATTGCCCGTATGTTACTTGGACAGTAAAATGCTAAAGTGCTGTGGGGGAAGGAGGGACAGATAGTTCACCGGGTTAAAATGAGGTCTTTTCCGCAGTACTCCATCTTCAAGGTACAACAGCTGATTACACAAATAATGGTGATTGTTTTGTTGTTTTGCTGTTAAAAAAAGAAGGGTAAGTTAAGGTAAAGCAGCTGCCAGCAACGGCCTCCAATGGAGTCTGATCTCTGACCAATTACTTAAATAATGGTTCACAGGAATCTAGTTTTAGGAAATGGGTCTTTTTATGGTTTGGGAGAGGAAGAGGGTTGTGTAGACAGATGGTGATCAAATTGTTGCCTGTGGGGGTTCTGTAGTGCCGTGTTTTTAGAAGGACTGCAGGCCTCCCTGCTTTCAAGGGTTTAGTGCAGCAACTACTTACTGAGATGTATGCTGTTCTCTCGCTACATAACAATATCTCGCCGTTGGGTGGTGCCCACTATTTTTTTTATATTGCAGAGATCATGTTTCATAAGATTACTTTTTTTTTTTCTTGGAAGTAAGTAGGTTATCTGGAAACTGTATTTAAAGGGCACCAGTAAGATATTTAGAGCAAGACCTGTTTATACATTGATTCAAAGATAAGCATTTTCTGAAATGGACACTTAGATATGCAAGAGCTACACTTTTCCATAGGACCATATGGACCATCATTTATTCATATTTTCCTAGATATGTATTTTTTTTTTTTGGGGGGGGGGGGGCTTGACCTAGCCCTGCATACAATCTGCAAATGCCAAAAGGGATTTCAGATTAAGCTGTTCATAACTCATGGCCCACACTGCACACTCATGGTTTAGTTCACTGGTGTACAGTTCCAGGCCTTGGGCCACAAAAAGACTATAATGTTGTTGGTTTTTTTTTAAATCTCAGCTGAACATTCATTAAATTTCATGTTTATAGGGAAGAATACATTAAATACTTGGCCTGTTTGTAGCACCTCATTGTAATAGCAAACACAGTTATCAATGTGCTTAATACGCTTTATGTTTATAAAATATCTGCTGCTGATATGTGACCACCACCTGCTTGGTTGCTAGTTTAAGCACCATTAAAGCTTAGTATGCAGGAGACAGAAAACTGAAGGTAGGAGGTTTAGTAGTGGTGTGACCATTAACGATCTGTGGCCAAATATAGACATTTGGTGTTAACCAAACGCCTATATTTCACCGCAGATAGTCTCTTGATTATGTGTGCACGTGGTAATGGTCACACCATCTAGAAGAAGAGTCTGTATTCAGAAGATCTGAAATCCAGTAGGGCACAATAATAGCAAACAAAGCTGAATATTTACTCACAAGTAGGACCAGAGCCTGTCTGTTATTAAGCACACTGGTCTATGCTTTAGAAGCCTTGTGTCAAAGGAAACTTTCTTGTGGGTCTTCAAGGATGTGGAGGTATCCAGTGTCAAAAGTGGTGTTCCTTAATGGAAAATGAACATTGGAAGCTCACCACTTCCCTTCTTATTTTCTCTAGTCCTTCCTTTGATCATGCTGGAGCATATGGGCCCCCTTCAATTTGGTGAGAAGAATTGTGATACATTTCACCAAACGGTCTATGTGCAAAAGCCAGCTTTGGCCCTTCCATCAGGAGTTGCTCGCTAGGGATGGACTTTCAAAAGGCATAGTTAAGTTTGCCACTTAGCGTCCTTTTAACTCTCCCTTCACAAAGTTAGAAACATAGAGCTTCTGTCTTAAAATGTATGTTTAGCATTACGCAAACCTTGAATAAATTGATGCCGAAATAATTGTGTGTATCGTTTCCACTGCAATGTTTATCTCCTAGCTTCTTCTTTGCCAATCATGTTATATGCCACATACACCTCTTCGTGATCCTTGGTTACATTTTCCATATAACCTCTAAAATGTAGTTAAAATAAACATTCGGGATAGACGGCGAATGCAAGTGCAAGAATCCGCATTTATGTACTCCATGTTTTAATTATATAAAAATTGCGATTAGTCTGCCGTATAGAAAACGGGCTCCTTATTTATTCTGTTAGGTTAACTATTTGTAACTCAATCTAAATCTTTTTAACCACAACCAGCCCCTGGATTCTTTGCAATGACCTCATCGTGTTGGCTTTTCATTGAAAGTGGAAGGTACTCAAACGAATCTGAGGCTTTCTGTTTACGTTCGCATGCACCTGAACAACCTGCATCATGGTTTCAAAATACAGCTGGACTGGACGTCCCTAAAAGAAATGTGGAAAATGTGATCCAATCCACCGAATAACACGACTTGCCAGTAGCGCATATTGCCCCGCTTAAAAATGTAAAAAGCACCAATCTAAAAATAAAACCCAATAAAAGTTTACTGAGTGTTTATAGATTTGATTTTCTGTTCCTGATTCCGTAAACAGGGATCCCTTTTTTTCCAGGATATATATTTTTAATGCTTCACACTTAAACTGAGATGTTATAAACACTTTTGAAACAGGCAGCAGCGTTGTGCATGGCTTTTCAATTCTTCATTTGCATCTGGATTTCTTAAAAAGGCAGAATTAATAAATACTTTACCACGCTTGGTTCTATACACACACATTTAGTCCATTGGTATTTTTGTAGTACTGTTTGCGTTGACTTTACATACCTTGGAAGTATTTACTAAACTGTGAGTCTGTGACATGAAATATAACGCATGCCCTCTCGATATGCATTATGTAGGGTCAACACTGGAGTCTCTTCTCAACTACTCAATACTAGTTCAGCTGCAACATTCACATTCGACAAAAGATGTAGTCCATTGGTAGATGGAAATCGCGGGATTTGGAATCTTTGTGGCTTCAATGCTTTTAAAATAAGCCTGAAAAAAATGTCTCGGCAAAACATATAATTCAACTGATTAACCCTCATGCAGTTCTCTACACCTATGTGATGCCGTTTACAGCTTAAAATAGACAACATTTAGATATTGGAAACATATGTGTATATCATGGGACGGACGGCTTAACATTCCTAGTTGGATGTTTATTCCTTCCGGTTAAGTTAATGACCTCCTTTTGTTAAATTGCGGCTTCCTTTGGCGGCAGCTAATTGGTTCAGGCAGCGTTTTTTTAAGGGTAGGCAAAGACCGGGATGATAAAACACATGCACATTATATATATATATATATATATATACACACACACATACACACACACATACCTACACACGCAACAAAGCAAGAAATATATATATATTATCAGATTCTGTACAATGGGAGTTGCTTATTTGAAACAATAACAAATGTCAAATAACACATGCTATAGGCTGTTTTAATAAATTATTTTAATTATACTAAAAGCTGTGATGGTGACCGTTCTCCTTTAATCACTCAGAATAGCATACACTGGTTGCATAAGTGTCAGCCTCTAGACTTCTCTCGAGGACTTGGCTTCTGGACTGTAGAGCAATGGTCAGAAATGGTGCGATTGGATTGGATGGAATTCACCTCTCATCAGCTGTTTTCTGTCACTTGGATTGTTTAAAAATAAATGTTACAGAAATATAAAATAATAACTATTAATTTTCTGTTTGAGAAAAATAAAATCAAACCAATAACAGAGACTGTTTCCTTTTCAGTAACCGTCCAAGAATGTTTTAATCGACATATTGTCACACTGTAGGAACCAACACACACATTAAATACACATTAACCCCTTAATGACAAAGCCCGTACATGTATTTAAATGGGTTTAGGGACCGCCCATTGTCCTTAAGGGGTTAAATACACATTAAATATATATAAATAAATATACACACAACAGTAGACATACATTATAGTAAATGTATGTCTACTGTTGTGTGTATTGTAAAACCTCAGGACTGAACCACGTCTGTTCCTATTTTCTCGGCCTCCACCAGAGATAGCCTTGTAATAACAGCCGCCACCAGGAGCTTAGAGACAGATTTTTACAGCAGATAATAAATTGGCCCGCCTAGTCTGCTCATTCCCTATCTAACAGTGCCCATTCTTGATTTTATTTTCTGCTCAGAACAATCAATTGTCTGCCTCTGGCCAGAGTATTTACCCGAAAACCACTATTGGAAGGCTATTCAATGCTTTCAAGCCTTTCAGAGGATTTTTATTGCTTTTTTTTCTACATTTTAGTTGCGTCTCGCAGCAAAATAAGTTGACATTCATAAAGGCTCACAAATCAAGGGGTAATCATTTCTTCTACTTCATAAAGTTACAGCAATTCAACCTTGACCTTCCACTTCCTTATTTTAATACCTTCTACGGGCATTTATAATGCATGCAAGTCACAGGGCAGAGACGGGAAGCATTGCTTCCTGGGGACTTCTAATTAAAGGCCCTCTCGTCTGTGGGTTTTCTCTGTCCTACTTGGTAAAACAGATCTGGCCAGGATTTCCAATGGGGAATATTTGAGCAGGAATGTAGTCTTTGTTACTATGAATAGTTCAGTGAAGATTAGTACTATGCCAATTTCCTGTTGCCTTTCAGAACTGCCATTTGAGTCCCATTTGCTTCTGGCTCTTGTACAATCGGAAACAATGGGTGACTTCATTCAAGTTTCACTTCAGAGCTCCTTAGAAACAGTGGAAGTGGCTAAAGCCCTACTTTACAGCAAATTAACAATAGATAATGTTTGCTCTCATTTTTCTCCCCGTCCGATCTGCTAAAAGGTAGAGAAGTACATATACTCCTCCTGTTTCAGATTCTGTGACTTTATGGATACAATAACTGTATTAGCATTAGTAAGTGGCATTCAATATCTGGGACAATTGTATGTCTGTAATATATAATCCCCAAATGGTTACTTCCCCCCTGTGCTGCCCCGGGGGGTTCGCGTTGCATTGTTTAAGCCGGCAGTACTTGGCAACATAGGTTGGCCCTGAAAAGAAAGTGAAGGCTGTCATGCGTTCAGTGCATTAACATTTTATTTCATTTGCTGTAAATTTCCCAAATCCAATCCAATTGTCTAGAAGGCTTATTTAACAAGTACTGTTAAACGTAAAAAGCTAATTTATGGATTTATACTAAGAATGTTGCTTATTAACGACAAAGAACTATTGACCTGCTTTGGGAACCCATTCCTGAGAAAATGGCATTTGTGATAGATGCTGGTTATAAGGTCATCCACCAGTAGGGTGACCGCATTGGCCAATATTTTTCAGGCCAGGTACACAGTTCCTGCACTGATAACAACACACATAAATGGTTAACAGTTATTGCCCTGTGAGCTATATATCTGTGAGCTTATGCATGCCACATACTGCAGGGCAGCCCTTTCCATGTGTTGGTCAGCAACATCTTAAATGTATTGCACACCGATTGCCGATGCAGTGACCCTATTGACCAGGCATTTGACCATCACCTGTAGGTATCAGTACCCGCATCCAGTGACCTCAGAGGATGCCATGTGCTATGGCACCATTGTCATGTGTTATGGCAATCGCTGCCATTTTTTGCACTACTTTGGTAGTCTCTGCTGAGTCTGAATATGACATCATACATTGGCACTGCACCTCTAAGGGCCCAACAAAGCCAACAGCATATCATTATAATAATCACCAACAAAAAAAATTGTCATAGATTGTAGCATCCTCTGTGGCCGAACTACAATCTGCCATAAAAAAGAGGCAGGTAAGAGAAATGGGAGTTCAACAATATTTCCAAAAAAAGGAATATAAAAGTGGGGAAGTGCAAAACAGTAATAGGATAGAGATAGAGAAAGGTTATAGGAGAAAAGGCAAGGGAACAGTAAAGGAAAGATGTGAGATTTGCTATAGAGAATACAGTGAGTTGAGGGGTAATTGGAAAAAAGAAGAATGGTGAAGAAGTTAAGTAGGAATAGGAGGAAGAAAGAGTTAACCAGGCTGCGAAAGTGCAGGGCAAAGTGGGAGAGTGTAGAAAGAGAGGGGTTATCTGTGTTATAAAAGATTAGGGCAAATGATGTAAGAAGAGTTAAACATGATCCCTAGCCTAATTAACTCTATGGCAAATAGAGTCAAATGTGTTATTCCAAATGTCTTAAAAATGCTGAACTGGTTAGAAAAAAAAGGTTAGAATAACAAATATACAGTGTTTATACATTTACGACTAAACATCATTTCTGGTGAAAGGTCCACTTTAAATTTTTCTATAATTACATAAAGAAAAAGTAAAGCATGTGGCTAGTACCAACACTGCAAAATGGAACAACCGTGAAACACACTACTCACATAATGTCTATAAATGTTATTATTTAATTTGCTTAATTTAGGGGGATAAAAAACTGGTTATAATTTTGCTATAAATAAAGTAATATTCCAAATACACCGTCAGCCTCCGCCATCATGTGCCATCATGATTACTGGCCTTTTAAGATTTTGGATCGTAAGCTATAAGACACAGTGGAGCCTGGATCATCTAAACGCAACCAGATCCCTCATTTCCTTTACCCTCCAATAAACTTGTTCACACTTGTTGCCAAAAGCAGAAGGCCAATGCTTTGTCACATTATAATAAAATGGCAGAGTTAACACTGTTTTGTGTGGAATGTCACACAAAACACCCCCATATTCACAATGCCTGATGGGGCAGCCGGTAGATAAGCCTGGTTGTTATTCCCCCCGGTATTCCTTGGAGGAACATGTTTGGCGCATATGCAAACTGGATGAACAACCTACATGAGAAAATCTTCCCAAAGATACCTGAAAATCTGATCTTCCCTGCTAACAAATATTTTCCACGTATCCTTCAGCATAGATACTGCTTTTAGGTGGTCAGATGGAATAATAGGAAGCATACACAGAGTTATAGTACCTGGAAGTGGCCTTGGCTTCCAGTTATCCTTTGCCTCTTCTTGACTCCTTAATTCTACCCTGACAATACACTCTTCTACCCGACTCATAACTTGTCTAAACATCATGTCCACTGTAGGCAGTCTAGATGACCGTTGGATTCCATCTTCTTCAGTATTGCTTTACTAAAAGTTAACAATATATTTATGGATTTTTTTAAATTACATCCACAGATAGTATGCATTCACTTCTGAAATAGCCCTTATTTGGACTTACTGGTGGAAAAAAATCTCTATAAATTGTACATATTGCTGAAACAAAGGGCAGTTGGAAACTAGGAGATTTCAAGAAATGCTGGTGGAGAAATGGGCAGTAAGGATGAGAGAAGGAGAATTATTATGGGAAAAGAAGGGCCAGGTTTATGGGAAAAAGAGAACTGGGAAAGGGGGAGAAGGAGAGATAAATTATTTGTAATATTAGGTGGAAAATGTTCAATGGGTTAAGACAAAAAGGTATTAATATGATAAAACAAAGAAAAAAATAGAAGAATAATAGTGAGGATGGGCTAGAGGTTGGTCTAATTTTATACCTCAACATTCAGAACTTATGTTCACCAACATACCAGCATATTAGACACAACACAATATTGAAAAGAAAATTAAAATTAGATTTTACATATGCTGCAAGCAATGATAGAACAGTGGATAATCAGGTACCTTGTTGTGATCTGAATTGTTTTCGTTAGTATACTTGATCATCATCATCAACCTTCTTGTCGGGCTTTTATAAAGGTGCATCCTGGATATGAATAGTGTTTATAGTTTGTTGACATTTATACAAGATAGTTAAATATTTTCCTAGACTGTGTATATGGAACTCTAGGAACCACCTGTTCATTCCAGACTTATCTCAAATGACCACATTTTATTCTTGTCATAAAATGTTAACCATTACACATGTATCCACATTTCTACTGGAGACAAATACCACATTGGAAAGGCAGGAAGCACTCAATACGGTTTACTTAATGAGCTTGCCAGCCTTTCCCCCTGGCAGTGTATTTATGATAAACAACTGTATGTTGTGTTAAAGTAGTTAGAAATAGCGAGAGAGAGTTTGTGGGACCGCAGTGTTTTAGCATATAATACAATTATCAGACCAAACATTGGACCATTCCATTGGGTGCAGTGTCAAGGCCATTTTGAAAACTTTCCAACAGAATTGTGTCTTTTTAAGTAATCCCCAGTGTTTCTCAGTAGTACATCAGAATAACACTGCCCTTTCTGATTGGCTGCTCATTCTGTATCCTTTGAAATCATTGGATATTTGTAGAACTAGTGTTGAAATCTAGATATTTGTCAAGAAGAGGAGAAGAGTTATACATGTACCCTACCTATTAGTAGAATTTTGAACCCGATGACACAATGTAAAATATTAATTAGAAAATAGTTTTCTTTCCCTATTCATTAACAGTAAATATTTCCTTTTTTTGGTTATGCGGGTAATTTTCTTGAAATAAATGCTCTCCGGGACTTCAATCCCTGTCATAGCTTATAATACCAGTAATTTTTTTCAACCCTTAAGAGTAAAGTTTGCACAATCGTTATCTTAAGGCAATCAATAAAAAACGTGCTTTTTCCTCTGTTACGGTCAGCAGAACTGGTCAGGGGCAGCACAGGCGCCAGCAGTGTCTATAATATTCTGCTGAATCTGCACATTGAAAGGAGGACCCCACTAGGCATTAAAACCGGCCCTGGCACTTAAAGGCCAGCGGCAGATAAATGACATGCAAATGGGTGCATGCTGGATATGTGGCAACATGACGTTTCCAGTAGACATATGGTGCCGGATTGGCCACACAAGTGTCAAGGAAAGCACATAGGATCCAACATTGTGTTATGGACACTGACAACACCTGTACTGTTAATGGCAAGCTTTGCCAACTGTGACAGTGTGACAACGGCTATTTTACTGAAAAAATCTTTACTGGTGCTTTAAAACCCCATGCAGTCCAGACTATTGGATTGAGATGTTACTATAACAAAATGGCATTTCCTATAATTTACCACATACTCAACACATATACAAAAACATAGAGCAGTTGTCTGTTGGTTGCTCATGTAAAGAGTTATAAAACACAGTTGGGAAACAAAGTAGAAGGCTGAGGTAAAGGAAAGTGTGAAGTGGAGATTACCAAGAGCAACATGTTGATCTCCCTTCTTGACATTGGTGTTTCCTGTTTAGTAACTGTGGTTTCACATTTAGATTTTATCTGATTTGTCACCTGTAGAATCTGAGAGACTAAACGCCAGCAGTATACATCTCATCTGAAAAAAGGAAATTCTTACCAATAAAAAGTGCGTAGAAAACAGCTAAAAAAAACCCCTAATACTTTTTCTGTTGTACTGAACTCATCGGCACTGGAAACAGTAAAAGGACAGCCCTTGACTGAACCTACAAGATGAGGAAGACATTACAATGTATCAGTCACCCCTCACTCATGAAGGCTTCCGAAGATGAAACACAATGATTTTGAAAGGAAGAAGTTTACAAGCCTCCAAAAGTTAAATGGAAGCATCACTAAATTTTTAATGCAATTACTGGGATATGGAGAATTCATGACACAACTCATAATGTATATCTTCCTTCTTTAACCCCAAATCAAGGCACAAATGTATACAAAATAATAAAATTATTTTCACTGTCAACTTCATGCCCTACTTGCAACCCAATGTGATGTCAGCACAGGACGGGATCTCAGGTCCTTTCTTAGGGGTTAAGGCTCTGGCCTGTTCTCTCCAGCCTCTGACTGGTAATGTTAAGGAGTTATGTTACAACAATATCAAAAGGGTGGCAAAGTGCCTAGGCCTGTGCTATGATTGTATCAACTCCCCCCCCCCTGAAAATAAGTAACAGAACGTTATGTAAATTACATACCAGGTGTTTAATATCATAGTTGTAGCATATTCTTTATTTTTTTCTTTGTCTTCAAAAAAAGAGAACGGGTTATAGTTGGGTCATTTTAGAACATATTGTACACGGTTTTGCCAATTATGTAGTCGTTAAACCACATTAGTCAATGAAATATTTGGATATGTTTGTTAATGATTGCAGAGAATCTGCGGTGTTAACTGGACAGAGCATGGCATGTTAAGTTCAAGTATTTTTGCATAATTCACCAATTAAGTGGGTAAGCGTTAATATATTACTTATTTTTAGAAAACAGTCACTAAACTTCTCACTGTGACTATACAATATACCATTGTAGTAAAATATTTAATAAACGGTGGAATAATTTTCATTATGTCTGTCTTTCCTTTCTCCTAAAGTATGGAGTTTCAAACTGGCAATGGTAGCATGTGAACGAGGACCTGAGTAACAATGTGGACGAATAGAGATTCATTCCATGCCTTTGCTAATGTGATTCAAGCAGTCGGGATGTTTTTCTGATTTGAGTTTAATGAGTGATAGAGAAGAAATACCTTCCAGATCAGTATTGTATGACAAAGACTTGGACACCATTTGTCCATAGAACCATCATCAGAGGTAGGCAGCAACTTTCTTTGTGAATGACATTTGACTAAATGCCCCATAAGCAAAAATGACAATTAGCTTCCTCCTGACCACCATGAATGTAGGTGTAAAATGCCATGCTCCAATGCCCTTTCCTTCAAACTTCAGCGGGTATCGTGTGCATAAAAAAGGACCAAAGGAATCATTACCATCTGGAGAAACCTAAACATTTTGGATATGATTAAAACAAATGGAGATGGAGTAGTTTATGGGCAGAGATACCTTGCTAGTACCTTGTAATTTATTAAAAAGGTCAATATTCAGCAACATATATCACAACCTGGGTTTAGCTGCTAAAAAGAAAAAAAAAATTTCAGCGGAATTGAAGACATAATGTAAGTCCCCAAATTCACTATTTATTACAAAAGGCAAATCCCACTGAGCTTCTGCAAAAATGCCTGAGCTGACCCGGTATAATGCATGGTTTAATGCATGAATGGGCAGTGTGACATTTGTTTAAAAAAATTCTAATGGATTTAACTATGCAGTCTGCGGGGCTACTCTTAGCCTGTCTTGCAGAAGATATTAGCTCATGATGGCCCATAATGAATGCATAGTTAAATCAATGAACTGAAATGATTAATTTCACCTAATCTCACCTGCAATCTCATAATTTAGTAAATAGACCTTGATTTGTGCTGTAAATGTGTTCAATTAAATACACAGAGGAAATGCAATGATGTAAAACTCTGACACCTATATAAAAGGTCCCTGTACAGTGTAACAGCCTCAACACATGCTAATCGCACTAATTCCATCTATATTCATGCAAAAAGTTGTTCACACTCCAAGTAATGTAACCCTTTCAACCTCACAAGAACAATACACCAAGGGTTCAAGAATCAGTAGGGAGTTGCTACTTAACTATTTATTTCTTCCATCCCATATGTTTATGGGTGAGGGGTGTAATGATGAGTGTGCTCTTCCCTAATTCAAATCAGTCGTTCAAACTTACCTGTTTACTGGCAGGAAACAGTAATATGCTTCCTAAAATAGAGTGTTGTACTCACTAATAAATCGGAGCATAAATAACTCCCCATTGTCTAAAAAAATAAAGGGACTATAAATAAATACATATGCAACTACTGCATTAATGAGACAGGGAAATGTCCCCGAGAGCCTCACCAAAAACAATACACATTGTAATAGTAATTCATACGTTTGTATAATAATATTAAGCTTCTAATATTAAGAAACTTTCCTTAGGGAGAAGCTGTAGCTCCCCTCCTCCTGCAGCTCCCCTCCTCCTCCATGATCCAATAATTATTGCCGCTGATTGGCTGATTTACAATATTTATGCTAATAAGCATTCATAATTGTTGAGCCTGTTTGGGGAAGCAGAGTTAATAGGTAAGCATAATTTTTATTGTGAAATATGTCTTTCCTCATGGAGCAAGCAATTTGTAACATAGCCAAATGCATATTTACGAGATTTTGACAAAATGTAATGGCTGCTAGTCAGTAATATATATATATATATATATATATATATATTTATATAAACATCGGCTTTTGTTTAGTATTTCTCCCTTTGATGTGATGCTTTTAAATCAAATGCGTATGAATGCACCTGGGTTGATAATGCATTTGCATATGAAGTGTGGCCTCAGTATTATGTTGTGGTGGATGCATAAGAATGGCTGAATTGTAAAAGTTAGATCTAGAAAAATCATGTTACTTCTCTCACCTTGTTTTACTGCTCTAATAGGGAAGTTGTATGTGGATGTGAACGTTCACCCTAGTGTCTGTGCAAACGGTAATGCAATTAATTCATTAGCACCTCAATCCGAACACAAAAGCACCAAAACTGAACCGGTTTCATTCAGGCCCTTTCTTTGCACTCGTATTCTCACCTCTTTCTAAACTCTGCATTTTATAGTTCTTTACATTAAACATACATAGATTTAAATTCAATTTATATTTCTGGGAAACCCACCTCATTTGTATACAGGAGACATATTCATTTCATGTTCTCATGATCTGCTGGAGCAGGAAATCGAGATAGTATGGGGTGCTATCGGCCGGTGGCCCATTGTGCATTTGCCCGGTGTTCAAGATGGGCAGTCCGGGCCTTATAAGATATTTCTAAATAGTAAACTCTTTGAGCAGGGCCCTCCTTATCACTTGTTTCTGTAAGTCAAAATTGATCTAGAAGTCACATTGTTATGTTTTACATTACTTCTTATGTTCTCTCTCCCCATTATCCAATTCTGCAGATTATGATGAGGCTATACATTGAACAAAAAATGATAATAATACTGATGTGGCAAAATGTGACAAACCTGTAGTGCAGACGTTTCCCTTCTTCTAGTCCCAATGTTACATATAGACCTGGGATTTGACCTGGGATGATCTAGCATGGCAGAAATTTCAGGAAGTGACTTGTGGCATAGGTGGCATCCTATGACAATGCCACTTAACGCGTCTTCAGTACGAACCTTTCTATTGCCACTGTTTGTCTATAGAGATGGCTGCCTGTTGCGCGCGATAGTCCTTTGAGTGATCCAACGTCCATACTAGAAGTAGTACTAAACTTTTTATCTTAATACATTTTAAGGAAATATTTTTTAAACAAAATGTACATTGTGGGCACGCCATGCTAAAGCTGTTTATTAAAAAATAATTTCAATTGATACATCAAGTACTTATTATAAACTAGGGCTGCAACTAACGATTATTTTAATAATCGATTAGTTGGCCGATTATTTTTTCGATTAATCGATTAATCGGATAAAAAAAATGAATGTAAATTTTTCATTTATTTAAAATAATTTAATAAACAAATGATGTTAAATACAAACAGCAGAATAAAAAAAAAACTTTAATAAAATGCATTTCTTGTCTTTATTTCCCAACCAGCCCCCCAATATATGCACATTTGAGCCCAGGCTTGCCACGCTGCCTCCCAGACATGCCACGCTGCCTCCCACATATGCCACTCCACGCTGCCTCCCAGACATGCCACTCCACGCTGCCTCCCACATATACCACTCCACGCTGCCTCCCACATATACCACTCCACATATACCACTCCACGCTGCCTCCCACATATACCACTCCACGCTGCCTCCCACATATACCACTCCACGCTGCCTCCCACATATGCCACTCCACGCTGCCTCCCACATATGCCACTCCACTGCCTCCCACATATGCCACGCTGCCTCCCACATATAACACTCCACCCCCACATATGCCACTGTGCCTGATACGCCTTATACCCCCTGATACACCACTCCATCCTCCCCAGACATGCCACGCTGCCCTCCCCACATATGCCACTCCACTCTACCCCCAGATATGCCACTGTGGCCCCAGATATGCCTTATACACCCTGATACACCACTCCGTCCTCCCCAGACATGCCACACTGCCCTCCCCACATATGCCTTATATAATGTATATGCCTTATACCCCCAGATATGTCACTCCATCCTCCCCAGATATGCCTTATACCCCCCCCAGATATCTCATAGTCCCCTCATAGAGTCACAGACCCGTTAGCATCACACTGACACCATACTTTTATAAATAAGTACTGGGTTAATCTTCACTGCCCCCAGGATTTAGATTCCCTTTAGTCTGCCCCCTTTATCTGTAACTGCACCTTAAGTTAACTTTATTAAATTAACCCTCAGTCCTCATCATTAAATTAACCCTAAACACCCCATTAACCATAACTACCCCTAAATTAACTCTAAATGCCCCATCAAAACAACTACCCTAAATTAACCCTAAACACCCCATTAACCACAGCATCCCCTAAATTAACCTTAAACACACAACTGCCTCAAATTAACCCCAAACACCCCATTAACCATAACTGCCCCTAAATTAACCTTCACCTCCCCTGACTTTCAGTAGCCCAAATATTAATTTTATACCTACAGTTAGATGAGCGTCACTGCCATGTGGTTCTGGCCTTCTGGGAGAAGGAAGGGGGCGGGGCCAGTTGTCACAGTGATTTACAGGGAGGGACTGGTAAGTAGGAGCTGCTGCTGTGAGTCAGACTAAACTATTATATAATGAGGGGGATTTTTCAGAGCGTTTGCTCTGAAAAAACCCTCATTTTATAATCGATAATAATCGATTCAACTAATCGATAATGAAATTCGTTGGCAACGAATTTCATTATCGATTATTATCGATTTTATCGATTAGTTGTTGCAGCCCTATTATAAACTCTCCAATTATAATATTCACTTCAACCCCTTTATTTTGGGGTTGTGTTGTACAAAATAGGCCATGTTTTCTTCTCTACGCAATGGTTATGTCTTATACATCAGTGGCCTGGATTAGATTTATTTCTACCAAGAATTTAGAAATAAATCCTGACAGTCAGCAGGATTACTTTATGATCCAACATTAGCATTAATCATACATATGTTTCAGTACTTATGTAAGGCAATAGCATATTTGTTATGGAGCTATATGAATGGCAATTTTTTCCTTTTACATAGATTGGGGGTTACCATAATTTATTTTTCATTTTGTTTTTCTATGTTTCAATGGTGAAGCTAAAATGAAAAGCAACAGAATCTGAAACCCCTTGTAATTTTGTATTTAATTGAAAAGTTGGCTCGTGCTTGATTCCGTTTTGCACCATAGCGAGTTTTTGTCTAGCAAGGATTATTGTTCTGCATAGTTTGTAAGCTACTCGGAAACTAATTGTGTCTACTGCTTAATAAGTCCATTCATTGGCACACAGGTGGCATTCAAATGACAAGAATTGAAACAACCTTTTAGTATCTGAATTTATGTGGGTTGTGATACTTATTATGGGACATGAATGAAAATACTGTGTAGATTTTGTTGAACACTAGCTTTCCAGACCTCAAAGGTCAGACAATGGCGCTGAAGAACTAACAATGAATGCTTCTGTGTCAGATTTTCCGGCAAATATTTCTTGTTTTGATCTGTACAAGTCTATGCATTCTACTGTCATGTCGTTAGACGCTTGATATGTTGTAAAACACTACAAAATGCATTTGTGAAGCCAAGGTAGAGATTCATATAGATCAAATCCAAAGCAGATACACTCCCCAATAATTTGTAGAAACATATTTGTCAGAAGAGCTCTTAAATTTCAGTGTTAATGGAATTATGTGAATCAGAGTTATGCAATGTGAGCAGAGCAGTGGTGTCAGGCCTTGAGGACCAGAACTAGGCCACATTTTCTGGATATTCCAGTGTCACCTCTAATAGCTCAAACAAAATGGTTTGAATTGATTAAATCACTTGTATTCAAAGCAAGGGTTTATGTAAGTCCTGGTCTGTTTGTGTCCCTCAAGGCCTCGAGTTTGACATCCCTTCTACAGAGTAAACCATTGTATTCTTGGTCACCACCAACATCCTAGCAGAAACAAAGATACTTACTAACGCATACTATTCTACACTGCTATCTCCACAACAAAGGTTGGCCAGAGGGAACCTGTAACATGAATATAATGTGTCAGGTGATGTCAACGTGGGTATTTAGTCTATAAACTCCACATGGCAGTGAACTCCATTCTTAATACATTCATACCTATTGTACCACGATCAAAAAATATAGCTACATACATATATTTGGTGCACACAGCTTCCTGTAGTATCATGGCTTATGTTCTTCACAGGGTGAAAAGCAGACTTCTACACAAGCAATCAATTTAATTCCATTCAAACTATGAACACACAGTGACATAAAAAATCTATAAAAGAGAAACATTTACTAAACATATAAAGTAGAAATAGTTAAATGTATAAAAAATTACCATACAAATTGCAGCTCAAAAGATGAGATTTTCCCCCCAAACCTAAGTTTAACCTGAAGAATATATATAACAACTGCTATAAGCAATTACTAAAAATGGTTCTCTTGTGCAGTAAGGCTGCAAAACCAACGGGCAGCGTGTACACAAGACGTTGAAGACGAATGCCAATAACGAAAAATATGCAGAGATACATATGTTTTTGAGACCTCAGAGTTCTTTTCTTTCCATCTGAAGAAAAGATCTCTTAGATCCAGAAAGCTCATCTTTTTCTATGTTGGCCCAGGAATGTATAAGGCCCCCATGCACAGAATCAGAAAGTGGAATCGCTGTTCCACTTAAAAAAAAACACTTTAAACTCCCCCTCTCCAAATAAACCTTAGCATAGGGCTAATATTTCACACCAACAAAGGAGGAGAATCTTGCCACGTTAATTCAACTTCTACACGTGTATTTCTTGTTTCCATGGCAACCCGGACGGATGAAAGGGATTTCCGAAAATGAAAATGTTGGACGAAATTCTTCCGAACAGAACACGGAGAGGAATTTCGTCGAATAAGATGAAAATGTTTTACTCGAAAACAAACACGAACTTTTCACGGGCCCCAAATCTAGTTTAAGTATAATGCCTCAAAATAATCCCTATTCAATTATAATGATGAAGCAATAGCAAGGTTCAAAACTGCTATAGATCTCTATTTAACGTGCATGCTTTTTATATAATGTTTATATGATAAATATGTGCATCAGGGCCTTCCAGAGATTGGGGCCCCTAAACATATGCCCATTATGTGGGTAACCCACCCATGGATTGACGTAATCCCTAGTATGGTTTTTACAAACTAGATAAGACCCTTCTCCTTTCTTGCTTTCTTAAGGATTTTCTAAAGAACTTTTATTGGGGGGGGGGTGGCAGGATTTGCAAGGATCTGAGAGCAGGATCTCTCTAAAATTCAACTCTCTGGTGACCTTTCACACACACTTGACTGAGGCCTCCGTGTCTGTTAGAAAAGTGTTGAGCTAAGTCACAGATGTTAAGAAGAATGCGACACATTTGTTATTAGCTTAAGATGCATTACTGTCCTTTTAAATGTGTTTTTTGGATTAAAAATATATATATAAAAAAACACTTTTCTTTATTGATGTTTTACTGAAGTGTCTGGGAAAGCTGCTTGAAATTAGGAAACAAAAAAGTTGTCCTAAAATCATTAGCCCACAGTTACAAGCCCACTGTGAAGTCTTTTCTCACTTCTTAAGGGCAGACCACTGACAGAGCCAGATGGTTCCCGTCTGCTGGCTTTATTCAATGCACTTCCTCCCACAGAGGGGGAGCTCTTTTTGCCATTAATTCCCCTCCCCATCCAGCCACCTCTGGACCTTTCAGTTCTGAGGTTAGACATAATCTTTTATTGCCCAGTTGTTCGGAAGTGACCTTTTGGCCTTGATTAGATAGCACCAGGCTCTATCACTGGATTGCTTTTGAGCTGGCAGTTGCTTTTTTGTGTGTTTGCTGATCCAGTGTCATTACAATAGAAGGCTTTGCAAAGGAAAAAAAAATCTAGTCCCTAAAGGCCTCCTGTGGGATAACAGGGGGCTGGGAGGGTGTCTGTTATGTAAGGCTGGTCCATCAGCCAGTTCATTCTCCAAATCTTTTTCTTTCTTGCCTCCTACACTCCTCACTGGTTTAAAGCTGCAGGAAGATTTATGTGACAGCACATTTTGATTCCATGCCATTCCAACATTAGTTTTTGACAATCAATTTTGCTTATTTTGATATATATGGTGCCTTTCTAGAAACCATTGGTGTGAAGCTTTAAAATTATATTGAAGTGGGTCTAGGAAGACAATCATGGGTGTCCAATTTCATTTTTCACTTTGCTCTAACATACCCTCCATACATTCCAGGTGTGCAAGATGATATATAGAAATACAAGCATTCTATATTATGCTCCGGCATTCTATAGGATGACAAGTTGGTCTGCTGTCAAAGAACAAATGTCATTATATTACAATAGTGTTGTGACATAGTATAACCGGGTCTTCCAAACCTGTACAGTACTAGTTATTTAAGTATTCCATGATGTAACATTACCTTATGCCAGACTTAAAGATATAGAATGTCTGTGACCTAGTTACACAGAGAAACATAGGTGTGGCCTATTGCGCTATTATTTGTACCTTATGCTATATCACATCCAGTGCGTCTTCCCTTACGTATTTTGTTTTATACGGGTTTTTTCTGTTAACTCCCGCACCGTTCAGACTCCTGCATCCCAATGACCTTCATTGATCCCAAGGTTTTGGCTGTGTTTGGTAACAGATTTTCCACATTCACAGTAGAAGTGGCACTAGCATTTATGCATATAAAGCAGCTAATGATGCGCGAGACCGCCATCAAACAAGGGATGAGTCATATGCATTTTTTAAAAAATTGAGCTTATAAATTGTGTTTATTAATTTACCCTATAGTTTTTGTTTTGTTTTAGAATGAATCTCTTTGTTAGCAGTATCAAGGGCTGCTCTGTCAAAGAGTCACATTTATATCCCAGCCTCTAGACACAAGGCCCCCAGTTGGGGGATTGAAAAGAAACAATAATGAAGAATTGGTGTGACATACTGTACTTGAAAACAGATAGTTATATATGTGTGGGACATACATTGTGTCTACCTTCTTTCTTAAAGGGGCTCCACCTGGGCCAACAACTAAATCGTGAATAATATGTGCAAAGTGACACAGATATGAGTTTTTGTTGTGGATCACCACTACCTCGTAACGCAAATTTACAGTTGCTGATCATTGAGTTTCAGACTGTGTGGTCATGTATGTTAGCTCTTCCATACTTGTTCTTGGATTGTATGTTTTCTCTATATCTGTTCATCAATTATATGTGCCTTGTGCTGTTAACCCAAGCCAACAATATCCATCTTTCCTATATGCTTGTGTTATGCTATAGACAAGACCAGGTAGAAATCTTTTTTAGATGACATCACATTCACACTTTTTCCTTTTCTGCCTAGGATCTCCAGACATAAATTAAAGGCGTATTGAGACATGAAGATAAACTTAATCTTGGACATACATTATTTAGCTAATTAAAATGAAAATACACTCTTCATACATATATATAGTATGTAGTTGCATACATTAATCTTTAAATTCCATATGCATGGTAATAGGATTTCCTCTTTATGTAGTATTCTTGATGATGCCCCGGAGCATAGGTTAATGTTTTTCTAAATGGAACACTGTAATACCTTCTGTCGCAGGATCATTGAGGTATATACTACCAATGTATTTTCCTCTGGAAATCCAGCGGCACCCCATCAATTTCATCAGCAAGGAACCATGTTAGATAGGCTCTGCAGCCAGCAAAACACGGAAGGAAGGTTCAGCATGGCGGACAAACAGAAGTTGCAACAGGGATTTCAGTTATTAAGAGAGAGATTTTATAAGAGGTAAATGAAGTAAGTTTGATATGTAAGAATTAGATAATTTGATTGAATGTTAAGCAAAGAAACCTTCGTATAGGGCTGATATGTCACACCGACAAGGAGAAACATTACGAATAGTTCAGAACAAAAAAGGATATACCTTGACAGGAAGTAACTCATACCCTTTATTATACTACAGATCAATACTTCTAAAATGATTCTGGTGCAGCATTTGAAAAATCATTTGATGACCATAGCAAGCAATGAAATGGTCAAATCAGAAAGATTGGTTGCTACGGTGATAAGACCACTTTTCAAACTTTGCACCCGAATCACTTTTTATACATCACTACCCTCTCTGTTTTCCTTTGGCTCGCCCTAATCCACATAAACCAGATTAACATACGTTATACCCTAATACCCTAGCCTCAGGACAGCATTCCTTAAAACATGTAATCCTGCTGAATCAGGATGTGGGGTCTGGTTAAACTAAGGGCTTTGTGATTGCAGCCAGCTCATAGCCTAAGGAAGCAGGGTGCCTGGATATGACGTCATATCCTGGTGCTCCTCTTCAGTAGACCACAAACCGGTCATGTGGAAGCTGAGAAGACCTTTATTATTTCTATAGCTCAATGGGACGAACAGGAGTTGGGGAGGTGGCAGGGCATTGGATAGCCTGGCAGGACAGTGGGACATTTCCATGAAAATCAGCACATAGCACAAAACAGGGCAGTGGTGAGGTTTGATACAGCCACTACCTCAAGCTTACCAACAAGATTCCTACACAACATTCTACTGTTTATAGATTGTCTGAAATGAATAAATAAAATAAAAATCATTGCACTAAACATGCCAATTCTAAAACATGGCAACATAGCTGCTTTTTAGACTGATTAAAAATAGTATAGAAATTATTTGAAAAAAACATAGCTCAATGACCTCTGGCCAACAACTCTTCAAGGTCCCTGGTCTAAAATGGGCTGAGATAGCAGCTGGTCTTGTGTTATATTATCACAACTGTTGAAGTGTCCTGTGGATAGTTTAATTGCCTGTGACACATCATTAACACTTAAAGAAAAGTAAGAGGCAAGCTCTCACCAAATATCTGGAAAATAGTGACAAGTAAGATAGGTATGAAGGGTTAAATATTTCCTCTAGTGTTCATAGGCGTACAACAGCTACTCTAAGAAACAAGCCTCTTGTGGAATTCTATTCTTTACATTCCTGGAATTAACCACAATGGATACATGATACTTCCTAAAGTCAGATTTCAGACTCCCTGATTTCTATCAGCAGAGTTTGACCTTGAAATACTTAAAAGTCCTTCTCTTTGCTCTCAAAGGCTGTACGCACCCGTAATATATTTAAAGGCCATTCCAGCCAGCTCTGTACTAAGAATATTTATATCCCAATTAAATGTTTAATGTTTGCAGAAATGTGTGCTGCAAGCTTTGCCAAAGCTCATAGACGTTGAACAAATGGCTGGCACGGTTATACAATTAATGAATGTTGACCATTTTATAGAACAAGTTTTAGAAGTTTAAATGTTGATTCCGGTATATAGTTTATTTATAAAGTGATAACATATTCTGTAGGGCTGTACAGTGAGCAGACACAACATACAACTAATTGGTGACTATATATTTAGATGTACCAGAGCAGGAAGTGTGGTCTGTGTTCCGGAAAGATTCCATGTAAACGATCAAGCTTACCGTTTGGTACCATGTTAACAGATATATATATATATACTTTTCACCAAATAATACCAATAATAATGTGTTATCTTGCAACGACGTATGCAAGATAACACAGGTAAACGCAACATTAGAATAACTGGTGGCATTGGCATTGTAGATATGTAGAAGGTTAGAACTTTTTTTATAAAAAATACAACTAAACTAAAATACAACTAAGTTAAAAATATATATATTCAGGGTTGCCGATGGAGCTTTAATAAATTTTTAACGTACATTTGTGACATACTAATAACTATTTAGAAATTTTAAACTACACATTGGCTAAATGTATGGTTATATGTATTCACGCACAATCTTCTGTGGGTTTGCAGTTTTACAATTTTTTATAAGTAGTTTTTATTTCCAAATACAGAAATCACATCTGAGCAATGAAGACCTTGGCAGAACAAAGCAATGCTTAGCCTTCTGAAGACTTCATGGGAAATGCTCCACATTAGCATTTCCTTTGGACACGTCAGGTTGGCCTCTTCTTGTTTGAATGACTAGTGACATTTCAAACCTTCCTTTCACTTTTATGATCCTACAGAAGGTCACTGCTCTTTGGTTTCAAACAATTACAAATACCATGGTTCTCTGACCTGTTGCTTTAACCCTGTTAACCATCTTGCTGCCAGAGGACAATGTGTTGCTGACCCCTTTGGCTATGACAGTGTTAAGTTGTTCAGAATGCAGATAACAGTACATAAGTGAAAAAATATATATCCTTTGTTGATGTCAATCCATTTACAATCAATCATTCACAATGATTCACTACAATGATTTGTAACATCTGCAAAACATACAAAAAGAAAAATCCTAAAGGCATAGAGATATTGCTTATGTTTCAGCATATAACCTTAATCAAGCGCTATCCTATGCCTTTGACATTGGAAGCAATTGTATTTGTACACATTTTTGTAAAAGTACACATATTTATCTGAAGCTAAACGCTTTACTGGGCCAACATAAAAAGTATCATCACATACTCTTTATGTGTCTTTATATAGTATTTTTTTATGTTGGCCAACCAAATATACAAGTATAATTATTTTCCTTATTATATGTATTGTGATAATGTGCTAATAATCTTTTTTTATATTTCATACATATATTCTTTTTTATGATGCTATGGAGGAGCAACTTCTTGGAGAGCTAAAATATATATATATATATATATATATATATATATATATGTATATATATATATATATATATATATACTGATTATTATTATTTTGTATCAACAGCTGAAGATGTAATACCAAACAAAAGACACGGGTTTAGAAAAAATATACAAACAAAATAGAAAAAAACTCCAATAACTAAATTATTAAATCAGTATTTATGGATGAAAAGATGTCTTGTGATCCTAATATCCAAATAGGTTCCACATCTTGTTTCAAATGAATTATGCTGTAGCGTTCACTGCATTCAGTGGTGACTTTGCTGTGCATACTTGTAAAGTTTTATGTCACTAAGTAGTACATATCCTGAAGAGAATAGGCTAAGAGAAACAGTAAAGCCTGGTAATTGCCTCTGTATGGCTTCCTCTGCTGAGCTGGCTTTTTACTGTGGCAAATGAATGCAGACAATTTAAATTGGTGCAAATAACAGGAAATCCACACACTTATTGCAGCTGAAAGACAAAGCCAAAATAAATCTGCTTTGGCTGTTGCTAGGAATGCTGATGGCATTCTAGAAATGTTCTTAAACCTTAAATGAAAATTTAGACTTTTAAAAAATATAAAACGAAGACGATCAATTTAAGGGAAATTAAAAGAATGCCAAAAATATTTACCAACCAAAAAAAATAATAATAAAACATTAGTTAGAGAACATCAAAAAGTTAATATTGGTTGATAGAAGTCAAATTCCACAAATAGATTATATTGTACTGAATGATGCTTTGCCTTTTTGGGAATTACTTGCTCTTTTTACATATTTATAAAATTATAGATACACTGTTTGCAGAATATATTATTTAACTGAAAATAGAAGAATACTTGATTTTCTACATGGAGTGGACTCTTACTAAACATCGAGTAGCCAACCTGAACTTGGCATACCCTGACCAATTAACTGCTGAAAGCTCTAGATAGGCCTAGCTGATGTAGAGTTCAAATGCTCGGGCTGACAGGAAGACTAGATTAGTGAAGTGTGCACGCCCAGGGTCTATTTTGTAATTTCATTAATTCATGTCTAAGTTAAATTTTACTATAAATTCAGGATTTGGCTAACATCTCTCAGTTCTTTTGGGTTCTCCTTCTCAATGACAGCCCTGATTAATTTCAGTGACAGTTGAAGCTAGGAGCTGAACTTGGTAGAAATTCACGTTGACTTCTTGTTGAAGAACATGGTGAGACCCAATGAGGGATGCTATTTTTGCTGGGACACTGAAATCTGAATAATGAGTATCCCAGAAAAAAAAATTCTTGTACCTCATCATCTTGAGGCTACACATAGGTCAGGCTGACAGGCGGTGCCCAGGGGTCCTGTATATAAATCCATCAGTGCATGATCTATTCACTCATCTTGGGTGTTTACATCTGCGTCGGGAAAAGTGAACGCGGATCTCCTGTTACTTCCTTAAGGTTCATGAGTAGTAACAGACTGAATGTCAATTGCTACTGGTACCCCAGAAAAAGTGTGATTATGGCTCTAACTCTCTAACTGCAAAGTATTACAGTATATAATTACAGTATATAATTATATAATAATATCTGAGTATCTAGGACAAATGAAGTAAATTGCCAAAAAATATTTGTAATTTTTTAAAAGCGATTTGTAACATAGTTAACCATTCATGCAGTTTTAGTATTTAGAACACTACAGGAGGAAAATAAATATATATGTAAACCTGGAATTTTCACATGATTTTTAATATCTTTAGAGAGCGTATATTTGAGGCACTTGGGATATTGCCAGATTCATTGAATTGATAATAATGGATAGATTTGGAGGGTGGCAGGGAGAAGTTCTAGTTAAATATTTAGTAGGTCCTAGATAAATACAGAATGGAGTGTCTGAACAAACAGCGCCAAGCATCGCATAAAATAAACATGCAACGCCTGACAGGTTTTCCGAATTCTTCCCTTCTAGTATCGTAGAATAGGTGATTTCAAACATATGTGTTTATAAACTTATCAGATTTCCCAAAAAAGTGCCTTCCTTAAAAAAATCGCACTGGGCCCCTCAGCTGTGTTTTCTTCCATTATTTTTAGACAAATTGAAAACAAATGTGTACAGAATATCACTAGCAACTCAAACCATCTGTTTGTGAACAGCTCGGTTACATCTTTAATTTAACCCCTTTGGAACCACAAGGGGAAAAGTAACACATTCCTCAATACACTATAGGACAACGTGTTGTAGTACCTAGAAGCCCCCAAATGGTTGATTGATTAGAATACGATCCATTATAGAAAGAGCTTTTATTTAATACTTAGAATAGCAGTCATTGTTGTACCAGATGGGACCCTGTAACATCAGAGTTAAATATTGTATCATATGTAGAACACATTTCAGGTGTCTTCTATTCCCATCGCTATACAACTCGAAGATTTGTTTTCTCCAATTTGATCTCTGATCCCAAGGTGAGACTTTATTTTTATTTTTTTTGCAAAAGACTAAAGATTTGAGGATTCATTTCAATTTGGGGATTAGGATACAAGATAATTAGGTGGTAAAAAAAAAAGTTTAAGAGGTAAAATTAAATTAAAAAGCAAAATCGTAAATGAGTGTTCATTGTGAATTTGTCTGCTGCACATAAGCTTGTTTGGTCTCTTGGGTGTATTCACTTTCATGGGAGTTTGTAGAAGAGTTGAACTATTCAACTTCTTGATATTACTATTAGCCAACTCTAGTGAGTTCCTACAAATAATGCATAGCTATATCAATTCTTCCATTGAGAGCTGCACTAGCATTTGTGGGCCCTAAGCAAAACTATTTACTGGGGCTCAATATTTATGATATCTCCCTTTCATGTTCTAAGAGGCACCTTAAACAATTGGGGGCTCTGCACCTGGCACCACCCAATGTTTCAACTATTTTTTGTGGTGGTTGAGCTGTCAAGTTTTGAATGGTCTAAGTGAGGCACCCTTACAGCCTATAGACAACTTCACTCTCAGCCACACTAACCCGTTTTAGTTATACCGATGAACGCACTGATCATTATATTATTCCAATATATTATAGAAAAGCAATTTGTGTGTAAAAGTTGGGATCCTTGCAAAGCTTTTTGTGCTATGTATGTTTCATACTTTATTTACAAATTGGGTTATTGGTGAAAGTTTTAGATAAAAGTAGGTGACAAGCCACCTAGTGGTGACTGCGGATGAATATGAATGCAAATTCATCTTATTGAGATATCTCAAAAGCAAATCTTGAGAAAAACTTTTTATCACCACTGTTTGAGGACAGATGTGTACAGTACTGAAATAACATGGAAAAGATCAAAGCAAACATGTAGTTGAAGAAAAAAATGACTCTTCCATCTTTGTGGAATCACTAAGGTTCTGTTGATAAATACTAAAAGTAATGGAACACACCTAAGGGGACTGCTAATGATTTACAAATTCACCCTTTTTCTTAATTTTAGCTCTCTATCAACTTCCAAACCACTGTTTTTGTTGTCCATTCTGCTGACTTGCACACCTGTAAGTAATGAGAGTGAATGCTCCTGCATATTATATATCACACCCTGTGCCTTTAACTAGCAAATCACAGATTGGCCACAGATGTACTCTCTTACTGTAGTCATAGAATGACAAAAATATGCAGGTCGAGGCGGATAGACTAACAGGAAACTGATATGCACCAGAATTGTAGTAAATGACATGTGGTGTAATGTTTCCCTTTATTGTTTTTGTTTAAAATGACCAGGCATAGGCACCAAAGGGCTTGTGGAAGGCATTTCAATAAATGCTTAATAGGCACCAACTTTTTGCCTATCCTTGCCCACAGGATTCAGCAAAGTAACACAGGTGCTTCACGTTTCTCCACAACCTACACAACAGAGTGGCAGCATATCTCAGGGGGGGACAGAGTGGCAGCATATCTCGGGGGGGGAGAGGACAGAGAGGGGGGAGTGGCAGCATATCTCAGGGGGGGGGGAGAGGACAGAGTGGCAGCATATCTCGGGGGGGGGAGAGGACAGAGTGGCAGCATGTTTTTTGGTGCTTTTTTAAAGAAAAAAACTTTTTCTTTAAAAAAGCACCAAGCTTTTAGGGTGCGGCCTATATACGGGGGCGGCCTATATCCGAGCCAATACAGTATATGACAAGAAAAGGGGAAGTAAAATACAAGCACTCGTTCGAAGCACAAAATAAACCCAAATCTCAACACTTTTCAGGAGCCAACTATGACACTATGAGACTATGTTTACTTCAGTAGAAGACAGTCAGCGTGTGGTGGTAACATATTGAGCTTGATTCAGTGACTGGGGTAAACAGTATTTGTTCTTAATGGTGGTTGACGGTGATTTGGGATGCAGCTTCATTACTAATTTCAAAAAACTATTGTAAATGCTAAACTGGTGCCACTTAAATAAAGGCGTTGAAAGTTATGGGGTACACAAAATATTCTGTATACCAGTGACAATTTAATGCCAACACATTGACTGTAGTTTAAAAATACCTAAATTATAGACCACTGAATTGGGAGTTACCAAAATATCTTTATTACCACATTAACAATTATTATGATTATTTATTGTTTTATATAGCGCCATCAAATTCTGTAGCGCTGTACAATGTGTAGACAGGAGTAACAAGTAGTATATAACATAACAATTTGACTTACAGAAACAACAGGTGAGGAGGGCCCTGCTCCAACGAGCTAATAATCACTTCAATATAGATGGCTTCTTATTCTGTCACATATTTTTGAACCCAGTATTTGACACTTAGATGTAATTATGTTTTTATTGTAGAAATTAAGTATATTGATAGATATTGTTAGCTATAAAAACAATATATTATTCTAAGAAACATCAAACCAAACATAGCATAAAATCACACTACTGGCTGTACCATATTGGCTGCAATGAACATCTTTTGTGGCAATGATGTGTACTTACACAAATTAGAGGTTTTTCTTGAATTTCATCAGATACCCGATGGTTACAATGTAGAAACAAAGCAGTGCTGTCACGCTAAATGCATACATGCATTTGAGCAGTAAACGATTGGTTTTTGGATCTGTGCCCTTGGACTGCTTGTGAGTATGATTATAGATTATAGAAACAAGATTTGACAAAGGTCACAGAATAAAGCCAACTTTCTTTGTCATACAGCAATATATAACTTAATATATTTTGAAATGGTGATGTAGCCAATGTTTCAATTGAGCAAAATATGTTTCTGGATTACAAACTGAAACCATGTCAGTGGTAGAATTCTTAAAATTAGTTCGTTTTTTTTGAATTTGTAGAAGCTGGAGCAACATTTTTTTAGCTCCCATATTTATGCTTAACCCCCAGTGTCTGCGTTGGATGAAGGGTGGTGAATTATAATCATAACTGCAAAAAGTCCCACGCATACTGGCCTGCAGATATTTTTCCTTCTCTATCCATATGGAAGAGAGGAGAGGGTGAAGCTGGGCTCAGCAGGTGGGTAGAACCAGGCATGGAATGGTCAAAGCTAAACACTTCTCCTAAAGTCCCACATACAGGCCACTAGCCACTATACAGGGAGAGGTCTCCAAAATGGTATTAAAGCCGGATAAACAAGAATGAACTGCAATATGCTGATACCAACCATTTTAATGGGGTACAAAAAAAAAGAATAAACAACAGAAATGAAAATGCACAAACACGCACACACACCATTTTCATTTCTGTTGTGCATGCTAGAATACAGAATCAGTTTGCTATCACAGCCTTCTTTTGTATCCTTGTGCTTGTTAATATTCTGTCCAGATAAATGACTTCCCCTTCCTACCTTATCTGATTTTTTGAGAACATGCTTGCTGCTCAAATAAGGGAGGCTCCTTACAAATTACTTTACTGAGTACATATTTATGGTAATGGACCTTGACCTTATCTGTATTTATTCAATCATCCAAGAATAATGTAAATCCCCTTTGACTTTTCATTAAAAGAAAGAGAAGTATTTTGTACATGCAGCTGTTTTCTTTATATAAATGCATAAGCCAGGTAATATTAAAAGCATATAAAAAGATGCCTCAGTATACCATGGTATAATTCAACGAATAATGTAAAGGGTCCTGTTCGGTTTGTATGTGATCCAGATGTCTATATATATATTGAGCGGTAAATGTAATCTTTAGCATTTTGCATATTAAATAGCAAACAAACCATTTTTTAGATCCTGAGATGAGGCCTCAATTTTATTGACTACCTTCCACATTGAATGTTTTCAGGATCTCCCCACATCATAGCCCCTAATGTCTCAAGTGTCCAAAGTCAGACACCTTTGCTGCGGATGTGGGACGAGCCAGGGACTAGGGCTGGGAGACTTGAGGAAGGGAAGGACTACCTGTCCATCTTACCAGGTGAGCTACCTCCAGACACTCAGTCTCAGATTTTACAGCTCCCTGGTCCAGTCAGGCAAGATCAGAGCATCTCCTTAACCAGCCTTTGACTTGGGAATGGATCGGAGATATGCCACATGGTTACATGGGGAGTTTAAAATAACATAGCTGAAGTTTTTATTGGACAATCATAGCATATATAAAATGTCTATAAGCAAATGGAGCCACAACATGGATACCTATGATGAGCAGAATGCAGGTGTACCAAACTGAGTGGCCACAATTATTATGTGTGTGTCTGTCTACCCCTCTTTTTCTGCAATAAATTCATCATATTCATTATATAATATATAATATTCATTATATTTATGAAGCAGTCCGTGACTGATATCCGCTCCTTAGAGGGTAAGAAATGGCAATTAAGGTGTTTCAGAGTACAATTTGCACTTTAATTAAATCTGCTTGTTAATTTAATGACTAGCATTTCAAAAGCACCCACCAGAAACCGCCTTTGTTGGTTTTTACTCTGGTCAAGCCTACTTGCCACAACAGGTGAGTTAGACCTATTTAGTTTGGTTAGTCAGGCAGAACACCCAGAAGGAAGGAAAGATTCTCTGTATGACATTCTCTGGCCTAGCTAGTGGTAAACCATGGCATCCGAACATCCCGTCTACAGTGACAAATGGAGGGTTTGAAGAAGAAAAAGTATTTAGGCTGTACTTAGATTCTGTATTAATATTCTCAACTAAAATGACAATGATTACAATAACAGCCAATGCACAAAAAGCAAATTCTGTATTAAAACATAAGTATACTACCATTGTGGTTTATTTAATAACCAGACTTTTTATACATGAATGTCCAAGCACTGAAAATAGCATTGATGATCCAACATAATCAAATCAGCAGGTGAGCTAACAAACAACGTGACAAGATGTGCAGTACCTTGGTTGATCGCTCTGCACATGTGCTGCCATTGGCTTGAAATGCAAATTGGAATAAGATCTGGATCCCAGATCTGTACTGTCAGTCTGATATAAGGGCAGCTTAAAGGTACTTTAACAATAACATACTTCGCAAATAATAAAGACATGTTACAGCTGACCATGCCCTTCATAATGGGTTTCTGTATAGCTATGAATACAATGCACACAACTACTGGCAGAATGTATGCATTAGGGTTGATATCTTTAGACCAAGAGACTATTATTTTAAGGTATTCATATATAAAATGATATGAAATGGTTCTGATAATAAGAATGAACTAAAATCAGCTCCATGATATACATTTCAAGCCAAATAATTCAATAGTTATATGAAACCTATTGACCCTAAGCAGGCTCGTTATATACCATTTCACCATGGGATATTTTGCTTTGAAATAAGTAAAATCCATTGGGTTATTGGAGTTTGCTAAGTTTGAATTTCACTCTGAATTGCTCGAAGATACCAGGTTTGCTGCTTAGTTTCAACAAGTCCAAAGGCAGATCAATTAGCAGTACATATCAATAGAAAAGACTAGGTGTTACAAACAGTTGTTTTGCTACTATACATATGCAAATGGGAGTGTTTACAAGCAAATCTATCTATCTATCTATCTATCTATCTATCTATCTATCTATCTATCTATCTATTTCTCATACAAGTTTCCCTATGTGTGTTGGCAAAAATCCAATTGATGCACCTTTGTTCTTCGCTGGCATTCAGTAGCCCCACTGTCTTTAACCCCTTAATGACAAAGCCCGTACATGTACGGGCTCAAAATGCATTGTTTTCAATGGGTTTATGGACCGCCCATTGTCCTTAAGGGGTTAACCAAAATCTTCAACACAATAATTACACGTAAGTCCTTACATTCACAGCATGTAATGGAATTTGCCACATTATATATATCATCAAGGCTATACTATACTACATGCATTCCTTACTTTTGAAACCATTTTATCTATTTTGAACAGCGTTGCACAATGTGGTGGTAAATACATATGTAACCCATTTTAAAGTGAGGGTCAGAAACCGGAGCTATTTAAAACTTTTGAGTACCAGATGGTTGAGAAATTCATTGTTTAACCTCTTGGATGCTTAAAAGGTTAATATTTAAGCTCCAGGATAGATGTTTTTGTTTCCTGCCAGGTACAGAAAATGTCTCCTCTCTATGGCTTTGTTGCCAAGCAACAGAGCTCTGCTTGTCAATTGCTACCATTTCCTTTTCATGATATTCAGAGCGCATGATTAGCCTTTAGTACAGAGAAATTGCTGTCATTACGTGAAGTAACTTCCTCTAGAAGTAACTTATTAACCACGGTTATGTTACTATGTGATTACAATTACTAAATGCCAAAGGCATGGAAAACATCCTGCATCTTGAAAATGTAATGGATGGAGTTTGTGCCTTACCGGATGTTCCCAAAATAGTCATGCTAAAAGTGACATAACCTTTAAGCATATACTTAAATAAATGGTATGTGTTTTTATATATGTAATAAAACAATCAGAATAATAATTTGAGGTTTATAAACCAGCAACCAACACCTAGTACCATCAGCCAGGCAACTAGACATATAAGTTGGACTTTTACTGCAACCAACTGCTATAACTCATAGCCAAACAATTATACATACAATTATACAATTATACATACAATTATACATTTGACTTTTTTACATTTGTTTTCATATTGGTAGAAACATTGAAAATAATTATCTATAAAAATTGTTCCATCCATTACAGACACAAAAGTCAACCACCCAACCCATATATTGTTAGTCATCTTGCATAATTTTATCTGATTTTTATAATAATTTATTCTTATATTTTGAATGAAATGAAAGGCCCAAATCACTTTATTCCTTTTGATGTCATAACTAGGCTGTGTTTTCATAGCAGTCCTTTGAATTGAATATACACTTAATTTTAATCAAGGATTTTTTTAACCCATATTTATAGCAGTTCCATCCATATCCACGTGGACATGTATTTGATTCAAACTAGATTAAAATCCTTAATTGCTTTTACCATAGAGTACATTTTTATGTGTTTCCAGCTGTCCAGCATTGATTGTATAAAGGTGTGAAACAGATAGAATACACGTTGTTGTTTCTGCCTGGATTCTTTTGTTTGAGAGTTAGAAGAACACTTCGTACTTACAATTTTTATGGTGTATTTTAAAGAATAACTAAGTGCTAGATATTGAAATCACACACAGTAATATACAACTTAGAGTAAATTTTGCTTAGCTAATCTAAAGATGTACAGTCATCCTAGGTGGACTGCAACAAGACTTATCTTACCCCCCCCGAATGCACACCCCACCAGATGCATCACCTCCTAAGTCTTCACACATCATTTTCACTCCAACACACCATCCCTCCATGTGTCCAACTGTTCTCACTTCCTTAACAGCACTTTCCTTTGAGATAGATGAAGTGACTAGATATGAGCAGAAGACACATCTACATTTGGGGATGGAGGAAGTAAAGGGGACAGAAAGCCTCATATGTTTTCTTAATAAACATTCATTTCTTCAGGAAATAGGGTTTAGTAATTTCTATTACTGAACTTTTATGAATCCACAGCGCAGGGGTTTTATGACAAACACACACAAGGTGAGGGAAGAAGGAGTCACTTGTTGGCTATCCTTGGTTAACAGGGGCTCCTGGGGGTCAGTCTTTGTTTTGTTCTGTTCTTTAAGGCTGAGTTGAGAGAGCCACGTTTTAACACATTCTGAGTAGATGAGGTGAAATCTGCAAGATGGAACCTTTGTGTGCACTCACATTTACAACGCATAAGCAACTCGAGCATTAATAAATACAAGATTTGGTGTTTTTTTCCCAATTTGCTTGGACCTTTACTCCAACTCTTGAGAGTAACTTGCAAGCACTCGCAGCTTTGAGAATAAACTTGACAGGGCTGTCCTGAACAATTTCCAGGACTCCTTTTTTCATTATGGGCAAGTAGGGCTCCAGCTCTCCCTTACACTTGTGGTCTCTGCAGGTCTGATAATATCTACGTCCTCCTAAATGCGGGAACTGTTGCGAGTGCCCGGCTTGGACAATACAAAATCTGTTTGTAAAAAAAACAAGATCTGTAAAAAAAAAAATAAAACACAATCTAAAGGATTGGATTTTCTTTTTTCTGAAAGTGTCTTTTAATTCAAGGATGTCTTTTCAAGAAGGAATGCCATGTATACTTTTTTCAATGTATTTAAAATGTTTAGTTGTGCTGCTAACCATTATCTAGAATATTTTGTAGCTCTTACAGTGGGAAAGGATTAGAAAGAGCCCTCAGCAGTTACATGCTGGATTTTGTTACAGTCTTAATTGGAACTCTGATAGATAATTATTTCCTGACTTCCATCTAATTATCCAATACAAACTTTAACATCTTAGAAATGCTGCCATCACTAATCATCATTTCCTGCTCCTGCATCATCTTTCCTTGTTTCAGAGCTTGGTATGTTTCCAAGTCATGCACAGAGGAGAAGAGGCATTCCTGAATGCTTTCAATCTTTAGTTAACCAAAATAATTAGTCCACTGTGTAGTTTTAGCTACTTGCCAACTTTTTTCTATACAGGGAGAAAATTAAGAATGCCTACATTAGTCTGTGATAGAGATCCATTGTGTGTTACCTTTTAACTATGCAGAATACTAAATCACTATTTGACATCAATTTAGAATACAATATTCCACTCATGCATTAAAACAATTTTTGTGATTTCATATTATCTTTTTTTTTCTTCTTTTTTGCCTTTTTGACCTTTAATACAACAATTCATTTGTGTTTTTGAGGCTAGAAATTAAAATAAAATGAGCACTAGTTACTACTTCTTTAGTTTTGTTGATTTAACAATTTAGTACACATGGAAGGTTAATTAACACTTAAATTGCAGGCTATACGTATACACAATGGATTAGAAGATCACTTTGGGGATAACGGGTACAGCATGTCTGCAAAAGCAAAACTGACAAAAACTGATTTGTGATAAGATGTTCAATGGTCATTCAAAAGCCTCTAAGATTCTCTGTGAAAACTTCCTCATGAATACGGTGATGACAACAAACCCAGCTGTTATTCCTCCCTAAAACATTATTTTCTTATATTCTCCATCTCCACCTTAGGCATAGGCATGTGAATTCTTGGATTTACAATTTCCTCCTCTGGATCACCTGTGAAGAAATGCAAATACAGCATTGTTATTTCAGCTGTCTAACCTTTGGTTCCATCTGCCACTTCCTGACCTTGTTTTCATAATGAGGGCTAGTGTGTATAGAACATATTTGGGCAAATGGGGGTTTTCTGAGGAAAAAGTATCATCTTTCTAAGAGTGAAAATTATCAATAACATAAAAAATGGCAATATACAAAACTGACAAAAACAGTTAAACATACGGAGGGAGAAGAGGGCTCCGCTCTTGCAAGTTTACAATCCAGGAATGAGATTGGATGAGGATGATTTCATTGTAGCAAGGCTGATGTCGAGAGGTTAGTGTTGTGGAGAACAGATGTTTTTTGCAGAATACAGGTTGTGGGCATTAGGGGGATATGTTGTCAAATAGATTGGAGCTTTGATAGATGGCAGACCCAGTTAGTAGTGAGTTACAATAATCCAGATGGGACATAACAAGCGAATCAATAAGGAAAGGACAAGAGGGATGAAGGGGAGAGTGGGGTCAAGTGTCATGCCAATACACTGAACTTGGTCTGTTGGATAGATTGTGGACTTTGGAGACACAGCTCACTTTCCATCTGTGTGTTACTTTCTATCTAAGTGCTGACAGTGCCAGTTTGTTATGTGACACAAAATAGGAAGTTCACCAAGGAGGGCAACATGGAGTCTGACAAGGAAGGACTAAGAGCAAATCGGAAGCACCTCTAACTCCCTCTAGATTGTAAGCTCCTTTGAGCAGGGCCCTCTGCATACTCTGTTGTTACTCATCCCTTACTAATTACTAGGAACATCTCTCTTCTCTCATCTACAGGTATTCCACTTTTTTTGCATTTACCCTTGTTTTTCATCAGCATCACAGCTAGCTTTCCTGCTTAATTGATTAATTATTTAGATATTCCACTTTTTGCATCAGTATCATATCTTTGTTTGTCCTTCTGAATGTACAGGCCATTTTCCATTTATGTGCCACTTTCCATCCAAAAGCCAGTTTCCTAAGTGCCAATAAATAGGAGTTTACCAAGGAAGTTCACCAAGGAGGGCAACATGGAGTCTGACAAGGAAGGACAAAGAGCAACTCGGAAGCACCTCTAAGTCCCTCTAGATTGTAAGCTCATTTGAGCAGGGCCCTCCTTACCTCTTGTTTTTCTAAATCAAATTGTTATTTTATATATACTGTATATCTATATATAAATATATATATATAAATATATATATAGTACTCGTTATGTCCTCTTAACCTATTGTATAATAATAATAATAGTATATCAGATATCAGGAACTGTGGCGAGTGGAGATGAGGAATAACCAGAAGTTCAGTCATGCTAAGCTTCATGTGAGCTGCAATTTGAGAGAGACTGAAAGGTAGATTAGCGTGTCCTCAGGATAGATGTGGTTTCCAAAAAGTGTAGATAGAGAAGTTTAGAGGCCCCAGAACTGAGCGTGGAGGCACACCATGGGATAGCAGTGGGAGAGACAAACAATGGTATGGTCATATATGTAGCATTTGACCCTAGAGAGAGCTATGTTGAAGGTGACATAAGAAGGTTTTTAGGAGGAGGTTAACGGAATCAAAGAAAGAAGAGGGATCCAAGAGGATAAGTAAGGAGAAGCGACCTTTTGTTTTAGTGGTAAGATCTTTTGATATTTAGGTTAGAGCTGTCTCAGTAGTGATTGTAGGTCAAAGGTTCTGTTATTTGGGACACAAGTAGAGGAGGGAGACAGGGCTTTGTAGAATTTTGTCACATTCTAGAATTTAATAATAATACAAATCAATAACTTGAACATCCGATTGCATTTAGAAGATAGTAATATATTTTATCCTCTTTTAAATAATATGTACTTAAAATGTTGTTAGGCTTCAAATGTTTATAAGGAAGGTAATGCAATTCCAACCTTGTACTGTGCTTTAAAGCTTCATGCAGCCAATCAGTTGCAGGACTCATTGCACCATGGAGGAGGAAGAAATCTGCAGCTTCTACCTCATGTTAGTGTGTTCTTTGAAGAATGGATATTAAAGTAAACACAGAGTACTTTAATGTGCAATTCTTCTTAATTACAGTAAATTCTGCCTTCAAATGTTGATTATATCCTGTGAATTAAAAAATAAAACATATGAAAGGGAGTACATTAATCAGTGATGGCAAACCTAGCTCAGGCATACCCGTATCGTTCCATGATAGGGACGATCTACAGACTGACGTGCTGTAAAAGGATCATTCTTAATAAACAACAAAGGCAATAGGAAATAATACTAGCCATGTCTTGTTTTCCTGGCCCGAGGCCCCATTCCAACCTGTTGCAACCAGCTATGAAGAGTCCATAGAGACGCCCCCTCCAGACATGAGGCCCTACCGAGGAAAGAAATCTTTACATTTCTGTTTAACTGGGATACCTGCCAGTGACTAAGTTCAAAGTGCAGTTTCCAGTAATTTGCTATTACCACTCTGTGTGTTTGATAGGCCAGGCCAGAAGCATGCAACTTGAAGTAATATTTCCTAATTCCTGTCATATTTTGAGATGAGAATAAAGATTGCTATGGGACCGTCTTGCCTATCCTATATATTTTTTCCGAATTCTGTCTTGTTTCCACTAGAATCCCCCGCATCATTTTACTTAAAACATATAAAAAATTATTTTTATTCCAACTACATAGTTTTCTGTTTCCCTCTAAAAACCAAGGCCTTGTGTACCAGGTTAACCAATTTTTAGAATTTGCATTTAAGCATTATTATAAAACTTTGTCTTTTTGATTTTATTTATACAATGTTACGATTTACACCAACAAAATGTGCTGTCGTTTTCTTAAAATGAAGCCAATTCAATCTATTTTATTTTTTTAATCTAGTTTATTTGTTAGTGTTGTTTGGTATTATTAACCCCTTTATGATAAGTCTTTTTTTTTTTGCTGTTTTAACCATAAGTTTGTTTAATCATAATTTCAAGTTTTGTGTATCCACATACATTACATACTTTTATGTATGTAAAGTACACTATATAGTATTTAGTATTAGCAATATAATAAAAATATAGAAACTTATAGAAAATAAAAAAACTAACCAACTTTGCTTAGTATTACTTCATGTTAGGTATCACAGCTGAAATACAGTAATAACCCACATACATAGTTTTTATATATTTTGTAGGGGCAAAATGCTCCCTTACACAAAACACTGTTTTTAAATTATTTTAAAACTTTTTGGCTGGGGAAAAAATATAATTACCAGGTATATTGACCACAAGGTTCAATGTTAATATTTTACCAGAAGGGATTTCTCATGTTCTTTCCATTTCTTCTTCCCTGTTTTTTTCCTTGCACCTCTCTTCGTTGATGGCCGCTGGGAAAGAAAATTGAGACATATTTATTAGCTTATAACATTTCAAGAGAGAGCAACCCAAGAGTTTTCTTACATCCCCTACATTCTCGTAATTGCTAGGTGCATAAAGACTGGGGGCCAGGGCATCATGGACAGCCTAAGCGTATTTATTTGAATGGGAACATAGCTACACCTCTCCTTTATACAACAAGGGAGCCCCATGGGACACATTTAGAGGTTCTTTTGTTGTTGTTGTGACTATGTTTTATTCTCTCTCCCTACTTTCTTGTATTCCTTACCCATCAAACTTTCCCTCAAATTGCCTGGATATTTTGCACGATGCAAATCATACCTTTTTGATTTTATTTGTTACATACCTTTGGGGAATGTATGGAGCTTCCTGCTCTTGATGTTATATTATTGTATTTTACTTTATTAAAGTGTTATGTAAAGATGTATCTTTATGTAAAGAGATGTAAATAATGTAGTGTATAAAGGAATTGTTTTGGTCCTAATTATCATAAATGCTTATGGGTTATTCATGGTTTTCTTTTTAGGAGTGACACCAAAAGAGAAATTCAGATTTTTTTTGTTTTTGTTTTCTTTCAATTATCACCTAATATTTTAAGATTATTATTATTAATATTATTATTTTAAGATTTCTAATAGATATTATGGCATATGTATTATTCTAGTTTCAAAGAAAGCTATTTAATATTCATGAGTAGACAGGACATAACAAGTAGTATATAACATAACAATATGACTTACAGAAACAACAGACGAGGAGGGCCCTGCTCAAACAGGCTAACAATCTAGATATGTAATAATAATATAAATGTTCATCACTGTGCATCTTCACCCTTTTTGAATGATTTGAATAACAGGCTACACGTTTATTAAACCAATAGAGTTACTGAAAATTCACCCAGTATATTTATTTAATGATGCATGTCAAAAGTACTCTTCAGCAGGCTGCTGTCTTCACTGCAGAGCACCGACCTATGATGTCATATGCCGGCACTCTGTGTCACCTTGTAATGCAACCTATGTGGCACAGACTCCATAATGGGCCAGTTGGGGAGATCAGAAATCACTGGCATAGCAGAGGGGCAGATCGCCCGAAACTTGCTGCCCTAGGAATTCAGTTCACAAAATCTGTCTAATTTTTTACCCCATTGACTAAAATTTAATTTTATGTCATTATGTATGCTTATGTTAATAGGAAAATTAGATAATGTTGTTATTTTTACAAATGGAAACAACTTGAAAACATATAGAAAAAAGTTTATAAAGTCATTCTGTAGTGGTTATATACAAGCTCCATTCAAAAAATACTTATTCAAAGACTTAGTTGTTAATGATTTCTGCCACTGTGTACTCACTACTTAATACTTTATAGAACATAAGGAATTTCTCTTAAATTCTAAGCGTCATGCAGTCAACACACATTTGCCACATGTAGAAGAAATTAAAAGATTTGTCCAAAGTCAACATGTCCTGTAAATGCATTTTATTACTAGAAATTACTATTAAATGCGTGTTGCTTTGCCACACTGGTCTGAGATATTTAACACTCATAATGTTTAAACGTTAATAATTTTGAATCCAGAATTGAGGGCTGATGGTTTCACTATGATCTTCACTATAAATATTATAGTTGGTATATTAGTTTTGAGACAATTAGGCAATTTACAATTTAAGGCATGTCTGGTTTCTTTTTATGTTACATAGATATCCACTGATTTGGTTGGTAACTAGCTCTGGAATTCTTCTAAAGCTGGATCCTAAATTAAGTTAGTGTTTAATCAAATAATAATGGATTTTAAAAAGGCTACTTATACTAGCATTTACATGAAACAGAAAGTTAAAAACCTCTATAGAAGTTTATTTTATATAAAATCATTTAAATAGAAATTATGAATTTGTATCTTTAACCTCTTCAGAGCCAAAATAGCATGTCATGTTTTACTGCAAGTATTGCAAGTACTTTGACATTTAAGTTGTGTTAGGCTATGGATATTTTCAGACTTTGTCTGATGCTTACCTCGGGGTCACCTTTGACACCACAGGAAGGGAATATGTACCCGGTGCTATTGTATTGAATCTGTAAACTGAGAGCCTGGCTCTTGCTGACAGCACCGAGAACAGGCTGTCATCAGACAACCTTCTCACTGGATCCTGGGTGCAACTTTAACTGCTGCAACAATTTTAACCCATGATGTACCAGGCACAGCACCATAGAACCAGTTTACTTGAGATGCATTTACAAAGGGGTTAATGAGGCACCAGTTTATTTGCTTAACATACTAGAGAGTATTATTGACGATTTGTCTAACTGGACCAGTACATTTTCAGAATTAAGCATGCATTCAATAGACATAAGGGTATGCTGGTCACAAGACAAGGCCAAGGACTAAATATATTTTTATGACAGGTGGCAAAATTGGGTACTGTAAGGAATAAACAATTGAGGACCTAAGACTTGTTGAAAAGAAACAACCATAAAATGACTTTAGCAGTGATGTATTTTGGTATTGGGTAGCAGATCTTGAGGAGCAGTTGCATAAGTTAGGGACAGATTTCTCTAAGGGTGATGAGGGTCCCCTCTACTTTTTTAGCCGCTGCCTAGCTGACTCAGCGTCTATATCATGCGGTGTCTATGCCGCTATGTGACATCATATCCTGCTACTCAACAGAGAATTCAGTAGTTGTGAAGGTGAGTGGTGGAGCAGGCTAGGGTCCTGCCCTAACTCCAGCCTAGGTCAGACCTCAGTGTAAATACAATGCCGGTCTTCAAGGAGGTGAAATGAATATATTCAATACTTCTTTTAAGGATTTTTTCTATAAATGTATATTCCCACAAATAGGTTTGAAGACCTCAAATTATAAGAGAACATTTAAAAAAGTTATTTTTAATTTCGAAATCAACACAATAAACTATCCATATTGAGAATATTTTCAGTGCACTGGGTTTCTTTTAATGAAGATAGTAACTTACAATGAAATAAATTAGCCCCGATTCATCCCAGGGTGTGACCTAAAGGGCATTTACTTAAAAAAGATAACAAGTATCACACATAAATATTAACCTTTTTCCCAAGGTTTAAAAGCCGTGCACAATCATGTTTCCTACTCTAAATATATGTGTGTATATAACATCAAACATGTTATTTTTCATTGTCCTTGTTAATGTATGTAAAGAATGTCCATATAAAAACATTACCATTTCAAGTCAAGGTTGTGATTTTGAAGTATGTCATAGTACCAGCAGTTGAGGACAAGAGAGGACAAGAGGATAAGATTGTAACTATTTTATAGAGTCTTAAGATGAAGTCGATAAGTTTTACTAGGCCAAGGCAGAATAGGATATAAAGTTACATAAGCTTTTGGGCCCTCAAATGTCTCTTCTATAGAAGAAGAATGCATGTTGAGAAAGATTTTTTTAGCTAGACACCTGGAAGCTACATTTTTCATTTAGTGCAATATTTCAGACTTCTCTTTTGGTTTATGCAAATAGATTTTTAACAGAGCAAAATTTATAATTTAAACATAACACTAAAGGTGATGTTCCACTCAGACAAATAATAATTGCACTCCATAGAGTGTTGAGAATCCTTTTTTTCTTATTAAGAAGCTTGTTCTGTTTCTAGGGCAACAATCAGTGCCTTCTTTTGTGCCACATTACAAGTGATCCCAGTAACAATTATGAATGAGGCAAAGCTTTACTTGTGAAAAATGTATTTCCGGAATGGATTTGGGAACCTAATAGTACAGAGACTGATGTTTCCTATGCTGCGTTTAGTTATAAAAGTGTTACGTATTCAGAAGAGTAGATACAAGCCAGCAAGTATAGTGCCAGTTTTAGTGAAAAAGATGGACTCTTTATTTTTGATGTGATAAGAAAGTAAAGTTTCAGAGATGGTTAACAATTTAAAGGGACACCATAGCTGTGATTAAAATGGATATTTATCTTATGAGGTAGAACTGTAAGATTGTTTGAGCAGGGCCCTCCTCAACTGTTGTCTCTGTGAGTCAATTTGTTATGTTACATACTACTTGTTATGTCCCGTCTGCCCATTGTACAGCGCTACGGAATTTGATGGCGCTATATAAAAGAATAAATAATAATAATAACTGCATAGCTGTATATGCAAAAAAGATCAAGCAGCATACTGCCATTCTACCCCCTCAAGCATCCTCCCTCCATGCTCCCTGCAGGCCTACTATCTTTGCACATATCTAAGTATAACACCTTCATTACAGCCTTACATTTTGGACAGGCAATCAAGACCTCCCTCACACAACAGGCATATTCTTTCTACATCCCAACCCATGCACACCGCCCTGCAACCCATCAGGTATCTTATCTCCACAATCCCACAGGAGCATACTTAGGGGGATGGTCCACCCCAGGTGCGCTCATCATGAGGGTGCCACCAGGATGGTCTAGGAAGCATCAGCAACAATTTTGGATTAGACCAAGAAGGCAGGAACATAGTGGTTCATGTAACATAAGGTTATGTGACCCTGCAGATAAATTCGCATACAAAGTAGCACAAAAAGCTGCAGCTTCTCCTAAAGTTTTTTTTTTTTAATTGACAGCTATGGAATGTATATTAATGTACTTGCAAATAATTAAATATGCATTTTTTTGTCGCTGTGTCGGCATAGGAACACTGAAATGTCCCTTTAAAATAGACAAATAAAGGAATTCTGGCATGACTTCCGACAGTCAAATGTTATTTACTAATTTGATTTCCTTTTTAATTTATTCAGAGAAGCCATTGAAAAGAAAACTAGCAGTCCTGTAAGGTCGTAGGAACCTGCATGGAATTGCTAAACGGCTTTTTTCATTTATAAACTTTGCATTCACAGTGTAGCAGGCTTTTTAGAACAGAACTTATTTAACTGAGCAAAAATGGCCCCTTTGTTGCTGTTTTATTCCCCTAGTGTCATCTCACATGATTGCCATGGTAACTAGTGTGTATGCTTTCAGCATAGGTTATTGGGCCTCCGGAAGGAAGTGCTCCCAGTTGCTTGCCTGCTATTTTTATTGAGCTGTTACATAATATAATCTATGAAAGCTTCCTCTCAGGGTTTTATTGCACAAAAGGGAAATTAAGTTTGATGGTTCTAAATGTTTGATGGAGGATATAAAATGACTTGGGTATTGTTCTACTTTAGCTGTGTAGCAACAGTACGTCTGCCTGCTATTTAGCAACAAAAAATATACCAGGGGCCATAGAAATATTTAATGGCCTGCTGGAGTGGTCAGAATAACTAGAGAACACGAAATCTAAAAAGAAAAAAAGAGAGAAAGTAGTTTATAAAAACGTTTCTTGATAAAAAAAAACAAAAACTGGGGCATAATAATATATCTGGGGCAAAGTGCTAAATGGAGCTATCTCTATGGAAACCAGTGCAATATTTCTCTCGGTTGTGCCACATTTTAGAAGAAAATAGCTCTTTACATACAGAGCATAATTTATCTTGCAGTCAGAGAATGATTGGTAACATGCAGCAGCCCAGGGCACATTTTAAAACAAGCTCGACTGACCAGTCATAACCACCACATAGTTCACCAAAGAGGACTGAATAGAAGATCCATCATAAAAGCCCTGAATAGATCCAGCCATGGTGTAAATTACTGTTAAAGTAATTGTAACTCTAGTCCTCCTGGTGGATATATGTGGAATTGCAAGTAAAACACAACAACGGTTTCTGGTCTAGTGGACCACAGGCCAATTGTCCCCTTGACTACCATGCTTATGGTGGCTTTAAGCTGTCTCCTAGTACCTCCATGTTTCAGCTTAGTCGTGAGCAATACGTTAATGAAATGAAAAAGAAAACCAATGTTTAAAAAAACCCAACTGATTTACCATTTCATAAGATCTGGTAGAATGACAAGCCAGTAGTACCTGCCAAGCGCAGCTGTGTGTATATATGTAACTTTGCCCTGGCAAGCTCAGCAAAAGCAGGAAGTCAGAGATTGTTCTGTCATTTCGTTGCCAGATCACTTGCTTATCATATTTCATTCAATAGCGGCTAAAGCTGTCAATACATGGCACAGTATATGGAATTTGTCCAGCTACAGAAACCCTCCTTTTGTATTTTTTTTTTTTTATTATTCATTCTTTATTTAACAATGATCACTTATAAGAGGTGCTGCTATTACAGAATGTAACCACACATGACTGGCTTTTAAACAAGCCTTAATATGCTTTCAATTGAAAGGAAGTACAATTTGTATTATTTGTTCTGCTAGTGGTTCTGTCTCACTTCCTTTTTGTTAGCAATAAGAAAACCACTTTCTGTTATTACAATAATACTGTTCATATGTATTTGAAGGAAACAAGCCTCTCTCTCTCATAAGTATTTGTAACACACTCTCTTTACCGTTAGTATCAGCACATCATCTATAATCTGCGGCTTACAAAATATTTAACACAAAGCAGTTTTTAACTCACACTTATAGATAGAAAGGAGAAACATTATGTACATGTGTAGAACTGTACAGAAACCCGCCATCAATATCAGCTTGTATAATGACACCGTGTTGAGTCCATTCATTCTGATGCATAAGTGAAAAGGCACCATAATTAAAGTTTTAATAATTCGTAGTTTGATTATGGTAAATATATAATACCAAGGATAGGCTAAAACTTTATGCTCAAAGTCCTATAAGTGCTGATTACTTTATTCTTGGTACAGAGAATGGATAGGGAAGGAGTTGGGGAACTTGCAATCCCCATTTATTTAAAAATATTATACCTCACTCCCATACCAGCACCTCGTCATATGCATGATTTGACTACCTGTAAGAAATATTGAAGTCTTGTGTGAGTTTTAATTCCTTTCTATTGAAAAAGAGCTGCAAGGCGAATCTTGAGCCTTGGAGAACATGACAAGTGCAAAACCCCCAAATGCTAAACTAGTAAGTGAGGAGTTAATTGCCAGGAAGGGGTTGAAAGACAAAAACAAGGGGAAGTATAAATTGTACATGTGCACATTTACCTAAATTTTTTGTAACACCAGGGATCACATGTTGGGAAATGCCACCCTGGTGAGGTCAGGGATGAGGTGTCTAGAGCACAGAGCTAGGTTAGTGTAAGAGAGGAGGTAGGGTTATTAGGTTTAGGAAGCTAGCTCTGGACTTACTCAACCCAACCTTTTGATTTTGGATGTCACTGTAGGAGAGACAATGTAGAGTTTGGATTGCACCACATGAAAACCAAGGTTTCTGATTTTATAAAGGCAGATTTTTCTAAAATGGAAAGATTTGTAAGTTAGCCTTTTCTGGACATATTTAGATGGAGTCCAGGAGAAATGAAACTATTTAGGCCATGCTCTGCTAAAGTCGGCAAAAGATTGCATTAAACTTACTAGTGAGAGCTTTTAGGAACTATAACAGACTCAAAATGAGGAAGATGGGGGCAAATATAAATAAGGAGAAAATTGCCATTTTAACAAGATAACGATCTGCTTAAATAAATACTTCTCTTCTGTTTTTTTATGAAGGAAGATGAAGGTGAGGGACCCTTGTTAGCAAAGAGAAATAGGGTGACATGTAAAATATGACAGTTCTAGAGACAGCGCAAACCCACAATAAGGAGGGAAGGCAATGAGTTCAGTTTTTGCCTGCTATTCAACATATATTCACCAGGAGGACTACAGTTGCAATTACTTTAACAAATACTTTACCTCCAAACATTTCAAATGGAGAAATAGGAACACTTTATTTAAGGGTGTGGTTAGACCAAGGAGCCACACTTTACAGGGACTTTGTAAACTAATGATGACTACTTGTTCCAAGAAGCCCAAGAAGGTATTTCATGCTTTTCCTCATTGTGTTTAGACTGCGACAGGGATCTAAAGTGGTAGGTCCACAGTGGGAACTGGATCCCAAATCCTACTCTTCTTGGGTTGCACTCCCCATGTGGGGATATGCAGCCCCTTACTTCCTTCCTTGATTAAAGAATAAAGTAGGGCCAGATTTTCTAGCCCCCCTTGAAATCTTCAACAGGGAGTTTAAGTCAAAAGGCACAACACCCACCCAAAAAGGGAACCTTTAAGAACTAAGCTCCACCGTGGCTTTTCCAGTGCAAAAAATAGTGCCATGTCAAAATGATATCCACTAATGCACAGAAACAATGAAAAAAGTTCCCATGAATGTTTGAAAAAACACGTGTGCCATACCAGGCCCTATGATACGGCTAGTGTCATAAAATTGTTACCCCCGTCCAACAGCCATAGGCTAAGGCAATGCGGGGGGAAAAAATAGAACATGAAGGGTCCTGAGTACTTTGTATTCTTACCAATGCAAAAAGGATGAACGTGTAATGCATATGCCTCCAAAGATATATGCTTGTGTAGAGCACCCTGGTGGGCCTAACCTAACAGAGATAACTATAACATTACCACTGCTTGAGAGAAACACAACTGTAGGGTGACCTAATTTAAGGTTCTGACAGAGCTTAAAAGTGCAGCATGCCTTGATATGTATGATAGCAAATAAATAAAAATATCACTCAGCACTCAATTAAAAGTGACATTTATTCCACCACAAGTGGAAACCAGATTATACGGACGTTTAGGATGGACAGAGTTTCATCACCAATGACTTTTGCATTTCCACCAGACTGGTTTATACTAACGTTTAGGATGGATGGAGTTTTACCACTAATGAGTTTTGCATTTGGCCACTTGTGAGGGAATAAACTTCACTTCCAATTGAGTTTCGAGTGATATTTTTATTTATTCGCAAATTTGTATTTGGATCGGGTGGAGTCCTACTAGAGCACCTAAACTTAAGTGCTGTCTGACACCAACCGTTTATACTGATATGTTTGATGTCATATCCTGGAGTTCCTCTCAATTAAACTTTGAGACCATCATAATTATTCCTAGCCCTACTAATTCTCCAATAGTAAAATTGTGTGATTTTTAGGGAGCAAGGAAGTCTGTAATATGATGTCACATGCCAACGTTCCGCATTGTGCAGCAACATGACAGAGTGCAAATCTCTGCTTCCTCCAATAGACCTCCATGACTCGGCGCTCTTTCCTTCTGGTACTAAAATTATGCCTCTTCCAATATGGATTTGACCACATAATTAACATTTTTTGTGAATGCATTCATTGGACAAAAACAGACATTTTGGCTACCTCTAGTAGGGCCCCCTTAAGGTTGCTGGTACACAGTCCGTCACGCTTACTTCATCCATAGTATATTCTATATTCTAAAAGCTTATAAAATACTACAAAAATAATAGTGCAAAATACATTTAGTTTGACTCTCATGTATTGTCCCTACTTCTAATATAAAACATATGGCATATGTGTCAGCAGAAGGCTTGAATAGTTGAATTCCAATTAATTCATGCAGTGTGTTTAGTTGTGGATATTACTTTAGCAGAGCACAAAACAGACACACATATAGTGTACACTATAAACTTTTCTAGTATTTTATCATTGCAATAAACGGAAAGTTTTTTGGCACGACCTGCAGAAAAATAACAGAGAAATGCAATATCCTGAAAAACAACTTTGCTTTTCTAGGTTTATATCAAAACTTGGTTCATTTCCAGGGAGGAATCTTGGAGGAATCTTCACTCCCCCAGGGCTTTCATTCTCTCTTTCCCTCTTCTCTTGAGTCTTGTGATGTGTTTCAGTTCATGACCAATGATCTATGTGAAGAAAAATAGAATGATTTAACCATTGCAGAGTTTAACCTACTGAGTGCTGAAGACACGAGTAATCAATGGTTTTATAAGGACATTAAACAATGCTTTAGACGACAAATGGTTACCGCTATAAAATTTTCACGTGAAGTAAATTGTACAGTAAAGAGGCAATGGTCATCAGCATTGTCTAGACGCGGTGCTTATGCTATTTCAATTATAGTATTAATGTATTGTGCATTATAGGAAAAAAGAACAACATACAAAAATATTTGAAAAGACAAAAGTAAATGCAGAAGTTTGGCAAGTTCTCATTTTTTATAGTCAGTCCTTCCGATATGTCAGATACAGTGGACATGGGATCTTGTAGACGGTTTTGTGGCTTTGTTAGGCTTTAGCTAGATATTTGTCACCAGGTAAATGGCTGATCATAAGTTTGTCACTGCACAAAATGTTCCAAGACCAATTTTGGGGCTGTTTAAAATGTAGAAAGAACTTCTGAGGCCCTAAAAGTTTATTTGACTACATTGTTTTCTACGTTCGCCCAATGAAATCAATTCTGGACAAATACTACATTGTTTTTCAACTTTTTCTCTTACACAGTGGGTATAATTTGCTGTTGATATTGGCAGATTTACTTATAACCCAGATCTCCTTAGGGGTACTAAAGCAGTAACTTGCAGGAAAGTTGACTTCCCATTGGATTATGATGGTCCAAACCGCTGTTGTGCAAGAAGAACTTAGTTAGCCCTGTAAAATTCTTAGTTTAATCAACGAAATTTTGTTAAAGTCTACTCACTGATGGAAGTCTGCAGTAGATCAGCCCATCTTTGGAGCGCTTTGTTAGGGCTAGTTCTTCATAATGCATAATGGAGTTGTTATATTGAAATCGCAACCCTCATGCAAACTGCCTCTTTAATAAATAAACCTTGCTTTTCCAAGTCCCTTATGCACATATAGATTTGTGTATGCAAGAAGTGTACCATGAGTGCATTGTAAACCAAACTTCACTCCCTCTAGTAAGGTAATACGTCCTTATCTATTTTAAATATAGTTTATTTTTTTTTTTAAATCACCAAAAAAAAGCAAAACGTGTTTCATGAGGTGTAAAACACATAAGGTGGTCTCATTTTGTTTTAGACTGACCCTCCCAATCAAGTAATATGAAAAAAACCAACATTTCACCCTATGCTAAAGGCCTAACACACAGTTTCCAATTCCCCAATTAACACATAATTTCATTGTAACTCACCCTTGTGATATTTTTCACATGCGCGGCTCCCCCCCCATATTGCTCATTAATAACACAATAGCTTTAGCTGTCGTAATGTGTTGCAGCTGCAAATGTATCTATGGGAGGTTAGTAACTGCTAAGGGTTCTCCCCAAAGTGTGTAAATTTGTACATCCTTCTTCCAGCTGTCTTGACATTTAGTAACTATACAAATGTTATTTTCCCTAATAATTCTCTAGTAACATCTGCTACCAAACTTGCTGACAGCCAGATGTTGGGGTTTATAATCACAGACCATGTAACAGGGCTACACATCCTGTAGCTTAAGTACTCTGCTAGTCAAGCATGTCTTCTATGTTCATCAATTACTCATCTATTCATAGTCGTTCTTCTTTTTTTTTGTTGTTGCTTTGGGCCTGTTTTCCACATTCCGGAGCTTGGTCTGGCTGGGAACATTTATGCGTACACCTGCTCATTACATGCTGTGGTTCCAATCTGTTTCTCACTTACCGCTTATGCACGGGTCATTATGATTTGCTTGAAAATATTCTAGCTCCTTTTATCTATGGTACAACTTCTGATTTGGTTTCATGCCATAATTGCTAAATTCACCACCATCTTAAAATATGTGGAAAGAAGATTTACTGAAAAATGGAGCTTAATACAAAGCAAGGTGCTAGAGGAGATATAGCACTGCTATACTGTTTGAACTAGGGCCCATCTAGAGGTTTGGAGATCATATTACAAGTTAAACGTTTGACATCAAAAGTAAACCATATAATGATAGGTTAAATTACATTAGAAAAATGAAAAATAATAATGATACGGATCAGTATTCCTAAGAAAACTGTCCTATTGTCTGTCCTATCTATCTATCTATCTATCTATCTATCTATCTATCTATCTATCTATCTATCTATCTATCTATCTATCATCTATCTATCCATCTAGGATGAAGTTGGATAATATATTAGATCAGCATTACATTGTTTCGTGTGACCACCCTTTGCATTCAAAACAGCATCAATTCTAGGTACTCTATTAACATGTCCATTTTTGAAAATATTCTAACTTTTTTTTACATGATTTTTTATTAGCGTTTTTTTCTCTTATCATTTTTTATTGGTCTGATAAATGGTGTTTGAAAATTATTAATTTATACTCGGTTACCTCGGCCCTTACTGCAAGAGCGGCTCTTTAGTGTTGCTGTTGTTAGCATGATACCCTGCTTTCCTATGATAAGCTCTGTAAGCCATCAGGAAAATACATCAACAAACTAGTTCAGATCTCAAAATAAAATAACTCTAGACACATGTTCATGCGATTAAATCTGGATTATTATGTCAAAAGATAAAAAAAAAAAAAATTACTTAGCTTTGGTTAGTTTGGTAAGCGTGGGGGAAGCCCAATGTCATCATCAACCAATGCACACAATCGAGAGTACAGAATGGCTGGAAACGAATATGCAGTTAATAGTTCCAGGACAGCTTGAAATTAATAAGTGTGCAACATATCTTTTATACACTTTAACGAGAGTAGTGAAGGCACATACATCTCTATGTAAACACTATGTCCTTAACACTATGGCCACGTGCCAGGAAACAAGTACAACAGAAAGATAAGAAAAAACACCAAGGAGAAAGAACAACTACATGAGCACTAAGGAGAAATATATAAAACACAACTCCCATCACAAGCTCAAATGAGCAGGTATCATGCTAACAACCCCAGTGAGATGTGGTTGCGTGAAGAGCTGAGCTGACTATGTACAACACATAGTTAAATCAGTGGGACTTTTAACACACTTCCTACAACACCTTCACATTGTGCAGAGCATGCTCAGTCCTAAAAAGTGCTTAGGGTGCCTCATAAAATCTCACCAGGTAAGTGCTGCATCATTTAAAGATAAAAAAATCTTCAATTTATTTTTCTCTTCCCGGCACTGCATTCCGAAGTTTATTGAGATACTAGAATGCTGTAATTCTTCTCAAGCCATCCTCTATGTAACAGCCACTCCCAGTCCCTTTTAACCTAACAGACCCTCAAGCAAATGCCCCTTCTGTGATGTCAGAAATTGGCAGGCAGCCAGAGCAGAGGCAAAAAATCTCAAAAGGTCTCAGAATGTTTGGTTTGGCTGAAAATTCTGAGGCATTTTTAATTTGTGAACAAAAGTGGTTGGCAGAGAAGGTACCCGGTGCCAGCATTTACTCAGTCTCTTTCACTAATTCTTGCTCACTCTCTCTTACGCTCTCTAAATATTTCTCTACCTTCCCTGCAAACCACTTCCACTGACCATTTCTACTTCTGCATATGCTTCTCTCTTATCTTCTCTCTTCCATCTTTGTCTGCATCTCCGCGTGCATAACCCAATGGGAATTTACCGCAAAATGGCAGCGATTCCAGTGACATCATCTGCCCCCGATTGGAGGAGGTTCTAGGTGGAACAGCAGAGTAGCTTACTGGAGGTGGCCTTTCATAAACCATAGTAAAATCATGGGGTGTAATAGATTTATAGTTAAGTCAATAGATTTCAATGTATGAAAAAGAAGAGGGAGAAGATGTTTTAGCTACAGAGGTGTATTAGTGGAGGAATAAATGGTCACCATTAGAATAAGTTGAACAGTTCTTTCAATGGAGTTTGGGAGGTTTTCCAGAACAATTGAGAAGGAGGGAGAGATCTAAAGGTTGTATGTGAATGAGTTCCACACATATAGGACTGCATGATAGAAGTCTAAAAAGGCTGGCTATAAGGTTAAAGGAGAGCCATGTGGCATGTTTAGAGTGCATATGCCAGGTGGGAAAACGTGGTGAAGAGGACAGAAGAATTGTAGGTGGCTTTGTAACTTTGACTCTTAAAGCAATGGGAAGTCATTGGTTGACTTTACAGCATAGAGGAGCTCAAGAGGTATGAGTGTTACAGTAGTTGAGATGACAGAGGATAAAGGTGTGTATATGAGACAGGGAACTTCAATCCCAGTGTCCATGTACATGATGCACCTCATCTCATAATTTCTTCATAAGATGTTTTGAGTTTTGCATATATGTATAGCTATTGATAACATGCTGAATGCTAGTTTTGATTTTGCTACTTTCTAGTTCCTAGTTTTTATATCATTATCACAATCAGGGCTCTTTCATCCAATGAGTGGATGCACAATAACTAGTGCTTTGTGCTGGCCATTACTGTACTCTTGCATCATAATGAACTGCTGATTATAGATTTATTTTACATTTTACTCTTGGATTTCAACTTGATTGAAGTGATATCTGCTTCAAACCCACTTAAAAATACTCAGCTCCCCCCTGACCCAAGCAGTCTGAAGAAAGGACTTCTCTGTTACAGGTATGGTATTTTAGTTATGGTTCTGACTCGTGAAACAATATAGTACCATCTGCAATGGAATTTGTAATATTTCCCATTGGATTCTTTTAAAAACACCAGAATGAGAAGAGTATGAAGAAGTGGTCATTTACATGTTAAAAATAAAGTGTCATTTCATAGAATTGATTATTTGCTCCATGCATTTTAGTAGATACATGTCAGTGACATAAGTCTGATTTACAATGAGTTAGAATGTCAACATATCACAGAATATGATGAGTATGCCATTGTAATCAAATGATGAGTAACCCATTGTAATCAAATGTAATGTCCTGTGGAAGTAACTGTTGGCAAGTATAAAATCAAGCTTTACATCTAAAAAGTTGAATTTTTAAGTGTTGTGCCAAAAGCATGCCTTTAGGTTGTTACTCTCCAACCACAGATGCCAATGTCAGATACATAGAAAGTGGTGTTTATATCTTTGGAGCCAGTGTTACATTTGAACATATAGTTAGAACACCCTCCCTTTGTGTGAATTAAATTGATTGATTTCAATATTTGCATTTACACATTTACATAATAAGTCAATACAAAAAAATTCTATCCCTGTGCATTTCAAAGCCTATGATAAAGCTTCATGGAATGGGTTAGGCTAAGTATATCTTATGTTTTATGCTGATGAGACCTGTTATCGCCAGCTAGATGTCACCTTTATTTAAAGTGTGTTATACTCTACAATTGATAAGCATTGTTCGTTTTCGTAACATCGGCATGTGCATAAAAAAAAACCATAGTATTTACTTTACTTTAATCTAGGTATTTAACTATTTCAATTCTCTCATTTGGTTATTGTATTCATAAAATCTAAAGAATGGATGATTTTGATATACATTGTAAAAAATGGTATGATTTCACTGGCCTCCGGTTCTCTGAGCACTTTAAATCTCGTCTCTGCACAATGAACTTGCACGCACACCAAGCCCTGGTCTCGATTTTAATGTGACAAAGTGATGCAAAACCTTCTGCCTGGCCTGTCAGAACTTGATAGAACTGTAAACAGAGGGTTTCTGTTGCCATAACATCAGGGAAAATAAGATGAGATACAGCTTATATATGTAACAGAAGCCTGGAGGAAAGGGAGCATTGCAGAGTGACTTGAAAATATTTCACGTAATATTTTGTGAACAAATGGGAACTTCAACTGAAAACATTCAGTGTATCTGACTGATATGATGTGCTTTGTAGTGGAGAAGTTTAGACAATGGATGCACGAAAGGATTACTTTTTGTAATTCAGCATACCTAGCTGCTTTCTGCTTCTTTAACCCTCTCTTACTTGTTAATTTAGTAAAAACATATTTCATTCTAGAGTGAACCATTGAACAGTGTTTGGCATATGTGCAATATAAAATAACAAATAATAATAACAATAGTCTTGTCATATCTCCTGAATATATGTATTGTAAGAAGCACTGCATAAATTCTTGGCGCTATGTAAATAAAAGATAATAATAATAATACTAAAAGTATACATGCTGAACATACACACCAATGCTGAACATACACATGCAGTAGAGCAGTGAAGGGTCCAGGCTTGAATACTTTTGATGTTCACTAGGTTTTCTCCTCACAAGCATTGGTTTTGCTATAGTTATATTTAGGGGAAGTCTTTATCTATGGAAATCTACATATTTTTGCAGTATAGGGTAAGGTTTTCATAAATGCATTGTTTAGGGCAAACCATATATCATGTGATATAATGGTACAAATGCAAAACAATAATCAGACATATTTTCACCATAATTTCCCCATGGATGCTTACCTGTCACATCACAATATCTAAGCCTTGCCAATAAGCAGGGACAATTATGGACAATTGGACAATTATTCCTGCATGCAGACAAGCTAATCTAACAATAGGCAAAACTGTCAATATGTAGAGATTGTTATTATTTTTGAACTTGTTATTGTTGCCCTTGGAAACTGGATTGACCTATCAAAAAGCATTCCCTCCCGTGTTATGTCGAAGGGATTCCATTTAATTAAGTCTTGCATGTACATTCAAACAATGCCAGACTGTCAGGGCAGGGAGAGATCAATTTATTAATTTATATATATATACTGTATATACACACAGTTGTGATCAAAGGTTTGCATACCCTTGAAAAATGATTAATATATATACCATCTTTTAAGAAAACATGAGTGAGCAGGCAACTCACATTTCTTTTATTTCTTATGGGATTCATATATAACTGCAGGTTATGGCAGAATTGCAGAATTATTAAAAAAAAAAAAACAGAAAAAAATGAAATGACCCGTTCAAAACTCTGTATACCCTTAGTTTATACTTACTACTGTGTATTGCCCCCTTTAGCATCAATGACTTTGTGCAGTCTTTTGTAATAGTGGTCTATGAGGCCTCAAATCCCTGCAGGTAGTATAGCTGCCCATTCTTCATGGCAAAGTGCCTCCAGGTCATGCAAAGTCTTTGATCGTCTTGCATGAACTGCACGTTTGAGATCTCCTTAGAGTGGCTCGGTGATATTAAGGTCAGGACACTGTGACAGCCCCTGCTGGAGGGTCAACTTGGCCTTGCACGTAGGGTCATTGTTGTGCTGGAAAGTACAAGAGCGTCCCATGCGCAGCTTTGGTGCGGAAGAATGCAAATTGTCTGCCAGTATTTTCTGATAAAATGCCACACTCATCTTGCAATTAATTTTCACAAGATTCCCTGTGCCTTTAAGGATCACCCCCCCCCAAAAAAAATAAACATCAGTGCTTCACAGTGGGGATGATATTCTTTTCGCTATAGGCCTTGAAGACCCCTCTCCAAACATAGCGCTTATGGTTGTGACCATAAAGCTCTATTTTGGTCTCATCACTCCAATTTACAGTGCGCCAGAAACTGTGAGGCGTGTCAAAGTGTTGTAGGGCATATTGTAATGGGGCTTTTTTTGGTGCCGTAAAAGCTTCTTTCTGGCAACTCGACCATGCAGCTCATTTTTGTTCAAGCATCATCTTATTGTGCTCCTTATTATCTCTTAATAAGTGATTGAACAGTACTGACTGGCATTTCAAGGCTCTGGACATCTTTTTAAATCCTTTTCCATCTTTATAAAGTTCTATTACCTTGTTAAGCAGGTCTTTTGCATGATCAATCATATTTTCAAAATCAATGGCTACATTTCACAATTTCTGCCAGGGTATGCAAACTTTTGAGCACGACTATATATATATATATATATATATATAGCACAAAATATATACTATTTGAATTATATGGTTTTACATATCAGGACATAATAACAATCATCTGTACTAAAAATGTGGCAAATACAACCTCAGATGAACAAAAACACATGACATATTACACTGTGTCATGAGTAATTCAACAAAAGTAAAGCCAAAATGGAGAAGTACACCTTATGATTCAATAGCTTGTAGAACCACCTTTAGCAGCAATAACTTGAAGTAATCATGAAATAGTATGACTTTATCATGAGGTCCTGTATGACTTTATCAGTCTCTCACATCGGCCCACTCTTCTTTACCACGTTGCTTCAGTTAACTGCAAGGTTCCCAGGTCCTGTGGCTACAAAACAAGCCCAAATCATCACCCCTACGCTTAACAGTTGGTATGAGGTATTTGTGCTGATGTACTGTGTTTGCTTTTCGCCAAAGTTTGCAATGTGCATTGTAGGAAGAGGACATCACCGAAAGTGCCAACTGAGGGCAACATCGTCCTCTCCTCAATCCTCCAGTCACAGTACAGGATGTTACCGCAACACCCATCATTTTGCGCTCACGCTGAACTGCAGGAAATATGGTGCGCTTGTGGTGACGTCCTCTCATTTGCACATGTCTTTTTACTAAAATAAAAATCTAAGAGAGGCATAGAGCATAACCTGTGACACACCTATCCCTTTCTGAGTCCCATGGGGGTTAAACATAGAGTCCACCTATATCCCCCATTCCCTGTCTATTGGGTGGGAGTGTTAAAGTCATATTAACCATTTGGAGCGGCATAAATCACACTTGCGTCATTCCCCCTCCAGTTATTAGAAAACTGATGCGTCTACCCTTTTTTTTACCTGGAATTTAATTGTACTTAACAGGGGCGTACCTAGAGTATTTGGCACCTGGGGCGGATCCTGTATGTGGCACCCCCCCCCACACTTTAAAACTGCATAGCTTCTACCGTTATATACCGGCGCAGACACTGAAGGTGGTACAGCATTACTGTTATCATTATATACTGAGGCAGACATTGATGGTGGTACAGCATAACACTTATCACTATATACATATATATGATTGTTAACAGCAATCACATTCCTATCATGCCCAGGCATACCAATCCTCACACATACCAATCCTCACACATACCAATCCACTCACACTGTCACTCTCACTCTATGCTTTCCTACCTTTCCTCTTTTCTTCTTTCAGCTTCTTTGCCTCCTCTTCGCTCCTCTTCTTCAGTTCTTCTGTCTTCTCTGTCTTCTTCCGGTTGAGAGGGCACTGACAGCTGTGGGCGCGGCTTCAGTGTTGTGCGCCGGGATCTTACAACAGACCCCGGCGCACAGTAGTTGTTGCCGCGCGGATCGCAAGGGAGCGATATCGGAGGTCTTTAACAGACCTCCGGCTCCCTTGAGTGATTTTAAGCTGGGTTCAAGGGAGAAAATCACTCAAGGAAGCCGGAGGTCTGTTAAAGACCTCCGATACCGCTCCCTTGCGAGCCTGCTCCTCCAGCGGCGGACATTACTGTCCGTCTCTGGAGGGGTGCCGGGTGCCGGCAAGTTGGCACCCCCCTGATGAGCGGCACCCGGTGCGGACCGCCCCCCCCGCCCCCCGCTAGGTACGCTACTGGTACTTAAATTTTATTATGTATCCGAATGCTGCAAGTCAAATTGAAATTTCACTGTATATTGTATTTATTAATCATTGATATTCTATGAGACATGTTTGGCTCTAAATGAGAATTTCCATTATTGTTAACATTATTTTACATTTTCAGGATTTGCTCTGTAGGGTTATAACAGCGGAGTCCTGGGCCTTCACAACATTTACTATATTCTGCTGCAGGTTTTTCTAGTTCTCCATCCTTTTCTTTTTGTATAGCATTATCAAAGTCCTGCACCCTCTTGTGATTATATGAAGAGTTGATAGGGATAGCACCAATGTAGAGAAAACATAATATTGGAAGTTTGCAGGTATAATTAGGAACAATTTTCATATTTGTCATATGCATTGTTTTCCCCAGTTCCTTAAACCGATACCTCATTAAATATTTCTGAGGTCAGGTTTAGTATGCCTGAAATCATCATTGATAGCAAAACTATAACACCCTCGAAAGCAAATTTTAACAAACGCATAAAAAGAGAATAACATGTGCAGAGGGGAATAATAGGGACTAATGACTATGCAACAATGTTTTTGTTACCACATTACAAACGGACTAAACATATATTTTTCTTTTTAACAATGATTAAAGGGCTGCCGAGTGACAATTATCTCCCCAAGCCGCAATTTTCCGTGGTTTAAGATTCATGGTCATTAATTACTGCTTCTTGTCAAATGATTTTGATGTTTTTCAGACATTTCATTAATTGTTGTAATCTGTCTTGAGTAAAATTGTCTCATTAAAAAAAAAGCACAGGTGTGATTTTTCATAAGCTATGCTGCATTGTTTAGAATTCCTGGGAATGGTCGCAAAAGATGTTTGTGAACGAAAACCAGCATCTCCAGATGTACAATAAGAAAATAGCATCTTGGGAACAATATAAAAACACACAAAAGCAGTATGGTTGCTAAGGAATTGTAATCAGCTTACAGTAACTTTAATACTTTAAAACTATATATATTCTTTGTGAGCTCAGAGGACAGAAACCATAAGACAAAGGGGAAAAACTGTTTGATCTTTGATTATGTGAAGACAATCCATGAAAACAGCCTTCCAAGTTTATAGTTGGAAGGTAAGACTTTGTAACAGTGAGGCACCTATGGGAATGTCACTTCTTGATTCAGATTTACTTCTTTACTATAAGTATAAGAAAGAAAAGGTTAACTAGTAATTTTAACGTGTCTCATCCCTACATCTCATCCTTACATATTCTTATTCCAAGGTATGTTAACTTGCCAAAAATAACATTTAATAATGCCTGGAGGGGAATTGTGAGTAGAAAAAAAATCCTCAGGCAAACAAAAATAGAAATGTGCACATATCAAATTAATGAAAAGTAAATACTCAAAATTAAACTGCTGCATGATTCATCAACTATATAAGGAAGCAGGGTTGAAGTGTCATCATTTTTATGGATGAACTAAGGATCTTGCTTCACAGAGGCCTAAGGTGAGCAGCAAAAATACAGTGCTGTGAAAAAGTATTTACCCCTTCTCGATTTCTTCTGTTTTTCAATATTTGTCACACTTAAATGTTTCAGATGATCAAGCTAATCATGATTTTGTAGGCCTACCTGGCCCTATGTGAAAAATGACCCCCCCCTTACTTGCTAAATCCACCAATAATTGATAATTGGGTTGAATTTCACTAGACGCACCAAGCCATGATTACTGCCAGCCCTGTTGAATCTAAACATCAATTAAATGGAACCTATGTTGCAAAGTGAAGTGGGCTAAAAGGTCTCAAAAAGCAGCATATGAAAATTCAAGAACAGATGAGATAAAAAGTCATTTTTAAGGTCCTGAGACCACAGGGACTGATGGTGAGAGCCGCTATCTACAAATGGAGAAGACGAGGGTCCCATTACATCTGACATAAAACTAACAACATTCCACAATAAGAACATCATGCCAACAGCCAAATGCTTTTGTGGTAGGATGATGGTCTGGGGCTGCTTTGCTGCTTCAGGACCTGCGCGACTTGCCATAATTAAAGGAACCATAAGTTCTCTCTACTTGAAAATCCTGAAGGAGAATGTCCAGCCATCAGTTCGAGGTCTAAAGTTCAAATGCTGCTGAGATATGGAAGAGGACAATGATTTGAAGCACACAAGCAAGTCCACCAGTGAAATTGAGGCTGTTCGCACAGTATGTGAGCAGTGGAACAAAATTCTGCAGGAGAGATAAGGAGGTACGGGCAGGATAGAGGGGGTATGTTTGTATGTATGTGAGCATGGATGTCTATGTATAAGTGTATCAAAATAGAAAAAGGCTCCAGGCACTCAAGGGTTCCATCAGGAAGATTTATTGAAAGAGACGAACAACAACGTTTCGACCTCACGATGAGGTCTTTATCAAGTTCTGGTGACTATGTATAAGTGTATGTGAGCATGGATGTGTATGTGAGCATGGATGTATATGTATAAGTGTATGTGATCGTGCATGTCTATGTATAAGTGTATGTGACCATGGTTATGGATGTATAAGTGTGTGAGCATGAATGTGTATGTGCAAGTGTGTGAGCATAGATGTATATGTGTAAGTGTGTGAGCATGTATGTGTAAGTGGTGTCAGATGGAGTGTGTGTGGAGTGTGTGTTAGCATAAGTGGTGTGTACGTGTGTGTTAGTGAGTATGAGTAAGTGTGTGTGTTAACATGTGTAAATTTGTGTGTTTTCATATGTGTACCACACTGTATTTTGGAGTAGGTGCAAGGGACAATGATGGCCCAGACAAAGGTGGCAATGTGGGACATGTTGCTTGGTGAAGTTGGGGGGCCACGGGGCAATTTTCACACCGGGCCCTGTGGTTTCTAGTTACGCACCTGTCGTTAGACCAGAGCTGCAGCTGACCGGTAGGTATATCACATTCAAGAGATGTGTTTGGCACGTGACCTGAATTTAGCTTGCAGGGAAAAGGGAAAAAGCATATGGTGGAGTATTTGCAAAGCGGACTACTCAGCTAGTGTCACTTTAAAAAAAAACACATTCTTTAGAGCTTTTTACAACACTAGAATGTTGCTATATTTTGTAGCTACCGTGCTTAGGTTAAAGAAGGTTAAAGTCAAGAAGAAAACCTATTTAAGGGGTCCGGAATAAACTTTTATACATTCAAAGAAGTCTGATGGTCATCACAATGTTTGATTTCCACAACAGGGGGCATGACTAAACCTGGGAACAGACCTTTAGAAAATTACTTGTGCATCTATAAAAAATATACTGAATGATTTCATTTGCAGCAGGTTAATGATGAACATTCTCCAAATATTTGCAAACTGTCTTCCATCCTGGTTACAAAGACCAATAAGCTGGAAAGACGTAGGTTTCATAGAAGTAATATATTAACCTGCAGCATTCTGAAATCCTTGTTTCTCCAGATTGTGCATCTAAAATATTATACGAGATTATTCAACAAAGGAGGCTAAATTTAAATGTGTTTAATAATTTTAATAAGCATAAACACAACTGAAAATCTAAACATACAAATTGCCTTGCGGATGTCTTTTTCTAGGAAATAAATAACACATTCTGAAAAATATAACAGTGTTAAGTTATAAAAATGAATTTTTATATTTTATTTAAATAACCTCAATTTACACAGCACTTCATAAAGTATGTTCATTCAAAGGGTATGACAAAACTAGACTTGACAGGCTAGTACTTACCAATACATTAGGTAAACAGGGCTCTGCTCACAAGCTTACAATATATTAATATTTGAAATAAAATAAAGAAATACCTTCTTACTAGAAAATTAGATTTTATGTGCCTGAAAAGGAGAGATCAAATACCCACACTTTAGTATATATGCAGTAAATACAAAACAAGATTTTAGTTAGCATTTAAAGTTGGAATAAGTAGTGGAAAATCTGACAAAGTGAAGTAGGGGATTCCAAATAATAGGTTACACGCGTAAAAATCTGCATTTACAAGTAGGAGGAAGTGAAAATGGGCAGAAGAAAGCAGGCAGTTAGGATACTATTTAGAGATAAAACATTAATATAGAGGGGCACGGTTGTCAAGGGCTCTGTAGGTCAAGCACTTAAATCTTGCTCCAGAGGGTATGAGGAGCAGTAAAGGGAATGGCACAATGAACAAAAGATAAAGAGGACGAGAAAATTAGCCTCACAGAGGTGTTCTGAAAGCATTGGAGCGGTGAAAGACGGGAGAGTGGATGGCCGGTTAATAAGAAGACAGGATCTCACAATGGAATACATTAATGATATAGTAGTCTCTTGTAATAGTGTAAGGGAAGGATGACGGTCAGTGGTATTTTGCAGGTAAAAGTGACAAGATTTGGTGAGAGTGGAGCTAAGTGTAACACTGAGGAAGAGAATTCGTGCTGTTTGGTAAATTGTAGTATTCTCAGTTGTGATGATGATATCAAGAACTGGGGATTGAGCATGATGCAATTTCAGCGAGGCAGTTAGTGGAGAATGTTAGAAGGTAGGGTGCCATCAGACTAAAGATTGTGCAGAAATCCAAAAAGAAAAGTAGCTTTCCAGAGAAGAGCAGATAGAGAAGAGCAGATGCCCCAGGACTGAGCCCCAAAGTAGCCATTGTACAGTGCTGTACAATATGACGCCCTATATGACATATAAAATAATAATAAGGCACACCTAAAGAGAGTGCTAGGATAGAGGAACAAGCGGCAGAGAAAGAGGTAAGGTCAGAGAGTGTCAATGATGTAACAAGAATAGAAGGTTTGCAGTAGAAGGAGCTGATTGAACAGTGTCAAAAAGAAATCACGCCATCATATTCTCCAGTGCTGTTCAATGGGTACACGGACCATGTTAAGTAGTGCATCACATAACAATTTGGACTTAAAGATTTAACAAACAATGAGAAAGGCTGTGCTTAATATAATTTGTGTGTACAACAGCACAGTTTTATAAATTCTAGTCAACTGTAAAATAGAGGATTTGGTAAAGTTTGGTAAAATGTCCACTGTAGTGCTATGGAGTGTTACATACGTGCCTTTTTTTTTTTTAAAACAAAAAAGTTAAATTTGATCATATTTAAAATAAAACAATAGTTTCAGGTTTACTGAACTAGTTTCAACCGTTTGTCAAAAAAAATGAATAATCACTACAGTTAACAAATTTAAAAAAAAAATAATATACATAAAATATTTAAATATTATTTAAATTGAAAATAAAATATTCTACATCTCCAGAGTTGTTTTCTTTTTAAAAACATGGAAATAGTTTTTGGGAAATGAACTATTTAAAAAAAAAATGAAATGATATTCTGAGAACTTGTTTGGTGTTTATATAGCAGCCAGGATCAGTCAACAATAGAATGGTTAGTCTGTATTTAGAAGCTGCTGTGATTCAATACTTTGAAAGAATCCGATGTGTGCTGGCAGGATTAGGCAGCTGATAAATACTAACATACCAACAGTCTGAAAACAGACAGGGAGATACAAGTTAGACAACGGGCCATGTATCTCGCATGAATTCCCTGAGAGCCATTTTGAATTTATACTGAGACTCTGAAAAGGAAGTAATTGATTCATGAACAGTGAAAGCTTTCTTCTTTAGATGGGCAGATGGCTGGCCTGCAAAATCCAGCTTCCTTTTGTCTTTTAATTTCCTCACCCTCCTTTTAATATTCCTTTTTTAACTGCTAGACTGAAAAAGAAATAATCATCGCATTGTTTATATGTCCAACGAGACAAATAACTTCCAACATTGTAAAGATGAAGCATCCAACCTCCAGCAAAAAACACACTTTGCCTTTTATGGCTTGTCTGTAAATTCTTCTCACAAATATGTAGATTAGAAGGAAGCAGGAAGCCTATTTAATGGGTTGGTATGATAGTAACTGACAGAACTAATGTATTTGAAACTGTTAACTATAGAACCTCTCTTCCAGGAGTTACGCACACTACTGCTTTGTCTGTCTAATTTCTGTTATTATAATATACATGAACATTGTACTTTCTTTGCTGGCCCTACTGAAACAGTGAAAAGAATTCATATTATATAATACGTACGTGAAAAAATATGAACGTGACACAAATTATGTGTGAAACTGTGAATCTCACCTTGCTGGCCAACATACATGAAGAGTCCTATATAGGTAGCTTCCTGGAGAACTGAGCTGGATCTTTTCTAGGTTAGCAAGTGACGGCGGGCAGGAGGAGGTGCCTAGAGTACTAGAAATCCAGAGCAGCCATGTATCTTCCCTGTAGAATATTAACAATTATTTTTAGCGTTTAATAAACCACATGTAAGTAAGGTAAGCTCCCGAGCAGGGCTCTCTCCACCTAATGTATCGGTTTGTCTTAGTCTGTCAATTCTCGTCTTGTCATACCGCTTGAATATATGTATTGTATTAAGTGCTGCATAAATTGTTGGCGGTATATAAATAAAAGTTTATAATAATAATGAGTCACATACAAAATGGCATCTGATATTCGCAAATGCTGGGTATGAATATTATCAAGAGAAACCACCTGCTTCAAGCAAAAAGACAATGTTCCTTGTTGATGCGCCAGTTTTGATTTACTACACATTTGCTATACACAACCTTTCCCAAAAGGACTTCGTTTAATGGGCGTCCATCTTAAATTTCAAGGTTTTTGACCAACAAGAAATTACTCTTTTTGTATGAACATTGCATCTGAACCTTGAAATTATGAACTAGAGGTGTAAGTAAGCAGGGGCATAACTGGGGCCCCCACAGCCCCAAGTGAGGATGGGGTATACTTATTGGTGGAGTCTCAAAAGGGTCTCGCTCCGATAGGCTTGCAGGGTGCCGTCCGTGTTTTGTGTCACGTAGATGTATGTGTACGCTGATTTCCTACAACCAACATTGTTTCCAGTTACTGGAAGGATAAAAACAATGTAGTTATGTAACCGATTTACTATGCTTTCTGAAACTGTAGTAGGACTTGATAGGAACTATGCCTTTGAGTATGAAGTATAATTACTCATACGTACATTTTAAAGATATTTGCTTTTATTAGTTCAGTGTGTTTGGGGATATTCTTTTTTGTAGGTATAATGTATTCAAGATGCACACTGGTTTCAATACAAAGTCTCAGTTTTCAGCTAGAGGGAGAAAAATGCTTTTAACAGCAAAAGTATACCTTGACGAATGTTTATAATAAATCTGCACTTTTGTTGTGCATGAGATTAGCATACAACATGTGTTTAAGCACAATATCTATACAGAAAAAATACCCTGTGATTTTTTTTCCCTAAAAGTTTAATCCACGGAATTTTAATGAATTTGCTGGAAAAAATGTTTACACATTAATTATGCAGCTTTAGTTCTACAGATAATATGATGTGTCTGGTGCCTATGTACTTAGGCAGTTTTCAAGCAAATATTGACATAAAGCATTATTTTTAATTTACTTCCTCTTACATTCATTGTGTTTAAGTCCTTATTCTGTTATTAACTTATGACAGCTTGCCTTATTGACAGTGTTAAAACACTTAGGAAAGAGATTCATGACAAACAGAGGTTCTATGTGTGTAATTCAAACACTTATTGGGATTAAGAAACTGAAACAAATCATTCTTTTTATATTGTTGAAAATGAATAAAACAAACAAGTTCGGGATGCTATTACTTAAAAATCTAAAGCTGACCCTAGTCTATTTTTCATAAGGTCCCTAAAGCCAATATATAAACTATATATTTATTGTTTGTGCTTATATACCGTATTGGCTCGAATATAGGCCGCACTTTTAAGTGCTCCCGTAAGTCGGGGGGGGGCAGAGGAGGACAGTGGCAGCATATCTCGGGGGGGACAGTGGCAGCATATCTCGGGGGGGGGAGGACAGTGGCAGCATATCTCGGGGAGGGAGGACAGTGGCAGCATATCTCGGGGAGGGAGGACAGTGGCAGCATATCTCGGGGGGGGGGACAGAGTGGCAGCATGTTTTTTTTGGTGCTTTTTTAAAGAAAAAAACTTATAGGGGACGGCCTATATCCGAGCCAATACGGTATATATATATATATATATATATATATATATATATATATATATATATAAGCACAAACAATAGAATTAATAAGGAACGCAATGCACATGTTCAGCTGGTTGTTAGAAACACACATTAACCCCGTAACATTATGATGCTTTTTTTCGGTCCATAAACCTCTGTTCTCTGACAATGGCCCAATAGATCAAATATGGTAGTGACACCCACGTCAATCCATGGCAATGGTAATAACAAATTTGCCCCAAAAGCAAGCATAACACTTGATTAAAAACAGACCCCCTTACCAAACCTTTCCACTTAATAGACATTGCTTTGTAGCTGAAAGAGGAACTCACACCAGCATCGGAATAAATATACACGTTCAAAGATACTTGCTCTTTTCTGTACTGTAAAACAGTTCTCGATTTTGCATAATGTACAGTATGTAGACAGCTGCATATCTGTTTTGGTCCTGTTATCTTAGCGTAATCTACTAGACAAACACTTTGACTCCTAATCATACTGCCTGTGGAAAACAACAGAAAGGCTCAGTCTTAAGCACCCAGCTGGACACCCCGACCAATAAAAGGAGTTCATTAGCATTATCATAAAAATCAATAACCAAATAATCAGTGTGGTAATTATGCTGGATTATTCACCCAAACGTCACATTGCTGACAAGGATGCAAAATGCAACTGAACCAGGTTTTTCTCAATACTATCCTACATTGTTGTATACAGCACTGTATTTTGTGCTCAAATGTGCCAAAACATTATTTGCCCACACATAGTATTTCTAATTTTGCATTTAGTTGCAAAAATGTGAAATTCTGCAGAGTAGGTGGAACAACAACTTTAAATAGATTACCCTGTGGTCCCTATAATAAGTTTAGCGCATAAACCTCTTGAGAAGTGGTTCACCCTTTGGCAAATACGGTATGATTCTTAGACATTCGTGCAACAAAGTAATATATTGCAAAATGTTTCTATGTTTTATGAAAAAAGGTTATTCAAGGAAGATACCTGACAATAAGACAGGTGTTCCATGATAAACAAAAAGAAGGTCTAAGTTACAACAAAGCTGTAATTAAAATGTTTGCTTTTATCATTTAATTGTTTTACAACTTTATAAGGGCCACAAGGACAATTCTTCATGACATTCTTCAGACTCTTCCATATTGCAGACATATATTGAGTTAGTTTGCCATCTGTTTTACTTTATGGAGTCACTTTTTAACTTCTATGGTGTAGGAACACCTGTAGGACGTTGGTCCTGCAGCTGTTTAATGACCTGAATGATGCATTGTGGTCATTTAGAATCAGAATCAGTTCAAACTGAGTAACAATTGATGAGTAAATAATACATTTTATTTTTGCTTTGTTTTCTTTCAAGGTCTCTTACTCATAAAGCAGATGTGCAACACAGAATGAACAGCCTCTCAGAAATTGCACTACTGAAATTGTGACTCACGGACACCCTTTAAATTATTTTTTAAGGTTAATACATTGACTGTTAAAAAAAATTGCAAAGGGACATGTCATCTGAAGAACAGCAGGAGAATAAACTAGTGAGAACGTGCATTTAGTGCCCCCCCAAAAAAGGTCATTACTCTGCTTTAGGTATGTTTCATGAACCTCAAGAGAAAAATCCAAACTAAAAGTAATGTCACCACAACAAGCAGCCTGCAAAGTGTGCAAACACAAACCAGAAGCCACTGGGAAGCTCATTGCATCCTAAAACAAGGACATTTTCAAAGTGCATCAAAAGGAAGGATGGTAGAAGATGGAGGTGGTGCTATTGGAGCATCTTCTGTAAACCTTTCATTGAGCTTGAACTGGAGTTTGAATTTGGGAAGAAACCAGGGAAGGGCTGGCAGCCTAAGGCCTGGGGGGCAAGTCAAGTGAAGTGGCTCCGCCCCCTCGCACTCACCTTTCACCCCTCACGCTGCTCCCATCACTATGCGGCCATCAGACTGCTGGAAAACTGATCTAAACGGCCGCTGGGTGCTGATGCCACCGGCCGGAGCCACTTTAATCCTTTTTTTTATTTATTTAATATGCCGGATAGGCTTGCCATATTAAAAATAAATAAAGTATTAAAAAAAATAGTATTAAAGTAGCGCCGGCCGGCAGCATCAGCACCCAGCGACCGTTTAGATTCGATTTCCAACAATCTGATGGCCGCATAGCGATGGGAGCAGCGTGAGGGGTGAAAGGTGAGTGCGAGGGGGCGGAGCTTTCACCCCTCACGCTGCTCCCATCACTTGGCGGCCATCGCATTCGGCCGCTGGGTGCTGATGCCGCCGGCCGGCGCTGCTTTAATACTATTTTTTTTTCCATTTCATAGCCGATGCGGCTTGCCATATTAAATTTTAAAAAAAAGTATTAAAGTAGCGCCGGCCGGCGGCATCAGCACCAAGCGGTCGTTTAGATTAGATTTCGGGCGGCCTGGGGGGCAATTGCCCCCCTGCCCCCCGGCCCAGCCCGCCCCTGGAAGAAACCGCAACTAGTCTTGATCTAGTCTTGATAGGCAAATGTCTACTTCTGGATCAACGGTGGGGTTGGACTTGCAGCATTTTTGCATCTCAATTTTTATTTTGATATATGTGTGAAGAAGAGATTATATAACATTGAAAGCTTGCATTCAATTGGAAAAAACCCTGTACCAATTCCAAATGGGAATAATGTTATGAATAGATCAATGAGTGGGTATCCTACTGGATGCTAGGTAGTGTCTCAGGAGTCTTTAATAGGACAGCTATAACAATTGTTTAGTAGAAACAGCAAACATGAGTGACACATAAAGGTTTCATAAAGTGGATATGGAGCTCTCAACCAGTCATTTGGTACTTTGCGAACCATGTCAATTTCTGAGGGATGGGTTGCAAGCCTGCCATCAAAATCATTATATTTTACTTCAGCGATATTTCTAGTTAGAGGAAAATAAGTGGCAAGCAAGTGCATATGTGTTTGTACAGAAATGCACATTTGAAGCAGCAAATATACTCCCATGCATCAGCAGCCTCAAGTGGTTGAAACATGCATTACACCGACAATGTCTTTAAAAGAAGGAATGACCTTCCATTTTTCTTGGTCTTTTTTTGCATGGCATCTTTTTACTGGCTGAAGAGCAATAATCAAGAGCATCACTTGGCAACAGTGGTTGGCCACTAAAGGTAAGTTTTAAAGAACCTTGTTAACAAGTTACATGATTTGGAGGCTGAGAGAAGGGGGTACGCAATATTTATTTTTTCTATTTTCTTATTATGTTAAACCTTTCCATCCCACAGGACAGGAAGTAGAGGCAGGGAGACAGACATGGGCCCCATGCCTGTCTAAAGGATTATTTATTGTTCGTACTGACACATGATGCAGGGCATAGAGAAGTCATAGGGTGCCTCCCATAGGATATTTTACTGTATTTCAATCCCACTAGACATAGTATATGTGTGATGGGGTATAGGTAGGATATAAAATCCTTAATAATTAAATGCTCAATTACCTTCTGCCCCACCACATATGGGATAATGGAAAAATGTCACCCCCCTTTAATTAACTGTTGACCAATGGGACCTCCACGTGTATATTTATTCCAATTTTACAATTTTTATGGTATGTGGTTTAGACAGACATTGTTTTTCTATTTACACATTGAGAAAATGCAAGTTGCCATTCAGCTTGCATGCCCTCACCTGAAACTTGTAAGGTCTAAAGTTGCATGGATTGTTGTGTACTTGCAGGAATCTCATATATAAGTGAATCTACAAGTTGCTTTGTGAATGGGAGCAGCTGAAGTCAGGTCTTTAGATTGCAGGAGAGTCTCACTGGGGTTAAAGGCAATGCAGTCCCACTGATTAAGCTGCATGGTAAGCAATATAGATATGCAAATTTAGAAGTAGACAAAATTTGGGTCATTTGACCTTGTAATTTGCTGGGTGTAAATTAATTCTTTGCTTTGTTGTATGTACATATTGATCATTTCAGCAGCACAAAAATCTGAATTTATATGCTTTTAAAGTATGCTTCCCTTATGTATTTTTGTATAGTCCTGTCTGGTCAGCTAAGTTAACCCTCAACTGACTACTTGACTTTTCAGTGAATAAACCCAACTAATTAAATCACTTATTCTAATGTGTGCATAAACTTTATTTTCTAGTTGTACTAATGGATGGGTTTATAACATGAACCCACAAATAGAGCTAAACACATCTTATAATCTTTACGAAACCTAAATAAATAGAACATTATGTAATTATCATTTGAGGTATAGCCCAACACAGCTGGGGAACTACCCTGACAGCACTGGATAAACTCAGGTTTTAGTAAGTACAACTGCAAACTTTCTCCCAAAGCTAGTTTTTCAGTGACCTATCTTATTATTCCTTAAGATAAATCATGTCTCTGTTCATCCTTTCCTTTACTGGAAGAAACTTCCCAGTTGCGACACCTTAAAATAATCATCTAGTCAGCTATTTTGTATAATGTACTTAATCGCAGTACATGGATGGGTTTGCTGTTTTTGCAGTTATGCTTGAGACACAGCATAGGATAAAGTAGCTCATTGTTGGTAAAATGAAAATGTTTTCCACTGTAATTTTTGTGTTGGAGTTAAAACGGCATCAGGGTTACATGCAATTCAGCAGAAACATAGAATATTTCTGAAAGAAAAATAAAAAACATGGAAATCTGCACTACTGTATATAGTATCAAGAGCACACACACTTAAACTTCTCTCTATGGCCTCTTACCATCCGCCGACTTATTAAGTATAACTACATTTGTATCTATAATTTTTTGTAGATAAACGTTTGTGCATATCAACAGATCAACTATTATGTTAAGATGTAATCTTAAAAAAACACATTTTGTATTTGTTTATTATAAATAGAACACATGGTGGGTAAGGGGTGTGTATATAATGTATGATTACATAATTATGTAACTTCCTACAATACAATGGTTTTTTTTACTAATATGTTAACTCCTGCATTATCTATACTATTTATTTACCCTTTCTTTGCTGCTTTTTACAGTATATTACCCAAACAAGTATTGGTAAGGTATTATGTAGATTAAGAATTCTGAATGACAATACAACATATAGTATAATACAGAATAAGTTCAAATACCTACTTTTCTAAAGTGATTTAATGAGATTTATTGTCTATTTTAAAATGAAGGTCAAGGAAGGCCCTGAAAGGTCTAGTGGATCTGAGAGCCCAGTTGTTTGGAGATATGCAACAATAACCCCAGTGAAGCTTGGGATCAAATAATGGTTGTTGAAGGATTAAGAGAAATTGTATCCCTTTGGCATGGACATAGGAATTTTCATTAAAATGACCTTGGGTGTGGTGTGAATCAAATCCTGCTCTTTACTCTTAGGAATCTACAACATAGCGGAGAGGAAAATACAATGTAGCAACAATCAACACAGTAAACAATAAAACAAAATACATTTGTGAACAGCCTTTACCGCTGTGTGCTATAACAATAAAAATGGCTTCTAGGATTACAAATAAAATGTCTACTTTATCATATGTTGTTTTTTTTCTCAGCTATACACATACCTTCCGACCATCCTGTTTTCTTTTTTTTTTGGGGGGGGGATTTTTGCCCCACAACTAAGGTCCTACTTTGGAACCTAAAATGTGGTAAATTATTTATACACAAGGGTGAATTAAAAATGCAAGGGCTCCTGTGGCAAGGGGCTTCTCGCCCCCTGCTTAGTCACTGCAGTGTAATTTATGTGGACCTTGGGGTAAAAAAAAAAAAAAAGATGGGGACCTTCTTGGTGCAGCAAGACTCCATATGACATGATCAGCCTGTAAGAAGCTCTTTTTAAGTCACAAATTGCAGTCTATAAGTGGAAGCTGCATGACTCTCAACTAGTAAGGAAAAAGGCAAGATCATGCTTACTATGTGAGAATCCCACAGCTATTAACCTGCAGCTACAGGAAGAGAGATAGGATAGGAGCTGGGATCGGAATAGTCAGTGTGTGTGTGCAGGTGTATGTGTGTATTTATGTGGGGATATCTATGTAAGAGTGCATGGGGTTGTTCTAATTGTACTACTTGTTTATGAAAGCCAAGGTTAATTTTTAATGCATTACTTACAAGTTTCGACACCTCCGTGTTAATTTTGTCTTTCTATCTCCTAGGCCTCATCTTGTGACCATGATCCCTTTGGCCTGTTTTCTGAAAGAATTTGTTTAATGATAACAGGATGCGATTGGACTTTCTCCTGGCAAACTGGACAGATATAACATGCTGAGAACATGCTTTAAATCTACGATTGCTACATATTTCATAATATATATATATATATATATATATATATATAATCAGTAATATAGCAAAAATATGTACTATAAATGATCTTTTGTTGGTCCTATTCACTTCATAACGTATTCCCCAAATCACACAAATAAAATAATATTTAGTTGAAATTTTTGCTTTGGCTTCTTCAGCCAAGTTCAGCTTTACCAAATGTATCCATGCATTATTCTTCAGGAAGTTAGCATCCTGATAAGTTCTGGAATGACTGGGAAACATTTGTTTTCTTGTTATCCATTTGAATGTCTGAATCATATTATTTTCCAAGTGCAGACAACTATGACAACTTTCTACCAGCGTGTCTAACACTTTTAGAACCTGCGTCAGAGAAAGAAGGACAGACTGTTTATTCTTGATGTAAAATGTTCATGTGGAAATGACTCACCCTATAGGGGGAGAATGGCAGGCTTTTTATACACGCTCAGCAGAAACATATGGGACTGTCCTAAAATTGTGTTTCCTGGTGGAAACTGTTACTCAGCAGGCAAAGATGTGTTTGCACCATTTTAGACAAGGATCATGTGGGATAACAAGTATAGTCTGGATTCAGTCTATCGGAAGTTTTGTTCCTCTAAAACACAGCTGGCTGCAGCTGCTGTCAGAGATCCTGAGAACTGACTGTGTGGCTTAGTAAATGCATTAAAAAAGGAGCAGTGTACATTATGGACATTTTGCCAAAATTTGAGTTGTGTGGATTGTGTGATAAAGGATGAGTTGTATGATTATTTTATTGATCACTGTAGCTAAGCTACCATTGAAATAAGAAAAGTCATCCTACTTACTACAAAATTTTTTTTTGGTACTTACTACAAAAGCGCTAAAAAATAAAAATTGTACAATGTAAGCAAGTGCCACTTATCACATGACTATTTCCCTAAAACTAGCCACGGTGAAGCTAGTCACGACTAGTCATGACAATTTCTTCACAAATCGCAAATTAAATTTTAAAATATTAATATTTTCTGAAGCAAATATAGACTAGTTTGTGAACTACTTGAATTCAAATTTTAAAATGATTCTAGATAATTAGTTTAGTTTTTTTTCTTTATAAGTCATTTGGATCGCCTTGCTTTTAAGTTGTCGTTGCATTTCAAAAAGGTCAAGCAATGCCTAAGCATTTACAACTTCAAGGGAAGGCTAATATTTTGGGACATTTAATAATGTTTAATTGTACCCCTAGGGATACTTCTTATATCTGTGCCATGGAGATACATTTTTGGTGTATAGTATACGTTCTTTTTTTAGCAATTTGGACAAACGCAATGCTACATCCTAAGCTTAAGTTTACCGATGCATGTTTGTCATAATTAATTTCCTTCCCCCATGCTGCCCTCCATCTTTTTAAATATCTTTAAATGAGAAGTATAAACAAGAAGTGAAGTTTGAATACTGATTTCCAGTGTTGTGGGGGAAACAGATGGCCTAAAATGCCATGTGAATGAGGGCATCTTTTGTTGAAAAGAGCTCTAGCATACTTCCAGTGTGACTGAAGTGAACGACACAACAAACAATCCCTTATCAGTGAAAGTCACTGCCGTATTTTTAAAGGGAAATGCTTGAAGGACGTACAGATCTATAGTTAATTATTTTCAGGACGTTTAGCTTTTAACTTGAACTTGAAGGCCTCTATTACATAATAAAGTGTCATTTTGCATCTGTGTATTTACCAAGGGTATTCTCCTAACTTTGGAACACATTTGAGTTTTTTAATTCTTAAAGTAATTTTAAGCATCAAATGGAGTGTTGTGCACAGTAATGTAATTAAGCATTTAAGAAAAAAAAACTGTTTTTATTTAATTTTAATCCAACAAACCTGCGACATGTGAGGCACCATTGCAGGCGTTGTCATGTAAAAAATTCACAGTTTATAACAATGCTTATGAAGTGCTGTTTGTCCAATTAAACCTTTTCCTCTATAGACTTTCATTAGACATTGACAGTGTCATTGGGTAATTAAGACTGAGCCAATTTATTGTTTGCCGCAAGGCCATGATATTTGTTTGGGTGTTTTGTCTTGTAGCGCATGCAAGCGCTCTCAGGAGCTGCCACAATCACCATTTTTAATATGGCTGCTTAAAAAGCACTTAGAAAGCAATCAAAAATCACCTCCAAAGCTCGTGTTTCTGAAATTCCTTGATATCATTCAGCACCAAAAAAAATTGATTCCATGGTGAGAAGCATCCTGCCTCTCACAGGATCACGGAGCTCTGTAAATAGTAAAGAGTTCCCAGGGGGTACAGCCCCAAATAAGACATGGGGGTACTGTGACCAAATAGAAAAATGCACTCCCAAATGTTGCCTTTTAGTCCCCAAACAACCTGATTAAACCTATGCATGGGTGCTATCACAGTACTCAGGTTGATGCTGCTGAACACTTATTGGGGTGTTGTTTGGCAGGGATATATACCAGGAGCTTAAAATTGATACCTGAAATACAATGTGTGTAAAAAAAAGCAAAACAAAGAAATGACTACCATGCAATTTGACAAAGGCTGCTGGCAGACTTAGTGCATGCAAACTGTTCAAATACCAGAATTTGAAATAACCTTGAGTGTCTAGTTTTCAAAAATATATCATTTGATGTTATATCATTATTATATAATATTATATTATATATATATATATATATATATATATATATATATATATATATATATATATATATATTATATCATTTGTTGTGGGTAATCTGGCTTCAAAGATGTCCTAAATAGGACATGTGCGCAGGATGACAGGATTTGGAAAAAGTGGTTTTAAAATGACAATACTCTATTTGTACTTATTGCCCTACAACATGCAAAAAAGCAAAACCAAAAAACATAGCACATTGGGTATATCTAATCTCAGGAAAAATATTATAATCGATTTAGCAGGTTTTTCATGTCAAGAGCAGGCACTGGTTTTGCTTTAGTATCAACCACATGTTTTTTGGTGCTTGATCCATAAAGGCATGACTGAGTGTTCAGGCAGCATTTTAGTAGCTTACACTATCAAGATGTGGCTTTAAATGTATGACCAGTTAAGATATGTTAAAAGCAATGCAAACAATATTATAGTAAATCTAGCTCTAGGCACAGAAGGTGAGGGACTGCTTCTTTGTTCACAATGAGATGCATCTTAACTTTCTAATCTGTAAAACATCTCTATGAGTATCCACATGGTTAGTGATACCTGTAAGCGTGATAGTTTTGGCTTCTGGCATCACAATGTAACACTGGATTAAAAGCAAAATTGTAGTTTCATCAACTTATTGGAAGAAAGTCAAAGTCATAACGAAGAGCATGCAAAGAAAACAATATAGTAACCTGAAGATATTTCAACTGATCTCTGTTGTTTTTCTTCCATAGCTTGAAGGAAATTCAGAGCCAAAGTGTCATTCTTAACGTCCTTTTTTATTCCCAACATACATTTGCATTGCTTTGTTGTTATATCAGATTTATGAAGTTTATGTTGTCTCTCATGTTTTGTATTCTTGGAGAACTATCCTCTACTGCTTTTGCTCACAATGTGACAGAAAGAACTATGTTTATTAAACCCACACTAGTTATTTTGAAGACCCTGTCAAGACCTACCCTGTGTATAAGCAGAAACATGCAATGTTTTGTTTAAATTTACATTTCTCAGAAAACATGGCTTATGTCTTTTACCATCTTATGTTACTATATGATAATATGTGAGCTGTTTTACGATTTGTCACAGTTTTTTATTGCTGGATATATATGGTGAAGTGAATGCAAACTGTATTCAGATAACGCCTGTTTGGCCATATACTGGCTATATACTGTATATATGTTCAGCATCAGTGATTAAGAAGTGATGCACACTTTTTTGTTTGGTTCAGCCATGTGTTATGTTTACTTTTTTTAAACAACTAAGGTTTCTGAACCCTAGAGGCCTTTACCTCACGATTTCCAAAAAAGAAAGCCTTAAAGCTTATGTAAGTGTACTACTTTTTCTGGGTTGGACAAATAAAAGGTATTATTCTTTTGGGCCAATATGGCTATATCAATTTTCTTGTTAAATAAGGTAAAAAACGTGTGATTTTGAGGGAAGTATGATGTGTTCATTGTGACACATTTTTAAAGGTTGTCAATTAATTTATTAACCTGACTGATTGATAGAGGTCAAAGTTTCTGTCAGTAAGGGGCATTGCTACATTTGTGTAACTAAAATTCATCCTGCGAGGAAATTAATTCCCTAAGTACATGTCGTTGTTGCAATTACAAGGTGTTTGAACATGATTTTTAAAGGAAAAAGACTGCTTTGTTAATTTTCGATTGAAATTGGCAGTCATGGAATTACCAAAGGAGTGGATAGATCCTATGGATAGGTTAAAATAATATATATATATATATATATATATATATATATATATATATATATATATATATATATATATACGGTATATATAATATATATGTATATATATATATATACCGTATTTTTTTGATTATAAGATGAGGTTTTTTCAGAGCAAATGCTCTTGTCTTATATTCGAGGTCGTCTTCTAAGAAGACATCAAATAGAGGTCTGATTACAAGACTAAGATCCAGATCCCCCGCAGCGCTGCAGGGGACTTGGATCCTCATCTCTGGCATCGGTGGGCGATGCGTGCAGACAACATCCGCTGCTGCCGGCACTTCCTCTGGGGCTTCTATGACGGAGCGCTGGCATCACATGACCTTCTGCAGACCTCTACCGGCTGTCCCACTAGACACCAAGGAATCTGAAGCACGGGGGACAAGTCTAGGGAAGCACTGGTAAGTCGGGGAAGGGTAAGAGTGGCATATGGGGGGTAATAAGGGCTTTCTGGAGACAGAGTGGCTTATAGGGGTTAAAAGGGATATCAGGGAGGCAGAGTGGCATATAGAGGGTTAAAAGTAATATCAGGGAGGCAAAGTGGCGTATAGGGATACATAAGGCATTTCTGGGGGTCAGAGTGGCATATAGGGGTCAAGAGGCATATCTTGGAGGCACTCGCATATAGGGGGTATAAGGTATATCTGGCACCAGAGTGGCATATCAGGGAGGCAGAGTGGCATATAGGGGGGTAGAAGGCATTTCTGGGGGGCAGAGTGGCATATAAGGGAGTATAAGGCATATATTTTCTTTTTTTCCTAAATTAATATTCGAATTATGGGGGGGTCTTCTTATAATCAGGGTCGTCTTATAATCGAGCAAATACGGTATATATATATATATATATATATATAATGGAATCTGTTAGTATAATAGTAATAATAACATAATGCAGATTGTATAAAAGCTATTGTATATAATGAAAAATATTTTTCTAATCTAAAAGGTACGAGCACTCAGCATACAGAAATAAACTATATGGCAGTTTTAAAAAAAATCAGTAATGAATTGCGTGAGAGTGTCTAAAACTCCACATAATACTAGGGATTAGAAACAGGAAAAAATAATTGTGGAGTGTCACTCACAGAAGGGAATCTGTGAACCAACTAATTTTGGGTGTAGTCATGCAATACATCGCTTGAGACATACTTATTGATGTGTTTTGTTTTTTTTAAATAAAGTGGATGTTTTTTTTTTATTCCATAGCTTTTATGTTCTAAAATTAGAAACACTTTTGCATATTTTGGTACGTTTACTTAAAATTAAGAAACTATACTACTTTAGTTTATATAGCCCACTGAATTTCACTGAAGTGGGACTGCTGTAGACTGATTATTATTACTATTATTATTCAATAACAATAGTAATAATCCAGATCAGACAGATCCATATTTGCAATATGCCATTTACGTTGTCCACTGTACCAACTGGTTTTATGATATAATGCTGTATTGTGCCTTAGTAGACATCTGGTATGATTTTTTGAAATGTGAGTACAGTAAACTATTTTGTACTTCTGAATAATCAGCCTGAGTACTTTAAGAATTATATTTTGCTCTATCTTTCCTCTTAATTGATAATGAGGAATATGATAAATAATACATATACATATGGATACAATTGAAAGTAAAGCAGCTAAATGAAATGTATTTGATCTTCAGAGAAAACAGAACCATCCTCTTAATCAACATCAATAGTAATTTGGTGGAGAACATGGAATTACAAGTTTAAGCTGTTCATTATCCAAGTTCTCCTTTGTCATCCCCTGGTCTGCATTGCTGTGTGGTCAAATGCTAGTTCCACGTTTCAAAAAGTCGGATCAGAAAGACCAAACTTGAAGTGATTATCAGAATTACTCAGAATCTTTCCATTAAGATTACATAAGTGATGTCTGCATCTGTTTAAATGTTTTAAGGAATGTTGCATTGATTGTGTGCTCTTTGGAAGTCAAGTAGTTTTAAGTATCATACAGAATTGATTTTGTAAGAATAACAAGACATGTATAATGTTTTTTTTTTTTACAAAAAGAGAAATCTAGACTGCTCTTGAGGTTGGGACTAGTCTGATATGCTGATGGAGATTTTCCTTTGTAATGACAACAGTGAACTAAAATCTGAGACTTATAAAAGTGTGAATTCATCATAGGTTTTTCAGAGTTTTCCATTCTCATCTGAGCTAGTTTTATATTTTCTTTTTCCATGTATTCTCTTCCATTGGGCATGTTCTGGGGGTCTCTCTGGCTGTAAAAGTGAGTCCAGATATGGAGCTCCTTCCTCAATGTTCCTTGAGGGATACAACTAGTTGTTGGGTCCTTTGTGCGGATATAACTTGTCTTATATTTTGGATATAGGCTGCTTTTTAAATCTTAAATAACTTTGACTAGATTTATTAAAATGTCCTTTTTTTCATCATCATTCTCTTCTATATAATTACACAACTTTCTAAAGTTAGTATTCAATCGATTCATCCCTGCTACTATCTCTTCTAATCTATTTTATATAAATATTGACAATCACTGAGAGGTTAAGCCATTTAGTGGTTTATTCACTAAACAGTTTGTTTTGTTTCACTAAAGCTGCAATTTCACTGTTTTATTATTATGCCTCCCGTAAGAAAGGTGTGAAATTGACCTGCATGATGCATATTTAAATTGGTGAAATGATTTTCAAAATGTACAGTATGCTATGTATGACTATGTGTGGTACATGACTAGCTCACTCAATTGTACATTGGAGAAGCTCAGTCGAGTTCATAATGCATAGCGAAGAGACCTGTTCTCCAGCAATTTCTAGCTTTAGTGAATAATATTGCTTTTTTTCCATAGTCACGCATCTAAGAGCCTTGCTGAAAAATGTAAATTTCCAGTTGACATGCAATGAAATAAAAGCTTAGGCAAGTTTTTACATGTTTTTTGCGCAATTGCATGACCTGTAGTAGGGTTCATTCCTAAACTTTCTTTTGCAAGCTATGGAAGATGTAAAATGAGCAGCAAGAATCCAGGGTTTCCTCTGAGATAAGTATGTCAGATTTTACTGAGAAGATAATTATAACAGATTATAAAAAGCTTATATATAATTGCACTTACTAGGCTTAATGTATTTTCTTTATTTTCACCTCTATTTGCTTTTTTCTGTAATTCAAATAAAATGTCTTCTCATTATTGTTATATTTACTAGCAATATTTTCTGGCCGAAGAATGAAAATATAATTAGACTTGGAATGACATGACTCTATTTAAGTTACATGCAGTAGCAAGCTACAACTTGCATGTAAAAGTTGTTTGTGCCGATGGTTATCTCCACCTCGTGTGGTTGCTAAATAAATCAACTTAGGAGTTAGGTATATTGGGGAGTTAAAACATACCTTATGGGAGGTACAGAACCCAAGAAATTTCTTTTCCTCACCCCCATCATGTTCCTGGTGAGATGGGAGGGTTAAAATAAATGAATAGCTATTTGGGGGCACCCTTCCTCCTCATCCCCTGTCTACTGGAGTAAGGGGGGGGGTTAAAAAGTCTGAAAAACAATTTGTATGGACAATGACCATGAGTGTTGCATAAGTGAACAGTAAAAATTAGTGTCCACCCTTTTGACAATCAATAGTGCAAACCTGCTAGTAAAAAATATCACTTATTTTCTCTGTGCAAGCTTATTCTCATTTTTGTCCCAAGACCAATTGCGATGGCCCTTTCCAAGGGCTGAAGATGAGAATGGGCATTGTTGGAAGATAAGCAAAATAAAAAAATAATAAACTTTTATTTAAATCTGTTCCTCCTGTGCTGAATTGGATTGCATTGGAAAGGCCTTGCTCCCCATACAAATGGGGCACATAGAGTTTTTTCAATTATGTTTATTAACATAATATGCACTTGATGAGCTGAGTGGTCCCTTTAAATTGGCACAGTGTTCATTTTGCAAATGCATGAGGGAATTCTACAGAATCACCCTATATGCATTTGCTGATTCCACCGCCTCCCAGGTATAATGTGCATATCTTGTGTGTCTTTTTCATTCTGCCTGTACAAGATGCTGTACTTGGCTGAGAAGTTCAAGACTGAGCCTGGCAGGTGGCCTAGAAGCCCAGGAATTTAGAGGCCTTGGGCTAGATTAAGTAGTCTAAGTGTTAGGGAAATTTTTATTGCGGCGTGCATCACCTTTTTGAAGAGTTGCTCTTCTGGTGGAAGCCAACATGTCTTCATTTCTTGGATGCCATGGGAGAACCTAGAGAGGAACGACAGACAGGAAGAATCAACAAGTTAGGTAAAATTGTAATTGATAGCATGCCATGAGTGGGACCTAGCTTAAGTGCTGTCCTTTTGCCACTGCCCTTAGGTAACTGACACTCAGGCAGGCCATGCCTAACAACCAATAACAAACATCCTCTACTCCCCATTAGTTTACTTATATATGTAACCACTTGATCTGGCCTAGTGATGGAGACCTTCTTGTTAGTACTTAAAATCTAGGGCTTTACGATTTATATTTATCAAATTCACTCCTCCCTTTTATTTATTTTAAATGTTGTTCATGTTTCCTTCAAGAATACTAACATTACAAAACAAAGATAACACCGTGAAGGGTGGATTTCCTCACTGGATTAGTCAAAGGGAAAAAAATAAATCCTATCCCATTGTGACTATTAATTAAATCAAGCTCTGGCTTTCATATACACAGATTTCTAAATCAATCCTCCAGGCAAACTTGTAATGGCTTTGCAAGAAATTTATGAAAGACTCAACAACTTAAGACTTCTTGACTAATGCAAGGCTGAAAACGTAGCATACAAACCTCTACTTATGGTGACATAAAAGTAAACAACTATTTCTGATGATCAAGCTGCTAAACATTTCCAAATGTAGGGGTTCAGTTAGATTTTTTCCAGTTACGAGGTTTTATTTACTAAACATCAAGTACATTTAAGATTCCATGTGGCAAAAAAATAATAATTAACCAAAGTGTTTCTTAATATGTTAGCATAGCCAAAATGTCTCGGAATGTGCCCTTCAGCACACTAAGACATTTTGGGCAATGCTGTGCTTCCCACTTTGTGGGAACAGTTTTGGGGAAGGCCCTTTTCTATTCCAGCATGACTGTGCCCCAGTGCACAAAGCAAGGTCCATAAAGACATTGTTGGAAGAGCTTGGTGTGAAAGAACTTGGCGGGCCTGCACAGAACCCTGACCTCAACCCTATCAAACACCTTTGGGATGAACTAGAAGGGAGATTGCGAACCAGGCCTTCTCGTCCAACATCAGCGCCTGACCCCACAAATGCTGTCCTGGATGAATGAATTTCCAACAGAAACACTCCAAAATCTTGTGAAAACCCTTCCCAGAAGAGTGGAAACTATTATAGCTGCGAAGGGGGAAGAACTACATATTAATGTTTATGTGTTTATATATATATATATATACTTATATATATATATATATATATATATACTTTTTTTATGAGTGAATTTTCCTTTAAAACAAGAAAGCAAATTTGCCTAATTGATGTATAATGGATTGCAGGCTTTAGAGACAACCTAGGCCTCTTTTTCAGGCATATTATACCTTTAAAACAACAACAGGTTAAACACTGACAACTTTTCAGTTTTCAACTTCCTGATGGCTGCAGTGTATGTAAATATTTTATAAAGAAAGGAAAAATTCAGCTACATCCTCAGCTGCAAAACATAATCTGTCCTCCTATATACTGATAAATGACAGTTTATTTAAAAGAAATGTCGGAATTTAGTAATGACTGCTTTTTCCTGGCAAAATGCCTAGATTATGTGAACCAATACGCATGAAACAAAGACTGAGCTTTAAATTTATTTTGTAAAAGAAGAAAAAAATACTTCAATATTTATTCATTTGAGAGTTGATTTTGATATTAAGCTTTCAGCACAGTTTTATTCATTTATTTTTGGGGAATTAAAGGTCACATGACTCACCACTATAATATCTGGGATGCCAAATGAAACACACATGCACCAGGGCACGTAAGGGCTCTTAGAATCTGAATTTTCTTGGTAAATTTCCAGTATAAAATACGGTTTCTATGAATTACAATACTCTATTTTAATTACTACATTCTGTTCGAAGTAGTGGAAAATAAATGGAATCAGACCCTTGGAATAAAAAGTCATTAAAAACCTAAAACAATGAAATAACACAATTCTGGCTATATTACCGGTACTATTAAAGGAATAGACATGTGATACAGTGATAATTTACAAAAAATGAAGCATTGCATATATAACGATCTTGAATTAATTTACATTTCCAGCCAATATGCAAACAATATTTAATATGATGTGCCTATTATATGTCACTGACTAAATTCCACCATGAATCAGAAATGTGCAAAAATAAAAAAAACTCTATTTAATGCCACACATATGAATACCTTTTATCCACTATGTAAGTCACTCCAAATCTGGAGTCACGGGAAGTGACGTCACATCACGCGGCTCCGCTGTTTACCTGGACGGAGCAAGAGAAGAGACGCTGTGAGGGAGCAGCGCGAAGGCAGCCTTGCGGGACTGCGCGGGATTACCGGGACCTGCAGGTACAGTGCCTGACCGCCCGCTCCCGCCCGCAACACCAGAAAGACCGCCCAACCTCACATTGGATATGCAGTGCAGTTCTGGGCACCAGTCCTTAAAAAGGACATTATGGAACTAGAAAAGGTTTCATAGGAAGGCTACAAAGTTAATAAGGGGATCTTAGTTATATATATATATACGCTAGAAAAATGTCACCTCAAAGGGAATATTATAACATTGTATAAATGTATAAATATGGCCAACATAAAGACCTCTCCAGTGACCTGTTAGAAACATACAAAGAACAAGAGGTCATCTTCTTTGCCTGGAACAAGGGGTCATATTCTGTGCCTTTACAATAAGAGCAATAAAGGTATGGAATTCACTTCCAAGAGAGGTGGTGCCATCAAGTACTATGGATGCCTTCAAAAAGGGTCTGGAATTTTATTTAGAAAGGCAGGCTATCAAAAATGTAATAAAAATGAATATATTACAGCATCAAAAATTACAGCAACAAAAATCAGGTGTGGCAAGATTACATGGATGACATACCTACACTACCTGTGTTGTTTGACAGCCTGGACTCTCCCTGTCAGCAGAAGCTAGCATCATTGGCTGCCTACAGATTGCTTTTAATGGCTCTCAGAGCAAGCAGCAGTATACCCTAAGAATACCCTATTGCACCTGTCACTGCTGACACCCACCGAAAAGGTCACTGGAGGACAGGAGAGACTCAGCAGGGTCTGTCTAGATCCTGCTGGGATCTCCGATTGCTTCCCTGCTGGCTGATTGCAAGCATTGCGATCAGCATTGCGATTAGCATTGCAAGCCTATGGAACCATATTTGCTCATCACAGTGTTATCAGTGCAGGGGAGATCAGAGGGGAGAGCATGGGAAACAATGTTCCTCTCGCTTCACTTTCAAAAAAAAGCTTTAAAAAAGTGTTTTTAATGAAATAGAAAAATAAAAATGTAAATAAATAAAAATAAACAATACAGTTAGCTCAGTGATGCCATTGTGACAGAGGGATGTTATTGCACTGATAACAGGGCAAATATATATATATATATATATATATATATCCCACATCCCATTGGCCAAGCACTACATATAAAAATTATAACCCCCTGTTCTCTATTCCCAAACTCCTTAAGCCGGAAGTATTAAAAATACTCTACTATAAGGTATGTATAAGGGATGTATGTGAACATAAAAAATATGTATGTGGGTTATGTCTGTAATCAGGGTATGTTGCTAAACACAAATTGGGTCATTGTTCATCAGTGGCACCTAATGTATAGGAGAAATTCAAACAAAATTGCTGCATAAGTTTTACATACTAGCACAATTATTGTTGTCACGTTTCTACTGTTTCAGATGAAAGTCTTATTTTTTCTGAAAAAGGAGATGTTTAATTTGTGTGGGTACATCAAACACGGAAAAGGGGAATGTTGATTAAATGCGCAGATGGTAAAAATGGGGGAAAAAACGTACCGTACAAATAGTACTAAAAACCCTGGGTAAGGAAAGGGTTAAATGGCCTGGGATTTATGTTGCTGATAAGTCTTACATTAAAACGATCATATGAGGTGGTTAGGGAGGGGTTTCTGGGCTGAATTAGGGGCAGAAAAGGTGTGGATATAAGTAGGGAATTGCAGGGATAGATAGAGCTAGATATAAAATATAACGGTTAAATTACGCACTTTACCAGAGGCCTGAATTCAGCAGAGGAAAAATAACTTATTACTCACGTATGGCTACAGACCTTCAAAATCTTTGGCGTAGTATCAGTGTTGTTTTTCCCAAACAGCTTTATTATTGGACATATAACCAAAACACTTTTTGGTGTTTAATGGTCTGTCCCCTTTCCAATGATTCGAGATTAAAAAAAAACCCAAAACAAACCTGTGATTCTTTGTAGGCAGAAACATAAAAAAAAAAAAAAGTGTAAGGCCCAACACTACAGGTTAATGGCACTTGAGAGTAAATGAACAGCTTTTGTTACTTAATTTGTGCTTCAGAGAGTTAATAGTAATCCAATGATCGTGTAAAACTCATACACAGTTACAGGTCATTTACAAACTTTAATATAGCACTAAATCCAAGGATTACTTGCTGAAACTGAAAGAACCCTGTCCCATAGAAATACGGTACAATTAAATGTCCTAATTTTTATTAGAAACGCAACTATTTTCATCCATGATCTGAAAGCCATGATCAGAATGAGCCAGTCCACGCTGAACCATTAGAAAAATGGCAAGCATGACAATAGCACTTTGATATAGTTGTGCTGTGTGAAACAGGAGGTTGTGAAACAAATATTATGTACACGCTGGATGTACAATCAGTCATCCCTGTTCTACTGCCAGCTCTCATACATTCATAGGGAGAGCAGAGCCAAGGCTCACAGCTGTCATACATTTTCAACAGATTCCGCTGGGCCTAGATGGGGTTTGAAGACATTCTTTTGCTCTTACTCATTAGTTAAAAGGAATTACCATAACATCTGATATTGTAGAAGAAGGAAATTTGCCATCTTGACCTTACCCAAAACATTCCGGAACTGGGGGTCTAAGGATTTATTAGCTCAGATGGTCTACAGAGGTCAATGGGGCCCTTTAGTGAAGTTCCAAAAAGCCCTTACAAGCGAACACTCTATTCATTCCTGTAAAACTGCTTGTTCTTTTTTTTTTGTGTGCGGATAAACTGGACAGATACATATTACTGTTGCTTTCTAGATCTTTGTCATAGGAAAGGCATGTTCCACTGGAGTAATTCCCAGTTGTCAGCAATGTACTGATACACCACAGCCAATCAAGGGAGAAAAATTCAAATAAACAGGATGTTCTCAGTGTGTATGATTGCATGTGTAGCCAACCTCCTGCACATTTCACAGTCTCCTAATGGGATTTAATGCATTGTATAACCAGCATCTGTCTGTGTGGACTAGCAACACTAACAAACAGGATCAGTGTGCAGTAAAGGTAATGTGGTTTAATAGCTGATATAAAACGCTATGTGGAAGAAATCCCACAGTTTGATTAACAGTAAGATAAAGTTTAAATGGACCATTTCGGAGATTCCATCTGCCCTTGAGTTCCTGTAACAGAGCAGGAAATGTAAAGCATTACTTATGTTCTTACTTGAGCGCCATTGATTTAAAAAAAAAAACAAATGATGAGTAGAAATGGGGAAATTAGCCATGGTATGGCCTGTTTCCTTGTCACTTTCTCTGGCTTTCTTCTTAAAGGATTTGTTCTCTATTTTTCAAGGGCAATGTTTGGAGTCAGTGGCCTACCCGCAATGTCCATAGCTGTCCAGTACACTTGCCTTTGGATGGCACACAAGATATACCCATTGATTTATGTCATACTTGTGTGAACCTTCATTTTAACAGATCACCGATTGAGCGTATACACACACACACACACATACATACATATATATTCTTGTAAGAAGAAACCAGGACATTGTGGTGTTCAATGTTCTTCAGCTATGTAGAAAACTGTAATTCATAGTTATGTCATCAATGTCTAATCCTAAAGAGCTTTTGATCATACTTAGTAATTGGCATGGAATCCCATGTCCTCCCACAATGCACCGCTTTATCGGATGGTTTCCATTCCCTTTGATTTGTTTTTGATGATTACAATAAGCAGTCTACATTCTTTAATCAAATGAATGAATACTGATTGGCTTTGCTCTTTTTTAACAAAGTTTTTTTTTTTTATAAAGAATAATTTCAACATAAGTTCAATAATAAATAAGGTCAATAATGTATTGATAAGCCATAAATATACCTTTATGTCCTTTACTGTATAGTCTAATATTTGTAGAAATTGATTTTAAAATAAAGCTTTATACTCTGAAATGGTAAATATTTAACATTGTTAAAATTATAACTTTAAGTAAAATGAATATGGTTGATAAAGCTTAGATTATGCATGTGTAGCTTGTTGGATTTTTTATTCTAAAAATACTGGATTTGAAAGTGCTGACTGGACATTTCAGCCATCGTATTCGCTATACTGCATATGATGCATGAGAGATCCCTTTACATGGTGTCCCTCTTGCAAATGCATGGGGGGATTCAGAAAACCTATATGCATTTGCCCCTTTCCGCACCGCTAGCTATTTTCAGGAGATGTGTTCGGCCAAATGCTCTGAGGAATTCTAACAAGACCCCTGCGTGCATATGAGAAAAGTATGGCCATTGAAATCAATGGAAGCAGCTTCCTGATGTTGATTGGCATTTTTAAGCAGCCAATCAGTGGAGGGAAATGTGAGATCACAAAAGAGGTAAGGACTGAGGTAGAAAGAGGTAGGACTGATTCACAGTCGGCACACCTTAACAGTTAAATTCACCTTAACAGTTAAATTCTTTCAATGCTGGTACTTACCTAATGGTATTAATCTGGAAAAGATATGGTTAAATGGATTTGTTAAACTGTCTTTGAACCCCTCAGCTCAGAAAACACGTGACATACTTTTATGTGTCTAGAAATACTGACTGAAATGGGGCTTCAATTCTGTGACTATTTCTTATATTCTGGAAACTGTGCCAACATTTTTTCTTAAAATATATAAATTCAAGGGGTATGACAAAACTAGAATTGACAGACTAAGACAAACCGATACATTAGGTTGCACCAGGGCCGGCCCAAGGCAAAATACCGCCTGGGGCGAATTTTAAAATGCCGCCCCCCTTATCTACCCTTCCTCTCCCTCTGTCCCTGCCACCCCCCCATTATCTACCCTTCCTCTCCCTCCCTCCCTATTATCTACCCTTACCCCCCCTTGTACTTACCTTTCAGCAGTCCTGCGGCCAGGGTCGGCCCGACAATGGCCCTTTTTTTTTTTAAAGCGAAAGAGAGAGAGAAAGGAGCGCCTCTCTCTCTCCTCTGCGGTGAGTCTCCCTGTTCGGTCTCAGTGCCGGCTTGTAATGCTGAGCAAGCCAGCACCGAGACCGAACAGGGAGACTTGCCGCAGGACTGCTGAAAGGTAAGTACAAGGGGGGGGTAAGGGTAGATAATGGGGGGGTCGGCAGGGACGGAGGGAGAGAAAGGGTAGATAAGGGGGGGGCGGCATTTTAAAATTCGTCCCAGGCGGCATTTTTCCTTGGGCCGTCCTTGCCTGCGGCGAGTCTCCCTGTTCGGTCTCGGTGCCGGCTTGTAATGCTGAGCGCCAGAAATGAGGTAATCTTCTGGCACTCAGCATTACAAGCCGGCACCGAGACCGAACAGTGAGACTCGACCGCAGAGGAGAGAGAGAGGGGCGCCGAGCGGGTACTGACAGCTTGGTAAACGAAAACCACTCAGCGCCCCTTTCTCTCTCTTTCGCTTAAAAAAAAAAAAAAGGGCTTGGGGCGGCAAAGTGGTTGCCCCACTCGGCTCCATTATCGGGCCGGCCCTGGGTTGCACGCTCACAATCCAAGGACACCATGGCTTGTGATGTATTAGGAAGTACTGAACGCCAACACAATTTATATACAAGTAGAGTATATTAATACTCAGTGCAGCAGTTAATAAAAAAATAAATAAAAAAATAAAACCATGCATGATTTCAGCACAAAATAGTAATAGAGTTGTATCTATAAAAATACTGTTATAAAGTTACATAGTAGACATTGGAAAGAGCGCACAAAACAGAAGCAAAATAAAAAAAGCAACATTTCGAGTGTATCTGCTTAGTTTCTTACTAACTAAATGAATTTGTAGAAGTCAGCACTGCCAAATGCCTAACAAGACCTTAAATCCTGTTTGACTTCTATATAGTATCGTATAATTGTTCCCAGAAATAAGGGCCATAAAAGACCACGTCATGTTCACCCGTAATTACGAGGAAGGAGAGTAGTTGTAAAAATGACAAACATAATCCACAATTATCCATTTTGGCATTTATTTTTGTAGCAGATCTAAAACAATAAAAAAAACCAAAGTTGTTAAACATATTCTTTACTTCCTTGAGAATTGCACGGCAATATTTTAGCAGTTGGTTTGTCTTTTTAGTATTAAAAATGTAGTTTATTTTATGAAAATGTTTCCCAATCAACTTCTTGATATTTTGCACATTTTCTTATAATATATTTGCTATAAATATTTATAGGTTTATTTGCTGGACTTTTTATGACTGCACACCTTAATGCAGCATTACAACTAAATTAAGCCTCTGTATATTGAAAAACATGGAATTTTATTTCTTAATACATTCAAATATCTATGATGTAATAAAAATAATAGTAATATAATAATAATAATAATAATAAAAATAATAGCAATATAATAATAATAATATTTAATAATTATTATTTTCTATATTTTAACAACTTATGTTTTATATATAAACGGTTTTCTTTTAGTTATATTTGAGGACATAACATTAATGTCCTCCCTCTTTGAAATCCTTCTAACATGGATCATTTAAGCAATTGTTAAGCAATTCCAGGGCAAAAATAATATCACTTTAAAACAAGTAACATGTTTGAGGACAAGGAATTATTTGAGTCACTCGGAGGAATTAAAATGTTATCCAGCGCTACTGACAGGGGCTCTCAAAACAAGCATCGTACTAATGAACTGTTGAAATAAGAGAAATTAATGTGTATTATGCAAGGGTCCTTTCATTTCTTTTTTTATTCTGAACACATCGGCGCACTATGCTAGTCCTATTTATATAAGGCTTTTGTAGGTAAGCATGTGACTGAATAAATGGAACAGCAGGGAACCTTCAGGCTGAAGAAAGGGAAAAATTATTTGGAACAATTTGCATTAGTTCAAGGGCAATCTTAAGCACTTTACAGATGGTTTATTGCTATTCTTGTTCTGGTTAAGCTGTCTTTCATGTCAAAAGTCTTTTCCTGCCTTCCTATCAACAGGAAGAATTCCGGCTGCCATGCTGTTCACCTAAGCTCCTCCAGGGGTTCTGACCCTTTGATCACTGATATCGTTTGCAATCAAGTTAAAATAGGGCGCTGCTGTGATAAGCCGGGGCTCCTATGGTGAACAAGACTTTTTTCTTTTCCATTTAACCAAGCTCTTTTCTTTCATATCTTGGGAACATTTAATCTGAGTACAGAAGGGTTAGTGTTGAGGCACAATGTAAGTAATGGGATGTCTGGTACTTTGTTCTAAAAAAGAGGAAGATAACACACAATCTATATTCAGAGAACATTTTAGAAGGTCTGTAATCTACAGAGTGTGTATGTCAATATTAGGTTATGTATACAGGCACAGAATAGTTCCCGGCTCTAAACAATTATTTATTTCAAAGGAGGAGAAATGTTGGAACAAGACATGTTGGAATAAGACTAGGAAAGTTTTACTTTACTTAGGGCATGGTGGATAAGTGGAACTGCCTCCCAGCAGAAGTGGAAGAGCATAATACATGTAATGTAAACAAACATGGGATAGATGTATGGCTGTCCTGAATAACTTGCAGACTAGATGGGCTGAATGGTTATTATACAGTACAGTACATATACAGTACACGCATGCACACACAAAGTTCTTCTTACCTTTAAAACACCAGGCTCCCTTTCTTATTCCAATGTAATGAGAGCCGCCGCACTTGAACTGCGGGGTCACGTAACCTCTTCCAGCTTCAGTGCAGCTAATGTTATTTGGCTAGTGGTGGCACATCAGTAGATTATCCATTAGAGCAGTGGGAACCGGAACCCCCAGCTAGGTTCGTTGTTCACTTAGTAGCAGAATGTTGTAGCTTGCAATTAAAATATATATATATATATACATAGATGTTACTGTTAATGTTTAATATATATATGTTAATATATGTTTTTTTACAGGTAATTATGGGCAGGGGAGATTGTTTCAAGGCCATCGCTAATTTGCTTGTAGTTTATTATCAGGTAACATGATTTCTCGACACTTCCAGCTGCCATTAATCAATGTAGGAGTCTGGCTGGAGCCAAGCATGTGGCTTGTTTGTGAGTTCTACCTCAAGCATGGGAAATACAATAGGACAAAGACAAATGTTTAGTAGCCTCAGAACACTAAAATCCTCCCTCTCTTAAGGCTTAACATCCATTTCCAGATTGATTTAGTCTGTTTACCCCCTTGGCCAGGCCATTTATTTCCCCAGAATGGTGACAGTTTTATGGTGAACTGACTCATTATTATGTTTCTCGCTGATTCCCTGTATTGTTTCATGGGCTTTCCTTTCTGGGCTAAGACTCTTTACAAATCTGTGTCCTATTAGATATAACATGTGGCTTGTTTAACATGGTAAATAGAAAGCATTTTGATCATACTATCAATACGTTCCTCCATTCCAATGAAAACCCTTAAATGAACAATCTAATTTGAAAAATGCAATGTGTTTGGCTCAATTTTCCTTCCCACTTGGTTTACAAACATGCAATCCTTCATTCCTCGGGTATGCTGGCTTCAACAATATCTGCATAAAAAATATTGAGTACAAATTAACTGTGGCACTCTCATCCAGAGTTTGCATTCTCATCCAGCGTGTGTTAATGTATGGTTTTAGCGTGAGTGTGTTTTTTGTTTATAGTGTTAGCATGTGTAGGTGGGAGTTAATGTGTGGTGTAACATAAGTATGTGTGTCAAAATATGGTGTTAGTGTGCATGTCTATGTTAGCATATGGTGTTAGCATATGTGAGTGAGTTAGTATTTCGTGTCAAGGTATCTCCCTCTTCTTAAAGTACAAGAGGGAAGTTTATTCCAAAAGAGGAGAAATGCTATAGCTAAAGGGCATACGTGCAGGCTAAAACTAGAGGGCCAGAGGTTTAGATATAATGTAAGTTTCACTTTAATGAGATGGAGGTAGATAAATGAAACAGCCTCCCATCAGAAGGGGTTGAGGCTAATGCATTAATACATTTTATTACGCTAATTAATACATTTCATAATACAATTTGGGACTATGAAAATATTTAATTGACAAAAACCTGACACATTGGTACAATCCTCTAATAATAATAATACATGATAATAATAGAAACATAAAAGAAACAGGAAATATAAAATATGCTATTAGTATTAAGAGACAATAATATTTCATTATAAATCTTCACTTATTTAATTGACAAAAACCTGACACATTGGTACAATCCTCTAATAATAATAATACATGATAATAATAGAAACATAAAAGAAACAGGAAATATAAAATATGCTATTAGTATTAAGAGACAATAATATTTCATTATACATCTTCACTTAAGAGTTCCCTATTCCAGTTTTTTCATTTTTTTTTCTTTTTGTTAAGTAGGCCAAACAGTCTATGGCTATACCATATAAATAATGACAAAACAACAGTACTTTCCATCAGGGCCAGACTGGCGATGATGGGGTGGCCCTGACACTATAAGGTCAGCATCCACTTGATGATGTAAATACGGCTGGATATATATGTGGCTGTTTTATGCTCACGTAGCCTGCTGGAGCGACAGAGTATTGGTGTTGTCAGCCAGAGGCCCACCTGGCATTGGCCCGGTGTGACACATAGACAGTCCAGGCCTGTTTTGCATGAAGTTAAGTAATTAATTAAGAATTAAGAATTAAGAAGCCATTAAGTAATTGCCCCATAACAAATATACTATTCCTATTCATGACCAAAAAATCATTGTGTAAAACTAAGTAGACTTTTGCAGATGCAACTCGATTGCTTATAATATTCACTAACATTTCTAAAGTCCATCTTTTAATTTACGATGCATATCAATATGTTTCTGCAATGCGGATATTTTGAAAGTTGTTGAGAGAAATACGGAAAACTAAACGCAAATAATTGCAGTGACTGATGCCTGAATTTATTCCAGGCTTTCTAGAGAAACAAGAACCGTTCAGGGTCAAAGAAGCTCACTGGTCTACTTCAAACCCCTCTCACTTCATCTTCTTATATATCAACTACATGTAGAATCAGCTACTCCTTCTTCCAGAAGTAATATTATGTTGTTGAATGTTTGCTTCTGATGGCTCTATAAAAATATTTGGGCAATATTGAATTTTTGTAATAGAATTTTTGTTGCACATTATCAAATACATTTAACTTTGGAATAAAATTAGATTCATTTCTGCATGAACTTACCAACTTCACCTGGAAAGCATAGCCGCCAGTAAAAATAATAGTATTAATATATAGTATGATAATAAGTATTTCACCTAAACTTTATGAAGCGTGATGCTGGATGGATCATATCATGCTGAAAAAAATACTTATATCTGTGTAGTGGCATGTGGGTTCTCCTCTTCCTACCAGCTTTGTAGATTATCTTTTTTATAGTGCTTTGTTCTACTTTTTGCTTATCTTATTGTCTTTTTGTTCCTGGAATGTTTCTGAGAACGGTGGCAGAAGGAACTCTGCAGTATGCTCAAAATCCTTTGATGATGTCCCACAAGGTCTGGGAATGCAGATATTTCTCTCTGGTTTTTACACCATCGTTATTTTTTATTATTTTTTGTCGCATACATGTATACACAGGATTGCTTGGTCAGGAGTTAAACAGAACAATCATTTTTTAATATCATGGAATGGTTAATACAAAAAGTTGACTCTTGAGCCGACGGATTGTAAAATGCTTTGAGAATCACTAAAATAATGTTTGATAATTAATACTATATCAGTCTGTTTTTTAATCTAAACGAATACAAATAGATGAGGACGTTTAGATAGATTGTAACTTTATATGAACCAGGGCCGTACGTGGCATAACGAGGTGGGCCTGCGCTTTTAGGCATGGCCGACAGCTGGAAACGACAGGCTGAACATTATATTTTTATGGTCACATAGCCTTTGGCTGGACATATCAAGCAGTATGTATGGAGCGGTGTCAAGAAGCAGCCCAATGGGGATAAGGAAGGCTGTAGCTCTAGACGAAAAGAAAAGCATTCCAATTTTTCAAGCTGGCACAAATGTAGACAATAATACTACGCATCCATCATCTGAGTTCCTAGAACCTAAAAAAACCCACTGTCGTCATTTTAAGCTGTTTGCAGGGATGTGCTCTAATGAATGTTAGTGTTATGAATGCTTAATGCGAGCAACATATAAATCTAGTATGTCATGCTATAAGCATGTTTAGTTTTCACAATTACTCAGTTGTAGAAACATAGAATCTGTGGGCAGATAAGAACCATCTATGTAGTCTGCCCGTTATTACTGGTGTAAAGACTGAAGCATTAACCTCCCCTCCATGCTCTATTAAGACCCTTTAGTCTTATGTGAACAGCAACTCATTCTCCATTTTAGTAGTCCTTAACTGGATGTGTCTGCTGGACAAGTTTACTATATTTTTATGATCCCATGACCCAGTTGCATGTCTAGCCATATCCCAAAAGGCTAGATAATGCCCTTTGTTACTCTATGCGTAAAAGACCCAACCACTATTAATTCCAAGCAGTCAGTGTGTACATCACTGCACGTGGTCAACATCAATTATCAGGAAAATACAGAGACATTCACAGTGACTTTCCTGATGCCAAGAATTATACTTGCAAATATTTTTCTATATATTTGTATTATTTGTTTTGAAGTCATTGTTTCTCTATGAACAATAAATTATAGTTTATCCTATTATGCAATGTATATATACACAAGTTTACCACCACTTGCAGAAAAAGAAAAAAAATGAACATTCGTTGTTCTCAACAAATTGCCAAAATTATACTTTTGCTGCTATTATAAGAACAAAGTAAAAAAAAAAACACAACTGTATGATCATTATGAACAAACCACAAAATCAAGACTTGGTTATGAACAACTAACATAATATACAGTATATATCCTTTTTTAAAAATAAATAAATCCTGTTTATTTATTTATTACTATTTATTACTAAAGGAGCCACATCAAAGATATCCAGATGAAATAACAATACTTTGGTTGCCCATTATATTTTAGGATTTTTCTTACACTTCATTTTATAATACCATTGTGAACAATGATCAGTTTATAATATACTGTACCTAAATTCTGCATTCCAACGGGATTGCACCGACTGATAACTTTATTCCTTGGATTGCCTAAGTACTCAGGTTCAAATTAGATTTGGCAGGTCAGAATGACATCTTTTAGATAATCAAAAACAATGTATTTTAGCCTTAAATTATATAAAATGATATGATGTAGGGGTCTGTGAACTTAGCAGTATGAGAATTGATTCTATCTCCATAACATGAAGAATATCATATTGAAGACATATGTGTGTTCATTGTTAACACAAATTTAAACCTAAAATTTAAATCCTAAAAACATGACATTTTTAATCATTACAGGTTTCCTTGGAGAATATCTTAGGCTGAGGCGATTCCTAGGGTTTATTCTTACCAGTATATAACTTTGCTATATGAGAATATATAAAGACACAGGCATTTTGGGGCTTAGTATTAATTGGAACTAATACATTTTGTATTGAGGTACAATTCTTAGGACTGATGGTTTTCATTCTGAGATGAAGACAGATCAGCTATAAACCAAGCATATTAAAGAATACTATAGTATTGTCTATACATACATACATAAATAATACAATATTGTGAAATATACAGCAATATTCAGAGGGCCGTCGGGGCACCCATTTAAAGAAGAAAGGACAAATAGATTTTACAGGTTACATGGCAGTGTTTTATAAGCACAGCCTGGAAGGTATTAGTATTTAAAGAATTGTATAAATAAATGAATTAATTTTCAATATGTCTGGGCTGTATTTCTTTGTATTTTCATTGTATTCCTGCAATGAGTAACATTTAAATAGCATAGTTGACATCCGATAATTTTGCTATGAAGTAGCGTTAAAATTACCGTACTTTTTTGCTGCTTATTTCTAATGTATTTTACTATATAATAAAAAATATGGACATTAAATAGGCATTGCAGTGGACAATGCTTTTTATTTGTTATTTATTTTGTTTTGTTACTAATATTACGTTTTTAAGATAAGCTTTCGAGAGTGTTCACCTCCCCTTATCAAACATATGATATGCCTGAAAGAGACCCAGATAGTCTTGTGAGCTTACAATCTAATATACTTCAGTTAGCAAATACAGGTATCTTCTTTACCAGATCTGTTATATCAATCTGGAAATAATACTATACACATGATAAAGAATACTTCTGAACTTGCGCTGCTTTACTAAAAACTAAGGCATTAGCATAAACCACAATACTGATTTTTTTTTGCATTTATACTACTGGAATAATAAAACTATCCAGAACAAAGTAATTATAACTTAAAGATAATCTTTTCACTTAGGGCCCCTAAAATGCTAGAGCAGACCCTGCATCTCAGAGATACATATATTATATTCATTATCCCTGTCTATTAATCATTTGGATATCTTGTGTTTTTTTGTCAGGCAGTCCGTCACGCTAAAAAATGTTTAGTGCAAATGGAATAATTGCTGGAAACTGTTATCTCAAATCCGGTCTCTCCTCGCTTCCAGGAGACAGGAGGCATCCTCTGCAGAGAGGGCTGTCCTCTCCCACTTACTTTGGAATGTATAAATATAGTTACATCCAGCTTTGTAACACTTCAGGATGAAAGCAATCCTGCACATTCTTTCCAAATAGGTTTATGCTAACCTAGTAAAGGACGAACTTAACCCTTTTATTCCCTATGGGTTTTTTGCAAGATTCACTTTAAAATAAGTCATTTGGCAAGACATAAAAAAAGCGTGCTCATTAGGAGGATCTAGCTCTTCAGAGGTGCGCACAACATAGATTTCCCCCGTCTTGCATATGATGATGACCATAACACTGTATATGATTATAGGTATGCATCTATGAATTCAGCTTGCATTTTTGTGGTCAGTAGGATCCTGACTGTAGTTAGTATTATGAAGGTTATGTCTGTTAACTTCACCAATACTGAATATAAAGTTTTTGTAGCTTAAGTAAAATTAATTGGGTATTGCATTTCAAGAAGCAAATAGGCATTACCTGGGCTGAATTTACCTTCGTTGCTGCTCTAGGCCTAATGGTGGACAGTGCCACCAGCCACCCCCTGCCCCAGCATGCCACTGTCCTTAGAGCATCATAATATGACATCATATGCCAGCAGTTAATGGGCTGGTTGGGGAGATCAAGAGGATGCCACCTCCCTGGTGGGCCTAGTCCAGAAACCACCACTGGTTACAGCACTGCTAAAATATGTCTAACAAGGAATATATATGGCAAAAAGAATGTGGACAGCCCTCCTAAGTATTGAGTTTACGTGTTTCAGCCACACCAATTGCTAACAAGTGCAGAAAATCAAGCACATAGGCAGCCGTCTCCATAGACAAACATTGGCAATATAATGGATTCAACTGAAGAGCTCAGTGACATTAAACGTCGCCTTTGCCACAAGTCAGTTTGTGAAATTTCTGCCCTGGCCCACTGTAAGCACTCTTATACCGATAGTGGATGTGTCCAGAAGTATCGAGCTCAGCCACCAAGCAGCAGACCATGTACATTCACAAAGCATGAGCCAGCAGCATGTAAGAATCGCCTCGCCTTTGTAGGATCATTCCTTCCAGAAGAATTGAGGCTGCTGTATCTGCAAAGGAAAGGAAGAGCCAACTCCATATAAATAGCCATGGTTTTGGAATGTTATGTTCCATAAGTTCAAATAGGTGTGATGGTCAGATGTTCACATACTTTTGGTCATATGGTATATATTTAGTTGCCCAAAAGTGACATATTAGAATAAAAATCAGGATGTTTTAATACAAAAGACCTGTTATATTGTGTCATTGTTTTACTGTCTAACATTTGTCGGGGTGGATTCTGATAAAATTTCATGATGGAAGATTTTTGTAAAAAGAGACTCCATTGGTTGAAAAATAGAATTCTATTGGCTGCCACTGTTGATGCACTGTTTGTTCTTTTAAAAACAATAAAAAAAAAAAAAAAAAAAGAAAAGAAAAATTGAATTCTACAGATTCTTCCTCTGGGACCAAAAAAAAACACCCCTCATTTTGATATACCACTTTTCTTAGGCCTTTAAGTATATATTACATTGGCTGTTATCTTTCTATAGTGATTACTTATCAGAAGCTATCAGGGATCTCTAGATTGTAAGCTTGCGAGCAGGGCTCTCTCCACCAAATGTATCGGTTTGTCTTAGTCTGTCAATTCTTGTCTTGTCATATCCCTTGAATTTATGTATTGTATTAAGCGCTGCGTAAACTGTTGGCGCTATATAAATAAAAGATAATAATAATAATAATAATAATAATAATAATAATATCAGAAATACCTTTTACTTATTTAAATATTCTTTTATATGTTATGCAGGGTGTTGAGCGAGGGATTTTAATTTTCACATTGTTTGCTCCTTCTTTTAAAAGGACAGTGAGTTGATAGCCCCAGACAGCCTTACCTAACAAAAATGCATATTAAAGTACATACTATACATTTTTAATATTTTATTTATAAATGCAGCTGTCAGGTAGCAGTTATCATTTGCCTTAAAATACATATGAGAGCTTGAGTGTACCTTTAAAGATGCAAAGAGAAATGTGTGATTTGCGTGTAATTGAAGTACTGTGAAGCATGTTGGGGTGACATTAGTGCACGAGTGGAACATATCTGTCCCGCTTGCCATGGAAATTAAACTCCACTTGACCCTAGACGGAGGAGAGAAGGTGAGAAACCAGAAAAAAAGTAAAAAATCTGACCAAAATCAATAGATTAGTCACCCATACAGTGACTCAAAATATTTATTATTATGTGCCCTTTTAAATGATTGCCAAATCTGAAATGTTCTACATGAGTTAATATATTGCAATATAAACAAAGCAGGGATGTAGTATGTGAAGGGCTAAGAACTGCTTAACTAACACACTTGAAAATAACTTTCCCCTCCCCAACATTCCAGAAAGTCTTTTAAAATGTGCATTAGTGCCAGAGATGAAATGTTTTTACTCTGGGTAATAGTCATCATTATTATATGAGACCAAAAATTTCATATCATCATCATTTTTTTTTTTTACTTTCAGGACAGCCAGCTGCGAATACTTAAGACAGATTAAGCAAACAAGGTCCGATTTAAATACCATTCAACAATTGTTGCTACATACATAATTGTACAGGATAAAACTAGAGGTAATGTCATCTATACACTTAAAAGATAATCACAAGCAATTTGAAAAGTCACAAAGGACGTGCAACTCTTATTAACTGGTGCTAAATGTTATATGGCATCAGCAAATTACAATGCAATTGCGTGTACCATAATATGGAGAGGAATTCTGCTGTGGAAAACAGAAATGAACAAATATCTTTGCAATGAAGGACACTATTTTCATTCAATAGCATTAAGGCACGTTTCTTATATGTTTGTATTAATACATTTTATAGTGATGTCACTGCTGTTTGACTGCCATCAGCGCTGACAGTAGTATTAGGTATGCCTATGGGTGTCCAATTGTCTGAAAACCTGCCGAAGTGGTAATGACTTTGGCTTTAATAAATATGTAGTAAAATCTATTGTTTTTGTGGCTAGAATAGATACCCTTTGGGTTTAAAGGCTATTTTTCTTGTTAGTATTCCTTTATCTGAATGTACCAACAAATTCAATTAATACGGAAAATATATCGGCATGCAGAGGTACGAGACAGAAGGAGAAAGGGTTCGGTGCATTGGAAGAAGGCTATGTCTCAAGGAAAAGTAGGTGCAGAAGGACCAAAGCAGTCAAATGTTTAAAGATTAAGAGATAGGAAGACAATCTTGCCCAATAACATAATAATTGACTTGCTACATTTTGAAATTTTGTGATCCAGATGTCAATTCCGACTTGAGCAGTGCAACTCATTTGATATTATGTCGTATTATGGTGCTCAGCATCATTTCACTGCATGCAACACAAGGGGCTTCTTAATTCTGCTGGATTGATTGGGTAGACACTGCCAGAGGGGCACAATGGAATTTAAAATTACATTGGGGGATGCCTAGTGATGTCAATATTTATTATGCAGACTAAGACTTTGGTCCGAGGATACAGAGGTGCCACTTTCACATAATAGATAAAATCATGCAAATAGTTTATTAACCAAATTAAAATACCAACATAATATTAATACACAACGAATGATGAATAAAACAGCTTATGCTTACTTCCTTTGCACTAAAAGCTATACACCGCTTCACAGTGCTAGACGCCAGGTCTCACAAACCGATCCGTGGCTGGATCACTTAATTGCTGGAAGGGTCCCACTTTTACACCATTTATCTATATGATAAATATATGTCTACGTTATCATTAACTATTCTCATTAACTATTGCCTAGCAATTTTGTGGTTAGGCAAAACAGGATTCTCATACTGTGCACCCTATCCATTCCACGCTCAAAGACATGTTCAACAGTGTTCAACCACACTAGAACACTCTACGCCATTTTGAGCTTTAAGCTCCTGTTATGCTTTTATACAGAGATTTACTGAAAAACAGTCTATTTACACTCTCCTCAACAATTAACCCTTACACCATGCCTTCATCACGCAATTTACTTCTTTGCATCACAATTCTCTTTTGGCGGCTACAAAGGCTGTCCTGGTGGCGTTTGCATGGGTTAATGCTGTATATTTACACATTTTCAAAATATAATTTCTACAAGAGTGTAATGAAGCGGAGTTTCCAAACTGCTCATATGAAAGAGGACACCAAAAACAATGGTTGGTGAATACAGCCTGGCAGTAAATAGAATTTGTTCACGTAATTCATTTATTATCATAATAGTGGAAACCAAGTTCTTTAGTCGGACCAATTTAAATAATCTGTGTACTGGAGATTATGTATAAAAACTGAGCTGAAAAGAAGTCTTAACATCATAGCAACTGATGGAATGGCCCAGCCAGAAGTTGGTTGCTGCAGCGATTAGAGCACTTTTCAAAGTATGGATCAGAATCGTTTTTGTAAACATAACACCTAAATTGTGTGGAAAGTAACCTCTTTCTGGAATGAAATAAACCTCTTCGCCTATCGATGCTTACATTTTGGTATGTATTTTCTGCATTTTCCTTTTTGCACCTGACCATCCCGAGGACGTGATTTCCAGCGGGCTTAGAGATATCACATTGGTTATGGAGCCCAAGGCCCCTTTCTGTCAAAAGATAACAAGGACAAATGATTGTCATAATAATGCAAGACATTCTGCTCTGAGTGTTGTACCGAATCAGTTTATTAAACAAGAAAGCACACGCTTTACCACATTTGAAAAAAGATTTACTAATATTGTCACTTTAAAAACATAAATGCCCACCATGTATCATTAGAAAAGATAGTGAATCAAACCCATAGCAGATTAGCGGTAGAGAATCATGATGGACTAAAGGTCTTGCAAGGTACAGATAAGCCTTCCTCATTCATTCTGCCTGAATTTGTATTTATTGCTGATGAATTATCTTGATGTATAGTCATTCCTCTGGCATGCTCATTATCTTAAGCAGAAAGCGGTTTGGTTCCATTATCCATCACAGTGATTTTGTGGCACATCACCAAATCTCCCACTTGGATAATATGATACTAATGATGACAACAGCCATACTCTGCTTTACAAATACCCCACCCAATCTGTATGGATTTATATCTTGGAAATTCGTGTATGGGTGAAATATTCCTTCATTGGATGATTTCCTTTTTGTGTTGTAATGCTTGTTTATTTCTGTGTAATACTATAATACAATATTATAGTTAAAATTGTAATGGATTTATTGGATACCTGTGCACATTAAACCAGTTTACACATAATGATGTTTTCTCTATGTATAAAACAATTCGCTAAGAGAAAACTTTTCTTTTGTTTTCTAATACATATTCATTTTTGTGTTTTTGGTATTATATGGTTAAATGTTCCTTGTTTTTGTAAATTGCTTATCTTGAAATTATAAACTTGTAATTACTACAAAAAACCCCAGGTCATTTTAACCAGCAAATGGCAGGGAATTAGGGACACATTTTTATGTGTGTGTGTGTGTGTGATCTTGGTCTTTTCCTGTGAAATGTGAAAAAGATTGTAAAGTAAACAGAAGGTCAATAAATAAATAAATTATTCAAACTTCATTTTAATTCTCTGATAAAAAAAAATATATAAATAAAAAAATCAGATGAAAAAATCTCAAATACAGGAAAAATGAAAACACTATTTAGATAGATGCCTAATAAGCATCTGTTTTAATCTGTAATAGATGACCCCAACCGGATGTCACGCTGATTAGAATGTGACTCTTCAAGCGGAGTGCTCTGACAAACAACTAAACAACCCTGCCCATCCAATTCTACAAAGATTTAATGAATATGAAATTGGGAGTGGATAGAGAACAGAGAACAGCCCAAAACGTGTTCCCTTCATCAGGGGCAAAAGAAGTGACTTAATTATTTTTATTTATAAAATCTCCAAATATTCAGTAATACTACTATGAGGTGGAATGTTAAGGAAAGTACAACTTCTGACTACCATAACTGGGAACTCTCAGGGTGTCAGGGTTCACCAGGAACACCATTGACCATAGAGACAAGTAAGATAAATTGGCTTGCGGAGAGCTGCATGAGCACGAAAGCTAAAAGGATAGGCAAAAGACCTATGCAGGCAGAAAGGCAGACAACAAAAGTTTAAATACGGTAAGCAGGCCAAGGTCGGTAGGCAGGCAGAAAGGTTCAAATAGGGTAAACAGACAGTGGTCCATAAATGATATAGACAGGCCAAGGTCAAATCAGAGCTATAAAGATAAATACTATAGTAGACATGTGCAAACAGGCCAAAAACGATTTGTTTTTGGGCAACAAATTTCATTCCGTGCCCATTCAGTTTGGCAGAAAATTCAGGGACATTCGGGAACGAGATTCATTGCCCGATGCCTACATTGACTGACACTCACACTCTGATTCTCATTTACCCTTTCACGTTCTCTAAATGTTTCCTTACCTTCTCTGCCAACCATTTCTGCTTCTGCAGACCACTTCCACCTATTCTTCTTCATCTTCTATCTTTTATGCTCTCATCTTTCCTTCTCACTTCAATCTGCTATCTTCAATCTTCTATCTTTGTCCGCATCCCCGCGGACATAACCCAGTGGCTCTTGCAATGACGTCCTCTCCCTGATCCTCCAAGCTGGAAATGACAAAAGAAGAGAGAGGAGAATAGAAGTAGAAGAAGATGCGGAACAAGATATGGAAATGGTCGGCAGAAGCGGACATGGTTGGCAGAGAAGGTAGGGAAACATTTAGAGAGAGTGAAAGTATAAATGTGAGAGTGTGGGCCCACACATTCCAAACCTACCTACAAATCTCACATTTTCCCAAAATTTTGTAAATTTCCAAAGTCTAATAGGTAGAGCACACAGACAAGCTCACTGTAGCACTGGCAACAGAACTACTGATTCTGTAGAGTCTTTATAGTGCTGTGGAGGTGAAAACTATGTGGCCCCTCCACCTTAACATTGAACTGGAGAAACCTTGAGGCTGATGGGATGGAGACAAAGCTAGACACCCCTCTATGGCTACCCTCTGTGTTAAGCTGGCTGTGGTTGCAATCTCCGCCCCCTTATACCTCCTGTTAGTGTTGGGGGCACACGTCCCCAAATGATGTGGGGGGTGTAAATAAAAATTGCGCAGTGGTGCTGCCCTGAAAGCATGAGGGGCCCCGTGGAGGAGGCTTGTGGATGCCAGGGGCACCGGCAAAGTAAGTGAGGGTTCCGTCTGCAGACCTGGCAAGTCAGGACCCTTCTGCCACAAGGACACAGGGACGACTGACCACAAGTACCTCATGGCCATCGGGGGAGCCAGTTAAATGAATGGGAGTCCCGCTTGTGGACCTGTCACCGAATTTGACCAGGAGTCTCTAGATAAAGAACTGTTGCACCAGGTCACTTTACTCTTTCTACAGGCAAAGTGGCATTTTGCCATGTTCACTCCCCACCCACTTATTCTACTATGCCATGCTCAGTTAAGGCTGTTTGGGACTAACCTCAACCCTGTGTATGGCTAGCAGCACATGACTAGCTCCCTACTTACCCTCCACTGCCTCAGAAGAGGAAGAGTCTACCCTGGGAAGTTCCCAGATATGCTTATTACCCTGCTAATTTGCATTAATTGCTGTGTATTATAACCTTACTGCACACAGGGGTGGAAAAGACAACAGAATGTATACTATCTAAGGTTTGGTGGAAGATCTATCTTGGGTACCTCTGATTCAATTTTTTTAAATAAATTATTAACTGTCTGTGGTGGGGAGCGAAAGCATAATCATTTTAAGCACTCGAGAACACTTGAGGGGGTTATGTTGTTTTTTTCACTCAATTTTTAAGCCAATTGAGTAAATGTGACTTGGATGTTCCCTGGGTTGACCTTAGTGAAATCTTGTTTTTCCCTTTTCTAACATGAAATTTAGTGAAAACATAACTGCGTGTAATGTGTAAAAAATTTTTTTTAGTTTTTTCTCCATTTTTGCATAGTGATAAAGGATGTGTTGAGAATATATAAATCGAGAAATAATAATATTAAGGATGCCATTGAACTACTAAAATAATTTGCTGCATGGTATATTCCTAAACTGATTTATTTTAATTCAAATGGCAGCTCCACTTGTGACTAATGAGGTGATGAAATGAATTTCTAACAGCTATAAGCAGATATGATGAGTTCTCCACATTCCCCTTTCCTACTGCCCCAGGCTACCAAAGTACGATTTATGAAAGCACATTATACTTTAATAGCACTATCGTGGAAGAAAGAAAAGCAGGAAAACTACAGTACCAGACAACCTCTGCACTGCCAGAGTGGACCAAATTTATTAACATACTACAATCTGTTAGAACAAACCGGGCTGATATCTTTCACAGATGTCATTGGAAAAAATAATTTGAATGTATTATTTCAAGAAGAAGAACAAAAAGGGTTCAGAATGGGCAGCTGTAACCCTAATTAATCAAATAATGACTGCTTTTTCTTTAACTGTTCCCAGTCCAAACTAATTGTTGTATCTCTGCTCACTGACAATGGGCACCTGGATAATGATTTCAATTGTTTTAAATATTGCTTAGATATATAATATTTTTGTTTTTCTTAGAGATAGTTATTCCTTAATAAAGTCAATAAAAATGGTTGTATAATTGCCTTTGTTGCAGCAAGATTGTTAGCGATATGCAAACATAGATGGAACTAATGGCGGTACTCAAGACATTCATAATTATTGCTTTTTGAGACTGTTATTGTATCCAGGTGCATATTTTCAATGTTTATGGGGTTTTCCTTAATCTCTAAAGGCGAGACCCCTAGCATTGCATTTACAGAGCTATTCATTTGCTGTCAGTATTTATACATAGTGGTATATGATATTCTATTACTAATTTCTTTCTTCACTGTTTTATTTTGCATTTTTATTGAGTCACCATCTTGCAAAATGTCTGATTTAGTGATGCCCACTGGACACCTAGGGATTTATATACTAGATGTGTGTATATATATATATATATATATATATATATATATATGTTCTAGGGTTCATTAAAATACTGTTCTGGTTCCAATACACACATCGCTTGAAGCCATCATTAAAGGAAAAGACCCAGGAACAACAATAGATGTGTTTCCTCTACAAATAAAAAGAGATGATTTCACACCAGGTGGCTAAAACAAATAATACATGCACATATCAAATCAATGTGATTTTAAATGTCTTAGACAATTAAATAAGAATTTGTTTCAAAGAAGTAGTTAATTACTTTTTTTCTTTAGTGGAAAGATCAACACACTCTAGTTAATCTGACATTCAGGCTACATTAGGTACCTGTGACTGTTTGCATAACAAGCCTGTCAATGATTTACAAAGTACGCACATAGACTGCATGAAATGTCTCAGCGCACCAATTGGTTACTTATTAGGCCACAGTTATATTTCCGTTCACCCTGCCTTGGCTGAAAACACTAACGCTCTCTTATTCACTCTGACACACATAAACACAAGCATACACATAATAACACTAGAAGGCATGGACACAAGCTTAGACTGACATACGTCTAAGCATAGAAATGTAAAATTTGACTCCATATAGTAGTCATTGGGCCCATATAGTCTTTCCATATTTGAACCTTAGTACTAGCATCCAGCATTAATCTCATCTCTCTTATTTCCATTTTTCGCTAAGTCTCTTTATAGGGGAATCTGAACTGGTCAGATAAACAACAGAAACTTTTCTCTTATCATTTACTGTATATCCATCTAATATTCCAGCACTACACAAGATTAGAATTAAAAACATGTCACATTATTTTCACTATGTTGAGAATTGCATGTAATTATATTTCGAAAGTGTGCCCATAACAGTAGTAAAAGATTTTGAAAATGAAGAACTTTCTGATCTTCATGGTTGGTTACACGCTGGCCTAAGCTTGATGTTAATGGTGTTAACAGTTGGTAATGCCCCCAACTGTCTGTATGCAGTAAATCACACCATATATTCTCATATAAATCAATCAGCACCTCGGAACATTCCATAAGAAGATGATGGAAACTAACACCACAGAGAAGCAAGGTTTGTTAAAAGAAAGGTTTTTTTAATGCTCATCTATCATTCCACAGTAAATCTCTGTATGCCTGAAAAAGAAATATTGTCTGACCAGAAGCACTATTAAACATCTCTGGGATAGAGAAATCAGAGAGGTTCATCGAAAGACAGCATTTCAAGTTGCTATCCGGACATTTCATCCAGGAAAGAGATCATTAATTAATCAACTAACATCATAGCACTTAGGGTTGTGTAAGGATGATGGGAAAATACAAGTGCTTCATTTATGAGAGAATGTCATTGATTGAAATTTAGGGGCAGGTTAGAAAGATATATAAGTTGTATGGATAAACATCCAAGTGGATGATGTTCAAATGCTATTTATTACAGTACAGTGGAAAATGTTTCTCTTCTTCCACTTCCCCTAAATGTGAAGCCCTGTCCCCGTATTTGTCACATTATAGTGTCAGAGGATAACACCATGAGGCAAAGAGGCAATATTTGAAGGATCTGGTCCACCAGTGAAAGGTGGTCTTCTGCTTCCAGTTCCACTTACAGTCATAGACAGAAAACACGATAACACAGGTCCCTTGAGAGCGTTTATACCTTAAAATTCTGTGCCTTTTTATGACCTTTCACTACAGTTGTAGGACACAATTATAAGTGTACTGTAAATAGAAAAGAAGAGGACAATTTGTTGTGCCAAGCATTTGGGGCATTGAGATTCCATGTAACTGGGCCTTCTGGCTGAGCCGCCTCAAGGACAAGCATGATTCTGATTTCAGAGAATATCGCCTGTTCAAGAAGTCAATGCTCTTCCACATAAAACATCCTTTTAATGTTGACCTGTGAATAACAATCATAGTTTTGAACTAATAGCCTTAGTCCGCAATGTCTTCTCTGTGAAACAACTTGCAATTTAAATATCTATTTATACCTTCAAACACCTGCACCATCTAGGTCTGCATTGACTTCGGCAACAGATAACTATATAACAATCTTTATCTACCAAGAGTGCAAATTCTAGCAATATTGACATTGGCATATATCCCACTTGCTAATTGCCAAAAAGGTCAATTGAGAAGTGATTACCAATATGGTAAAAGTTTGGATCTTTAATTAATAGGCATCTTTGAGTGGTTGGAAGCAGTGATGATAGCATGCTATCTGAACCATAAGAAGTAGCTTTTCCAGAATTATTCTATCTGCTACAATCATATCGGTTGATAAAACATACCATTTAAATGTTGTGCTTAATTTAAATCAATGGTGTAGTTAGATTATGAAAACCATGCTACTAATTAGAACTATATTGGGAGGGTAGGTTAGACTCATGAATTTAATAAATGTTCCAAATCAGCACATTTTGATTCGGAAATAGTCACTAATGTGGACCTTTTGTATATATTTTTCAGTGTTTGTAAGTGTCAAGCTTCGATATAGCTCATTTGTCCAAGCACTGCATTAGATTATAGGCATGCAGCATGTGAGCTACAACAACAATCCACAATAAAGAGCATTTTCTGGCAACACTGTGTGAGAACATTACATATAGTCACGTGTTATTTTGTATCATGTGCCATCTAAGTGTTCTATGATTAGGAAGAAATTTATTATATGTGAGATTTTGAATAGGAAACGTTACAAATTGCAAAATAAAACCAGCAATCAATGTGCGCATGCATAAAGAAAAGGGAATTTACCCAGTTTAAAAAGACATACCAGTAATCACTACTACTGTGGTGCCAACACACTTTTTTCCTATAACTATATATCGTACTTCTCTCCAATGTCTCACTAATGATAAATGATGCTTATATGAGCAACAAAGTGCATGATTGGCCAGCAGCCTCTGAAAAATGATTTATGTACTAAATAAAAGCTCATGCAACAGTAAAGCTTTAGTAAGGATGTTTGGTTTTAAGTGCTGACTAAATAGGCAATAATGCAGAATCACAATAAATATGTGAGTTAACTATTTAAAGTCATAACCTTTCCGTCGGGATATAAACGCAATACGCAGGTTACACAGCCTATGTGTTCCTTTTATTTCACAACTGATATATTATTTAAAGGTCAATTATAAAATTATTCAGTACCCCTTCCAAGTAAACTGAATTAATATTCTTTCTCTCTTTCAGTGCTGTTGACAAAATGCTAAAACACAGGAGTCAAAACCAAGATATGTGTCTTATCTGGAACAGGCCATACTTTTACAATCGGCTTCCTTGAGATAAGCCTTTACCATTCCAATCTTGGGAAGTAAGTCCAAAGGGTTGCCTGATAAGTTTACATAAGGAAGGAAATAATCAATTTAAGGCTGTTACTAAATAAGCCCTTATCGTACTCATTTCCTCAGTATTGCCTCACAGGCCAAATATTCCATGTTCAAAGTTAACTTCAAAGTGACAGCAAAGTAATTCATCAGTGCTAAAAAAGAAATAGCACAAGAGAAGCGAGTGTTTCGCACTATATATTAAACACCCTTACAATCTATGTGCAAAGCATATTTTTAAATATTTACATGTACTGTAAATATAGTTATTAAAAAAAAAAAAACAATTGGTGACCAAGTAGGTCAATGTTCAAGTGGGCTTATTTTCAAAGCAGTCCTATACACATATATTATTCACATAAATAATCATGGCCGCATATCTATAGTCTGCTAGTAGTTTATAGTAGGATTTAATGGTTTGGGATCTTATAAGAAAACATTTTTTATTTTATATAGTTTAGATTATTATTTTTTTTTAGTACATTGCAATTTTGCTTCATGGAATTATGGAAATGCTCATTCACATAAATGTTATCAGGGACTACAAACAAAAATACATTAAGAAAGGCATTGCCAACTAGGTAGATAATAGTATTACAACAGCAGTTGTGTTTCCTCTAGAACATTCAGGCCTCTAGTGTCACCCAGAGGACACCTTGGATTATGTCATTGTTTCTAGAAAACAGTAAAAAAAAGCATGGACAATGATAGTCACCATGTCAAAAATGTTAAAAGTTAATTATATATAATTTACCAGATTTCCTTATGTTTTCAAGATAATTTGCATACAATCATTATGTACATCTTAGTTTATTCACTTAATCAGAAAACGAGGGTCTAGTCGGTTTCATCCGTTGATTATTGAGAACAGCTAAAACATTTTGTACTGGAGTATTCCAAAGTCACCACAAAGCAGTAACCTTCAATATATATAAAATGTATAATTCTGGATAATGAAGCATCCAAAATGTAAACAAACTGTGAGAAAAATGAGGTAGATTTCAAGGGAAGTCAGCTAAAAGGTACTTAAAGAATAATAGAACTATTTATCGAATAATGTAATGCACAACAATGTCAAACAATGCCCTCAAACTCTTACATTACATTGATTTATATATAGTGCCAACAGATTCCATAGCATTGTTACAACCAGGGCCGGCCTTAGGGGTGTGCGACCTGTGTGGCTGCACAGGGCGCCATGGCAACAGGGACGCCGTCCGGGACTTAAATTAACCCCTTAAGGACCGGGCTCATTTTTCGTTTTCTACCCTGTGGGACCGAGGCTGTTTTGACACTTTTGTGGTGCTTGTGTTCAGGTGTAATTTTCTCCTCACCCATTTAGTGTACCCACATAAGTTATATATTGTTTTTTTCAGGACAAGATGGGCTTTCTTCAGATACCATTATTTTGATCGTATCATCTTATTTACTATAAAAAAAATAAAAAAAACATGGTGAAAAATTGAAAAAAAAGACATTTTATGACTTTTATTTGAAAAATATTTTACTCACCTAAAAAAGCAAGTAAAAAAACTAGCTAAATAGATTCTACTACTTGTCCTGAGTTTAGAGATACCCAATGTTTTTATGTTTTTTTGCTGTTTTTTGTACGTTATAGGGCAATAAGTACAAGCAGCGTTTTATGATTTCCAAATCTTTTTTAACAAATCTGGTCAGTCTGCCTCCATCTCCTCTTTGGAACATCTTTGAAGCTGGTTAACTCAATTTAACCCATTCAAACCATATATTTTTGAAAACTAGACACCCCAGGGTATTCCAAATGCTGTAATTTTAACCCTTTCCATGCACCAATTATACAACTACACTTTGTCAAACTTTGTAATAGTAATTTTTTTTATTTTTTTTTCCACACAAATTGTACTTTAGTTATAGATATACAGGTTCTGGTATATGCCACTGTCTAACAACACCCCAATGTGTGTTCAGGAACATCTCCTGAGTACAGCGATACCCCACATGCATGGGTTTGTCAGATTGTTTGGCTGGTAAAAGGCTACTTTTGGGGCATGCGTAATTCAGGTGGTCATTTGGTCATTCTGCCTCCATCTCCTCTTTGGAATATCTTTGAAGCCGGTTAACTAAATTTAACCCATTCAAACCATATATTTTGGAAAACTAGACACCCCAGGGTATTCCGAATGCTGTTATTTTAACCCTTTCCATGCACCAATTATAGAACTACACTTTGTCAAACTTTGTAATAGTAATTTTTTTCACACAAATTGTACTTTAGTTATAGATATACAGGTTCTGGTATATGTCACTGTCAAACAACCCCCCATTATGTGTTCAGGAACATCTCCTGAGTGCAGTGATACCCGACATGCATGGGTTTGTCGGGTTGTTTCAGATTTAAAATGCCACATTTGGGAAGTGCGCTTTTTTTCTCCATTTTGGTCAGTCTGTACCTATGCCCTATCTGTGAGCTAGGCCACTCCAATTTACCCCATCAGCCATTTTTTTATATATTAGACACCCCTTGGGTATTTGAAGTGCTTTTATTTTAACTCTTTGAGATTTTTGAGAAATTTTAGCACTTGCTCAAAATAATAAACTTTATTTTTTTATTTTTTTTTATTTTTTTAATACTTTTTTATATTTTTTTTTTACACATTTTGCTGGTACTGGATGGTTCATCTAGTGACATCACTGCATAATTATTTTTAAATGTTAGCACATTTTTTTTTTTTTTTTCATTTTTTTTTTTTTTTTTGAATATTTTACTAATCACATAGTGATTAGAAAGCTGGGCTCCATTGACTTGTATGGTTGAATGCAGTACCTGTATTCAACCAGCAAGTGGAGCCAGTTCTCTAGAGGGTCTGGAGACCCTCTAGCGAACTTTTTAGTCTCTCTTGTTTTATTTCCCGGGCCGCCGCCATCTTACTTGATGGCGAAGATCACCGGCAGCTGCGGCTGTGACCGCTCTCCGGAGCGGTCACAGCCCACCTAAAGGTAAGTGTTTGGTGTCGCTGGATGCCTCCTGATCGAGGCATTCCAGCGACACCATTTAAGTTTAGGAGGCGATCGTTGATCGCCTCCTAAACGCTTTTAAAACGGGCGTCCGCCGCCATACAATGTATGGCGGCTGTTGACGCCCCGGGGAGGGGCCAGACATGGCCCCCGATGCCGATCTCGGCCTTGCTGAATGCCTCGACATCGAGGCATTGCAGCAAGGCCGTTTAAGCGAAGAAAGTGATCCTTGATCACTTTCTAAGCTTATTTAACTTTTTGACGGTTCAGGACCGTCAAAGGTCATTTAGTGACCTTCTTGTCATGACGGTCCTGAACCGGCAAAGGTCGCGAAGGGGTTAAAACATTGTTTGTTTTTTTTGTAACTTTATTTAACATCCTCCATGTTAAATAAAGTTTGTTTTACTTTATTTAACATGGAGGATGTTAAATAAAGTTAAACAAAAAAAACCCAGTGTTTTCATTTAAGTCCTGGGCAGGCGCGCCGAGCGGTTGCTCGTAAACTTTTCAGCAACCACTCGGCGCCCCTCACTGTCCGTGACTCTGTCGCGGTGCTGTGAAGCGTGCACCGCGGCAGAGCGGGAAGACGGACACCTCCTTTCTTTTTTTTGGGATGGGGGGGCGCCAGAGGAGTAGTCCGCACAGGGCGCCAGAACACAGAAGGCCGGCTCTGGTTACAACAGAGTCAGCAAAATATTTTAAAATCACACACATCAACCAACTGGTAGAAAAGAAGAAGAGGGCCCTGCTCTTGTGAGCTTACAATCTAGTCGGTGGTTGAGGGAGAAGTGATACAATAGGAGAGGACTTATATTTAGGTCATGCATTTTTACTTGATAGACATTTCCGATTTAAACGTTTTAACATACTAATCTTCTCAATGAGAGAAGCAGGGATGGACTACAAAAAGAAGTATATTAGATTATCATGCTTTTTAGTAATTGGTGAGCGTCGTGGTATGAAAATATCTGATTGTAGACCACAGGAATTCCTTATGATTCACTAAGTTAATAGGTTGCCAGTTGAATTATGGATATTCGGTACAGCTTAGCCACTGGCTGTTACTTCACATTCTGCACATTCGCCAACAATTAATTTCACAACACCAGCCAAACACTTGCAAAGCAGTTGTTGATCTCAGAGAAAGTCATGCGCGATCAGTGAAATTTTCCAGCTATATTTTATTGATTAATAAATTAACCTGATAAATATCCAACAGGTTAAAACCAAGCTACAGTTTCAATAATATTTGAGGACTTACGCTCAAAAAGAGATTGTATGTTTCTAACTGCCCATTTCAAGTGTATTAACAATAAATGTCTAATGACAATAAACAATAAATAATGAGCATGGAACTATAACAATGATGAGAATTAAAAAAACACTTTTCTCCAAATGCTTGAGTCTTTTGAGTGGACTGCGTGGACCATAGACTAAAGATGACTTTTGGCATCTAAGGGAGTACCGTAGATTAAAAAAATAGCATACGACTTCCTGCCAACAATAAGTTAAACTGGCAACTAGAGGCTTGTGCAAAAAAGTACATTTATTTTCGGCACTTACACGTGCCCTTGTCCCGGTAGAAAGAACAAATGCCTTACATGTTTTAAGCTTCGGGCGCTAAATCATAGGCTGACCACATAATGCTAGAGAATAAATAGACATCCTAAAGTGAAATGTGCTTACGATCAATTATTAAAGTGACATTTACATTTATTTATAAACACATCTTCTGTTTTTCCTTTCTGTTTTATCAATGTGATACATTTACATCCAGCAAACAGTCTGAGATACATCAGGGGGAGAAACAGAAAAAAAGGATTTTGGTCTTAATAGGGGCAATCTGACCAACTTGAGACCTGACCCACCCTCTTAATTTAGATGCCCCATGCAGCTGCCTGACATGCCTGGTGCTCAAACTGCCCATGGGGTGGGTAACATTTGGTGTGCCATTTGTCCCATTAAACTTCCAGTTGAATTAAATTGTTGGCACCGTGACACAGTGGTATTTGCTAGTATATTTTTGTTTGGTCTAATTATGGTGCACAAAGTCTGCAAAATCAATTCTTCCATAAAGCGAATAACAAAGGCATACTGGAAAAAGTATTCTCAGCTATAACGTAACTTACAGGCATTCAAAATGAAGTGCCAATAGAAAGCCTCCCCGGCAGCAGTAACTATTTCCAGCGCTAGAAAATGAGTTTAAAATGTGCGGCTTACCAATACTGAAGCATCCCTTAGAATTATTTGGACCCATCTCATATGCTTATGGAAAGATTTACCGCATGGCAGTTAATTTATTTTCTATTACCCTATGAAACTCCATTTCCACAATCAGAATGCCTTTACAGTCAGTTGGATTTACCAAGAGGTGAGAACAAGAAAATAATATATCTCACTGTGGGATAGAATTTATATTGACTAGAATGGGAGTGTTCACATTCCCACCAACAATCTCATTAGAAAATTCTTTAGTATATATATGCCCCGTAGGTTTGTAGCAATGGGCGTTGGAACACAATGGATTAGAATAGTAGGTGGAAGCTACATGAGAGGAAGTGAAACTGTGTGTGTCTGGAATCTGACTATGTTAGTAGAATGAGACAGACAGAGAAAGTAAAAGACATCATTTGAAATTCAAATCGCTGCCTCCATAGACGCAACGTTGGTGGCAAAAAGACCACACTCCTAGGATCTAATAGTATGTTACTTGTAGTATAACTATAAAGGTGTATGCGAAAGTTATATAGAACATCCAATCAAAATGTAAAACTAAACATGTTTGCATCAAGACCTACACATAAAATGTAGATATAAAATATGACTATACAAAAACCCTTGTATGTGAGTTCCAGCACAGAACTAATATGAATTTATCATTTTATATAAAGATATCTAGATTGTTTCGTATAATTAAAGATGTGAGACCTGACTTCTAAAACTTAATTACAAGCAGATATAATTCGACCAAGAAAAACTTGCAAAAAAATGTTTAAACTTCAAATTTTAGATGTAACGAGTCAATAGCCTTAGATATTCGATTCAGTCTTTTTATGTCTTTATGTCAATATTCCAGAAAAAAAGGATACAGTAACTTTGTATCTGTGCCTATGGAGGACAACTCATTTTATAGGACCAACAATACCCTTCCATTTGAAGGAGCCTCGGGGGAACTATGGTTTTCCATATTATCTTTTTTTTATTTTGTTAAATCTAAATTAATTAATGAAATAGAAGAAAATAATAATTTCTAAGTGTGTCGTTTTTACCTTCCTCAATATACTTTTTTAAAATGTCATCTTCTTGTTGTTTGTTTCTACATGTTCCCAAACCGATAAACTTAAAACTGTTTGATTCCAGTAAAGTTCCATACATACGATAGTAGTACTTCAAACTGTTGCCCTTCTTTTTATTCAATTATTGAATTTGATACGTTCTTAGATAAGAGAAGTCTAATACGTCAGTCTTTGTTTTTGTTTGTTTTTGAATCTTTGACTCATTTCAATGTCATTTCTCACTAATCCCAAGGTGAGGAAGAAATAAGGTACTTTTACTCGGAATTCCAGACTAATTGTTACTGACAAAAACAAGGTAAGGTGCAATACGGTGTCAAGTATTTGCGTGTCACAACACATCATGGATATTCTGGGCTTATGAATGCATGATGAGTGACAGGCACAAAAAGGTAAAAACATGTTTTAATGAGAAACAGAATATGGGTTTCTTAATTGTACTCTAGCAGCGCATGCTTTATGGGAGAGACATATTCTGGTGCTTTGGATGTTGGAATTGTTGGATGTGTTTTTTTTTTATAGTAGTACACATATTATAGCTTTATTGTATCATTATCATAACAAAAAAAATCCATATCACTTAAGTGGAAATTTTTCTAAATCCTTCCAAAACTGAAATTTTTTGCTTGAGAATTTTAAGCACGCTTCTTATTCTTCCAGTTCCTGTTGTAAGGGGTCTCCTGGAAAAATGAATATCCACCAGGGTCTGCAAGTAACTTAAGGAACGACATGGGTATAACATCTACAACTGAAGAAGTGACAAGTAAGTACGCGAAAGGTTACATGACTTGGGTTTATGTGACTTTTTTTCTATTTTGGACCAATAAAAAAGGTATGAATTTTCTATAAACTCCATCTTCTCTTGGGCCAATAAATAAACAATAAAAACTAAGCAAGTACAGAGCATACAAGCATGTTTTTTAGTTTGTTGTAAATTTATGAGCTTATCATCTACTGAAAATGCCCTACTTTCTATGTGTTATCAGATAGCTCATGTTGCTAGTGGAACCCTTCCGTGTTTTGACATGCTTTCAAATGTCTGCAAGCACTGTTTCAGTTTGGCTTATAGTTGGATTGAGTCGTGTCATAACAGGTAGGAATACAAGGGGAAGAGAAACAAAAAGGAAACCATTCTGAATAAAGTTCACACTGCAGTAAAATATGAATTGATGTGGATACAAAAATGGATGCAGAAAAAAAGGTAGGAAAGGCATGTACTAACCAATGGAAAATATATTTTAGAATTTTCACCTTTGATTTCTTAAATTTTCTTATGAAGTTTTTTAAAAAAAACATAATCATTATGGTATTAATACATTTGCTCCATAGCGGTTAGGAAAAAGGAATCAGGATATAAGAATGTTTTTTCAGATTGAATATTAAAGTCCTAAATGCTAGATCAGCTGAAAAAGGTCCCAAAAAAGCCATTAAGCCAGAAGCCATGGGTAAGACGTTTGTACCACTAACAGCTTTCATGGTGCTTTACATATAATTTGTCAGCATCCAAAGGACCGTTGGTGCATACCTGGAGTGCAGAATTAGGAGGTGCAAACTTTTCATAACTTGGCACCTTTTTCTAGGGAGATAACAAGGTTGGTCCCATTTGAATTCAAAAGCACTGAACATTCAGTGTACTTAAGGATTCTTCTTTTAACCATTGGTGAAATATATATCTCTGTGAATATAATTAGGAATAGCAATACAATATGATTTAGAAGTATTTGTCTACATTTACTGGTGTTCACCATTTATAGCAGAATCAACATATATAGGTCCTCAATATATTACAAATGTTATTACATTTATAAAATCTATATATACTGTATAAATCTATATATACTATATAAATATATATATATATATATATATATATATATATATATATATATACATAAAAAATGAGTTGACCAAAGTTCTCATCAACATTAATCACAACTGGGTCATACCTGTAAAGATGATTCAAAATGTATCACATTGTTAAGTGAAAAAACATTCCCTGAGCATGGATCCAATTTTCCACACTGAATCACAACCATATTTTTATTGTTAGTATGAATAAGTCCATTTGGAATATAATTGATAAAATGTTACAAAAGATATTTTATTAACAAATAGAATTAGTACTGATTAACGATTAAATTCAATATAAATCTATGTGGCACATTCTAACCCATTGATGCCACTTTTTGTAGTTTGGTGAAATTCAAGAACAATGTAAAGTGAAAGAACTGCAATGTATTACAAATGAGTATATAAAAATGATGCAGTCACTATTAAAGCAGGTTAAGCAGCTGCTTATGGTCTCCATTGTTCCGTGGTGGGGGCTTAGAGGATAGGGTGGGGTGAGACACAGATTTCTCATAACTCAGGACAGGACTCAAATGTGAGTAGCTGAGAAGTTAGGAGGCAGACAGACAAATTTGGGAGCAAGTCTAATATTTTTGGAGAAATCAAGAGGTACACCCATAGAGATCGATTTAAAATTGCACAAAAAGTAAGAAGCCAAATCTAAAAATCTAGGTGCCACGGCCAACTGGCTCCTTGGATTTGTCATGCCCTGCAAGAATGTGTCTTTTTATTAGAAAACCTGTGATCATTGTGTTACTCAGTTGATGTATGATATTATTTTTACCACTTTTATTAGATCTACTGCCCCCTAAATCTTTTTTGCCCATGGCCCTTAAAACTCACAGTCATCCTATTAAAGAGCCGTATCATTTGTTAGTTAAGAACAATCTGAACAAAAAATATAACAATAAAAATATTTGTTTTGGACCAAATTGTAATATTCATTAATACCTTCTGAGACTATTCATTCTAGTTTTGTCATACCCTTTGAACGTATGTATTATAAGAAGTGCCGTATAAATTGTTGGCGTTATATAAAAAAAAAGATAAAAATAATAATATCCCAAGTTCCTCTATTTATAGTAAGACCAGGAGAACACTTTATTATGTAAAAAGGAGTTAATATGGAATGTCATTCAGAAGAATGTTGTTCGATAATACCCTGGAAAATCTTTTTGACACAATCATGTTAACAAATGTTTCATGGTGTTTTTATAAGAAAGCAAAATCGAGTAGCGAACAAATTCTCTTAGCTGTAATTTACAGGCAAACCGAAAGCATTCTTTTATCCTTTACTAAAAGTTTGACTTACAGATTTTGTTGAACGTTTCACAAATTGGATAATCCTTTCCTTTTTCACAGTGTTCTAACATGCTGAAAAATAACAATGCCTATTATGAATAGGGGCCTATCACGGGGATTCAGCTCCTGTCACGTCTCCTGAATATCCCTTTCACTCATTCTCGTCCATGGATAACATTTCTTAGGTAAATACAGCATGCAGGACAGGAGCATTCACAGGCTTTCTATAGCCAGCTTGGTAGCTCTACCCCTGCTGTCTTTAGATGTATGGTCCTCTGAAAGCTAACAGCCCTCATGTCAAATCACCCGCTGGGAATTCCGCATTGTCAAGCTGACAGATCTTATCTTACAAAAACCTACTGGCAGCTTGATAGTTCTGCAGCATTCAGCATCGTACCGCTCTGCGGTGACAGATATCACCTACTGTATATGTCTCTGTTTCTACTTTATTCATTCGACTTGATTATTAATCTCAGTACTAATAATAATAATAATAGATTTATGCTATATATTTCTGCCCTTCTAGATTGTAAGCTTGCGAGCAGGGCCCTATGTACCTAATGCATTGATGTGTCTTAGACTGAGTTCTAGTTTTGTGTTACCCTTTGAATGTATGTATTGTAATACAAATCTGCACTTCAACTCAGTAAGACATGACCAAGTCCTAACTGAAAACATACTGATGCACATATGCTGTCCTTTTATGATTGGCTCTTTTTTTCTGCAAAACATCATCGATATCTCTAAATGTTGCTGCAACTTTCTGTATTATTGGTTCATGTACAATTATTAATAATGGGCGCTTGAAGTGATCTGGCCACCATGACATCACAGGGTAGTCTATCTACAGAAAGCCCTACTTCTGGATAGACCAGTAAGGGTGAGCGGTGGCCTATGTCTATTTCTATGGAGGGGTTCCAAATGGTAGCAGCCCCTGGGCTTTTTTACTAGGGGCATAAAAGTAAGCTAGAACAGCAAGACGAAGCAGATACATTGTGTGTGGGGGCAGAGGGAGGAGTAGGTAAAGACTTATTGTAATTGGAAAATTGGGTTTACATAAAGCAAACTGGTCTCTTGCATGTCTGTAATGGGGAACATGCCTTATAATGAGGGATGGATTATTTCATAAACACAGCTTGCATGATTTCCTAAATGTGCAGTATCAACGGCACTTCATTTAGTCTTTGTTTGAAACCCCATATGGTTTTGCAAGTGCTAAGTGTTTTTATAGGTATATGACTCACATAAGTCTAGATCATCCTTCTCCACCAAACGTCCCATTCCATCACACTGAAAGGTCACTGCATGCCTTACTGCCAAGACTAGTTTGATGATAGTATATTAATATTCATTCATTTTATAAATCAGTGCTGGTACAGATTACTTTTGCTTGATGCATTTTACACTAAGCACAATAACATTAATATATATTTTAAAAAAAAAATAGAAAGTTACACAAGATTGACAAGATTTGAAATAGTTCCAAAAATAGAACATAATAGTACAGCTTCTTTTCCTTGAAAACACATTCAGGAAAGCTGTTTTTGGGCACAGAGAAACTTTTAACAATTCTTGTCACCATTTCTGTGTCTTTGGAGTCAAACAAACTGTTGCTTGTCTCATTTATATTTAAGGAGGATTTATGATTAAGAAGAGATGGAAGTTACTTTATTTACTATGGAAAATAACAAGTTTTTTTGTTTATGATGCTATCAACGTAGGGTCCTGAATGTTGTAGGAGGAACAAGAGTAAGCAAACTGGCTCACAAATAAACTGATTAAGGGAGTTGGAATCTGGCCCAGTTTGTTTCCCTTTTGCTAAACACAAATTATACTTATTCATAGCAAAGAATTGCTGATATATAGAGATGCACATTCTACAGAACCGATTTTTTTTTAAATGTAACCACCCTACCATAACCCTTTATGTGTCCAGCCTGAGGATGTGGGTAGGGGAAAATAGGAGAAAAAAATAGGAGACCAGATATGATGCTAAACTGTATAAAGAAAACGCAGCATCAAGATAATTATAGCCATAATTGCATGCATTGTGAATTTGTTCTAACTTGGTCGCTTTGGCATCTGTTACTAAATTAGCAAATATTACAGGTGTTATCTCAACCTGTAAAATAGCAACACCTTTTAAACACCAGCTCTCTGAACATAAAACATCCATCAATTAGTAAGCAGAAGCAATAAGAATCAGAGTCTCATTCATTGTTTTTTTTTTAAAAAAAACTTTAATTTAATTTCACTTTATAATTAGCAAAACATACACATACAAGTAGGCAGGAGCTGGCTTGTGAGAAGAGGCACCTATAAAAATGTTACCTAACAGCATATTTCTCAATATAACTACATGGTGCAATTGTAAAATATGCTGCGGGCATCGCTCCACCAGCATCCTATAGTCCACGGGCAACATCAGAGGTAGAAGTAGAGCACTGACTGTATTAAAAGAATCTTCGCATACATAATCACCACAAATGAGGAAAAAATCAATCATTTTTAAAATAGCATTATTAAAAAATCATGGTCATGTCGCAAGCAGCAAGATATTGCAAAATCTTGTGCAATGCAACATTACGCAGCAACAAGCGCCCTTATCTACATAACTCAACATAACTCATCATTTTTTTGGACGCAAGTAAGGTGTTGGGCAATGTGGGGCATTCCTTCGGTGGTATGAACCTGGTCAATTTTAGATATCATCTCAGAGTAAGGTCAGAGACTTACCATCAATTTCATTGCAAAAAAAAAAAAAATGAAAAGAGGTGGATTTGTAATTTTTTTTTATTTAAATTAGTGACATAACCACCTGAAGAAAAAAGAAAAAGTGGATTTTTTTACTTAATTCACGCACACATGTCCTGGAAATCGCCGAATGAATGTTTCAGAGGATGAAATAAGACGAAAAATGTCAGTTTGTATGAATGAATATATTGTTATCCAGAAGCCATCATTGCATGACGACGCAACATTACGCTGTGCAGGTGCAGAAAGATGCAGAAGTGAAAAATAAGAATGATGAACAAGGGCAACTAAAGCAAGCAGTCAAAGGGAGACGATACCCTCAGGCAATTGTGGCTTAATGGTTGAATACTGTCACCACTGTTGTATGTATACATGTTGAATATGTTGGCACATTATTACATCCATGTTGACAAATGTGTCATATTGACTGAAAAAAACCACACTACATGCATAAGTTGTGTAAACAAAATATACTGGATGCCTATGTTACGTATATTTTTAATATGTGGGTGTAAAAAGCCGCCCAAACAGTAACAAAATAGGAAAAAGAATGTTGTGTTGAAATGTATTCCTTAACAAAAACTGTGCAGAGTTAAATGGAATCGTAAATGTGCGAGACATTTAAAATGTAGTGTTCCCCTTGCATACATCTAATTTTTTAGAATGCTTCAGCAAATTTGAATATTATACATGCTGATATTTTAATTTTGTTATAAACTAAGTTATTTAATATGTATGTGAGGTTGTGAGTTGTTTTTTTCTGTGTATTAATGTGCATGCTATTCATACCATTCAGTAGGGGGTTGATTAATGAAACATGCGATACAACGTCACATTGTTTAAAAAATACATTATATTTGAGAACGGTTACATAATATAATAGTATGTACATGGAGTATGGAGTCGTTTAACCCCTTAAGGACAATGGGCGGTCCAGAAAACCATTGAAAACAATGCATTTTGAGCCCGTACATGTACGGGCTTTGTCATTAAGGGGATAAACAGTGTCAATATTTCTACATTAATTTATTTCTGTTATTTCACTACCTAATGTAACTTAAGTAAAACTATTAAAAAGTTCATATTTAATGCATAAATATATATTTTTTTCATCTCAGGAAGGATCACTTGGGGCATATATTATAAGACTATATTTTGAAAATATTATTAAAAAAAATGGGATTTGGGTACAAAGATTGAAAAGTCATTCTATTCCCACTCACACCAATGAAATTGTCCAGTCAGCAGGGATATTTAATTGGTGGCTGATATTTTCTTTTTAGCTAAGCAAAAACAGATTTTTTTTCATATATAACATTTTATATGCCACGTTATGGTATGGTAACTGTTTATAACCAATATGTAAAAATCGGGGTTTGGGTCTATTAAATGAAAATAAAACATTGTACACATTAAATATTCTTCAATACCACCAGATAGGCCTTACATCTGCTAATATGCATTGCTTGTTGCTCCTAGACATGATTTTAGGCATTAATTCCTGTTAATACATGATATATTTAACCATTTTAAAATGGAAAATTGGCAAGAAAAGTATTCATTATTGATACACAGTAGGTTGCTAATATGTTCAGATTTGGCAAAGAGGTGAAAAGGATCATACACGGTATGAAGCAATTTTCCCTTTGAAGCCTGTAACTAGCTTCCAAGTGTAATAGAAAAATAGGAAACAATATATTGTAAATTAATGACTATCTGCCCCGTGGGGGAAAAAAAGCTTGGATTGCAGTCAAAATATTTTTTTGCAGAAACTTTAACATGGCAGTGTTGATCTGAGAAGTTTCGGTGAGATGTCTTTACATGCCTACAGTATATTTAGTTAGATTCAAAGGACGCAAACAATGTAAGATGATATTGCTTAAAAAAAACAACTCAATGCTTTAATTGTAATACCCTAAAGGTTTGCTAGTAATTTTTTTTTAGACCATCCTTAATGAATAATGTGTAAATGAGGTAAAGAATTCAAGAATTAAAATTAATTTTCCCTAAATACAATTTCTATTAATACTGAATTATTATAAATTTGAAAAAAAAAAAAATTTCACCTCTTTCAAAAGGCAGAATGAAGGATGGTAAATCCATTATTTCATTATTTATTTTAGATGTTTCAGCCAAAACCCATCGCTAACAGATGTGTATAGTCAAACACAGAAGTATGCCATCTCCATAGACAAACACTGGCAGTAGAATGGCTCACACTGAGATTGGCACTTTTGCCGCAAGAAAGTTTGTGAAATCTTTGCCCTGGTAGATCTGCTCTGTTCCACTGTAAGTGCTATTGTAAAGTGGAAGCATCTAGGAGTAACAATAACTCAGCTACAAAGCAGTAGACCTCACACACTTACAGAGAGAGCCCAATGAGTGCTGAAGTGCGTGGCATGTAAAAACTGCGCCTGGAAGCAACATCTGCATTGGGAGCTTCATGAAATGGGTTTCCATGGCCGTGCAGCTGCACACAAGCTGAAGATCACTATGCACAATGACAAGTGTCAGATGGAGTTTGGAGGATGCCCGGAAAAATGCTATCAACCCGAATGCATACTTAAAAGTTTGGTGGCGAAGCGATAATGATCTGGGGTTGTTTTCCTGGGTATGAACGAGGCCACATTGTTTTAATGGAGGAAAGTGTTAATGCTACAACATACCAAGACATTTTGGACAATGCTATGCTTTGTGGGAATAGTTTGTGGAAGGCCCTTTTCTATTCCAGCATGGATGTGCCCCAGTGAACTAGGCAAGGTCCATAAAACATGGTTGGATAAGTTTGGTGTGGAAGAACTTGACTGGCCACACAGAGCCGTGACCCCAACACCTTTGGGATGTATTGAGTTGCTGATTGCAACCCAGGCTGTCTCAGTGCCTGACGTCACAAATGCTTTTTTTTTTGGCTTAATGGACTTCTCATTAATGCCAATGGTTTTGGAATGGGATGTCCAACAAGCTCATATAGGTGTGATGGTCAGGTGTCCTCCTATATAGTATATGATGGTTATGAACCTTCATTATATGGCAACATTAGTCCCAAAATGTTAGTCTCAAATGTTGATTGATTTGATCACGACTGACTTTTTTTCGTTGATAATGAACACGATAAACATTTGTAAATCTTAAATTTGGGTACTAAAAATCCGTTATTTATAATATTTATAATGATATTCACATATGGACCACACATTAGAGTTAATTTGGATTCAATATGTTGGGTGTAATTGTGAGTGCACCCCTCCAGGATGTTTCCAATGAGAAGAAATGCTTTAACATACTTGACTGTTATTTGTTTATTTCTACTTCTTTTGCAATTGTTACTTTATTTCTTTTTTAAGTTTTAGTTTATTACACAATAAATTAATATACACAGCTTTAGGTTTGACAAGATTCCTTAACATCTAAGGTAGTCATTGTAAACATCACACAATACTTGACTTACTGGTTGGCATAAACCTAAAGAAAATCTTTAAACATTTGTGGATACTTTTAATTCCATTATTTATTTGGAAAAAAAAATCTGAAGCTTTTCAAAATAACGTTTTAGATATTTATCGAAATCAACATTGAACAAAAGGCATTTTTCACATGTCCATTCAACATCTTAAAATAATCTTTGTGGAACATCCAAAGGGTACTTCATTCACACAGCTGGGTAAGTGGAACTCTTGGTATTCAGTGTGGATTTAAAGAAGTCATTCTTTTTATTTCACTTTTTTTTTCAGGCATAGCTTTAGGAGCAGGTGCTAGCCCTTTTCTTCTTTATGGTTCCTCTGTGGGGAACATGTTAGAAAAGGGCCAACTAATTGAAAATTCTACAGGGAAATTAATCCTGCACACAGCTGTGGAATATCTCTCTTTTTTTAATGTGCTGTCAACAGAGTAATACTCCCAGATGTTTTATATTATGTGATGAGCCCTCTACTGAAAATACAATAGTTTTTTTTTCTCGAGGGAGAGGGCTGGAAAATATTTTACTGTGCAAATAAATAAACAAGACTATGATTAATATTTTACAAATATTACAAGACCATATGTTTAGACTCATTTGAATGATTTATATTGTACTTTAATTTGCCGGTATTTAATATAAAGTTTTAATTAAACTGATCTGACCACTTTATAACTATTGCAGATTGTATTAGAATGAATGCAAGAATATACTTTTAGGAGACAATGTTTTGTGATAAGGAAGTGTTTGCAATACAGTTGTGGTTTCAGCTCTCTCACTTCACTATTCCTTATGAAGGGCTCCCTGATTTAACTACATGTTATATAGGACTAGCCAAGCTCTTCATGCAGAAGACGCTCACTGGGGTTGGACTTTCATAAGGAATAGGGAAGCCAAGGAGTTGAAACCACAACTATTCCACAAACTCTCCTGTCAACTCTCCCCTTTAGTGAATAAACCTCTTTGAGTTTCTATAAATTATTTGTGGAAAAAAAACCAAACATTAAAGATTATCACACATAATGTAGAATGTTCCACACAATATGCTTCTTTTTTTCAGTGGCACACAATGCTAGAGGTGTACATGACTCATTATTGGTTCTTAATCCTACATTTTTTATAATACCGTATTTGCTCGAATATAAGACGACCCTGATTATAAGACGACCCCCCAAAATCAAAATATTAATTTATGAAAAAAACAAAAAGCCTGAATATAAGACTACCCTATAGGAAAAAAGTTTTACTAGTAAATATTAATTCATGTAAACTAATTTTCATATTTAATAAAAGCTATGATTGAGAAAAATATATTTTTTATTTCCTTTTATTTGCCAACCTGCCCCCCCCAGTTATGCACATCTGCCCCCAGGCTTGCCACTCTGCCCCCAGAAATGCCTTATTCCCCCCCATTTGCCACTCTTCCCCATGATGTGCCTTTTACCCCTCTATATGCCACTCTGCCTCCAGAAATGTCTTATACCCTCCTATATGCCACTGTGCCCCATGATATGCCTTTTAACCCCCTATATGCCCCTCTGCCCCATGATATGCCTTATACCCTATATGCCACTCTCATAAAAGGCATATCATGGGGCAGAGGGGCATATAGGGGGTTAAAAGGCATATCAGAAATGTCTTATACCCTCCTATATGCCACTGTGCCCCATGATATGCCTTTTAACCCCCTATATGCCCCTCTGCCCCATGATATGCCTTATACCCCTATATGCCACTCTGGCATATAGGGGGTTAAAAGGCACATCATGGGGCTGAGTGGCATATAGGGGGTTAAAATGCATTTCTGGAGATATGTATATATATATACTGCTAACAGCAATCACACTCCTATCAAGCCAAGGCAGCCAGTACATGCTGGAACCTGGGGATGATAGAAGTGTGAGTACAGCCTCCCTATGCCATGCTACCACCACCACCCCCTTACACATCCATGCTATCACACACACACTCATTCACAAACATTTAAATACTCATTCATTCCATTAATCACACATACTCAAAAACCCTCCCCCACCCCCTTACCAGCAGAAAGAGGTCTGATTAGAAGACGACCTCGATTATAAGACGAGGGGTATTTTTCAGAGCATTTGCTCTGGAAAAAACCTCGTCTTATAATCGAGCAAATACGGTATTATCTGATGTATGAACATGCAGGAAATAATACATTTATATCACAACAGAATTCTTACCTTCATATGTTTGTTATACACTGTAAAACAACCTCCACCCAATATTTCATTATTAAAATGCTTAATAATGAAATATTATTAAGATGCTTAATAATATTTCATTATTAAGCATCTTAAAATGGACATTTTTGCCTTCCTGCTAACATCCCATTTTAGCCTATTACGTATATATTATTAAAATTGTTTGAGATCAGTTAATTAATGTTCACTTCAGGGTACTTTATACCTTCCGTGTCCGTTATGAGAAGGGACCAGGGGTGGGCTGGTCTGGAGAGATGAAGGCAATCGCCCCTCAAGCTGGTGCAAAGAAAGAAAGAAAGCTCCAGGCAAGGTAAGGGGGTAAGGTAGGAAGTAAGAGAGTGAGAGGGTAAGGGAGGTAAGACGGGAGAAGGGAAGGAATATCTGTGTATGCTAAAGTTTGTATGTATAAGTGTGTTAGCATGAGTATGTATGCGTTAGCATAAGTGTGTATGCATAAGTGTATATGTGTTAGGATGAGAATGTATGAGTAAGTGTGTATATGTTAGCATGAGTTATAGGGAGTGTGTGTTAGCATAAGTGTGTAAGTGTGTGTTATTGGGAGTGTTTGCTTAAATGTGTGAATGTGTGGCCTCTCGGGTCAGAAGGGGCCAATCCTCCCCTGGAAGAGACAGTCCCTCTTTGGATCCAAATACCTTTTTTTCAGAGCTCAGAATGTTTGCTGGGTATGAGTGAATCACACTATATAAAAGTCACTATAATATAATGTTTATATAATCCTCCAATCGGAGGAGAGGACATCGCCAAAAGCATCACCATGTTGGCGAAAGTTCGCACCAGGTTTTGTCCATGGAGATGCACTCAAAGATAGAAGACAGAAGCAAAAAGATAAAAGAGAGAAGATGAAGAACAAGAAGATGTAGAAGTGGAAGCAAGAAGAGGTCGGCAGAGAAGGTAGGTAAACATTTAGAAAGCATGAGAGAGAGAGTGAACGAGAATGAGAGCGTTAGAGAAAGAGTTAGAGTGAATGAGAGTGAATGTGGAAACAGGGCAACAAATTTTGTTCCTGAACTAAAAATGCACCTCGCTCTTCGTCTGAACTAAATGGACAGGGAACATGATTCATTGTTCAAAAACACAAATGGGCTAAAAACTAACCAAAAAATTAGTCCGAATAATTCTTGGCCAATTTGCACGTCTGTTGTATTGATCTTCAAGGATTAATCATTATATATATATATATATACATATATACAGTACACTGCCCTTACATATGTCTATCAATACTTGCACACATGAATTTATACTTGCCCTCACATACAAACATCCTAGTATACACTTGCTCTCATAGACACACACCCTTAATTGCCCTTATACATACAAACTTGCCCTAACAAACAAACTTTCCTTTGCACAAACACCTACAAGGCTGTAACACACTTACTTGCTCTATCTATTTTTCTCTCCTCACTCTCTCTTTATCTCAGCTTTATCCCTCTCTTTCCTTTCTCCCCCTTTTATCTCTCTTTCTTCCCCTGGCTTCCTATCTCATCCATTTCTCTCTCTTCACCTTTCTTCCTATCTTTTCCTCTATTTCTTGCCCTATCTTTTTCTCTTTACATCTCTCTCACTTTTGCCTACTTTTCCCTTTTATCCCTATCTCATCCATTTTCTCCCTATTTCTTCCCCTGTCCCCATATAGCTGTCAGCTAGATATGCGCAGCCATATATTACGTGCAGGACCCCATCTGTCCCTGATGTACAGGTTTTGATAAATATATGGTGCCTTTCGACCACCAGTCCAGACCTGGAAGCATCAGTTAGTTTCTGTTAATCTTATCTGTTGGTTTTCTGTCAAAATTAAACAAGTATTGAACTTTAGTCTCATGTCTTTACCCATTGAAGTTTTGGAACTGGCTTAACAATGAACTTATTCTTTTTTCCGAAAATATAAACTTCATACCAAACATTTGATACGTTTTACATGTATGTGGTTGTAGCACCCTAAGGCCTTAACAGTAACTGGCGGAAGCTGTCTTGGATCTTCATATTCTAAACTTAGCACAACCAGTATGGGCCTCACAGTGTATCACAACAACATATTCTATAAAGAAAGAGTGAAAGCTAGGCTATGGCTATGTACCTAGCTTGAAATTGAGCAACTGCTTAGTTAAAACTTCAGCCTAGTACAAGCAAGTAGCCCATGGGTGAACCGCAGTGAATAATTACCAAATCAGACATTCTGAGCAGTACAAAGATATTTAGCACCGAGGAAAATATGTCTCCAGTTCTTGACTTTACAATTTACTTTACAGCTGTAGAACACAGGAAGGCATTGACTTATGAAGTGTGAATCCTTTGTAGAAACTTTAGCTAGTCGGGTATAATATCTACAAAACTGCATTGATCGTATTTCATGAACATTAAGCAATTGCAAAATTGGATTTTTTTTTTAAAAAAGTAATTTTTTTGCACCAATGTAGTATATTAATCTGTGATATTTAATAGTGAATATGTTATTGTAGATAAAAGCTACCATGTAGTTTTAGTTCAGATTTACAATTAAAATAACCTACCATTGAAACCAAGGAAATATACGGTTGCTGCCAAAAAGGATACACTTATGAGAAAAAAAGTTCTGCGTCTTGATTTTCCAGGGAAACACCCTTCAAGGAGGACTGTTGTCATACTACTTCTTTGTTGTATGCTAGACACATCTCATGATCCATTTTATGATCACATATTACGTTTATTTCTTGTTCCAATATTTAATTTGAAAAATGTCTGCCCTCCTAAATGAATAAAACTATTTTTATGTTGAACTAAGGCCAAATCTTCTTAATGTTTTCCACTTGGATTACCACTTCCAAGTAACAGTAAAATTAAAGCTTTATGGTAAAGCAAGACGTTTCTGCAGCGATATTTGAGAGGTGTGTGTCTAAATTATGTGAAATTATGTACTATTACTAAAAAAAGAAACATACTGTAAACTTCTAATAATTCCACATGCTCCACTTCCTATACATTCTTTTGACAAAGGTTGCAAAAAGACCATTCTTTCACTTAAAGGAGAACTCCTACCAATTTGTTAATACTAGTATCAGACTAAAGTCAAATTTTCCAAAATATTTTGCAGTTTTCCTTTTTAAAACATTTATAGTTTTGCATAATATAATGTTTTCTGGCAGCTGCATAATAGCCATTCCTGTGTGTGGTAGCTCTGCTTGACAAACACACTGACTCCTTATCATATTGCCAGTGGTAAATGGAACCACTAATGGAAGTCTATAGAGAAATGCTTTATCAGCATTATTTTAAAGAATCAGCTCAATGTGGTGTATGAGCAGGGAAAGTCACATGACTGGCAACAATGAAAGCCTCTATGCCTGCAGGTAAATGTCCATTGAAACAAAATGCATTTTTTTGGTGTATTCAGTTATATATTATATGCTCAAGGGACTTAATTGGAAAGGTTCCTATTGACCTAGCTGAGATACCCAGCTCCATAAATGTTTCATCATCCATGGACTAAGTAAGTAGGTGTTATTCATGGAGACCATCTGAAAAAACATGTGGGAAAACATGACACACATTTCAAATTGTGGCTCAGACTAAGGAATAAATGAAGGATTATGTAAAATATTTCATTGCCTCAATAAAGCAGGTAAAAGGAGCACCAACTAGAAGGTTAAATGTAGGTCTACATTTAGACACAAAATCCCCACATGGATAAGTACCGTGTTCACAACTGCCTTAAAAAAATACAGAGAGGATCCAGTCAGTACGTCATGGTGGCTGTATAGGGAACTTCAAACAAAAAGCACAACATAATGGGCCTCAATTTTGCCGGCCCTCGAATGGCTGCATGAGTTTAAGATTGCAGTTTACTTTAGCAACGTTTCAATTGACTCTTCTAACAAGCAATGGACGTTCACATTGACAAACTATTGTCATCACACAAATTGTTAAAAATGAAAACCTTTTTTATTGACACTACATGCTTTGCTGTCGACATGCATATTATCTGTATAACGAAATAATATTACTTCCTGTGATCTTTCAATCAGTAAAATCATATTTAAAATATTAATTATTGATTATCCACTGAAACAAACAAGCTCACTTCCATGCTAATTTCAACTAAAATTCCTTATCATCTAACATAAAACAAATATTTGTAGCACAGGAATCCCAGACGAATTTTATAATGTCTCCAAAGACTACAAAACGGATGGAATGCAGTTATGCAGAGCAAAGAATTCCCAACGCATTGTGAGTGCAACCAGACACAGCCCTTCTAGAAATATGAGTGGGCTCCACGATCTGGAAGGTACACAGCACATCTGTACACCGTTTTAATGATGATAAAATGTGCACTTCTGCATTTACATGCGTTTCGTTGAAAGAGAAAAAACAAAAGAACTTTTTAATCCTATTAAGTCTAAGGTACTAGGTCCAACTATTTTTCTTGTTTTTACTATACTAGGGGTTATATTTACTAAGAAAGCTAACATTTACATAGATTATATACTTTGTAACACCTTCATGCCAAGAAATACATGGCTTAAATGACTACTTTCCATCATATCCCTAATGTTTGACCTTTTGCTATTTATATAAGAACAGGATCTTTTTAAGAACTAGCCTGTGGTGGAACGAAAGAAAGCCACGACAATAATTTGCAAACAGTGGTTTGATGAAGGAAAGAGCAGAATTATAAACTGAAAACTTTAAACCTTCCAAAATATCTTTGGAATTGTTTAAACTGGCAAGAATCCAGTTACAGGAAGGCTAAAAAGCTAATTTCTGTTGCTTTTATTGGAGAATACCATGCGTTTTTAAGACAGAACCAATCTAACAAAGCTTTGGCATTATTGGCATTATTGTAATTTACTTTCTTTTGTTTTATCTACATTTTATTTCGCTTAATTGATCATGTAACATGAGGTATGTATTCAGGAAAAATCTCCTTACACTAATACAGTATATGCACTGTCCAAAATTACGGGAATACATTCAACGATCCATGAATGCACGTGAATCTAGCTTGCAGTGCCTGTCATTATCTTGTAAAGTTGAATGTCTTAAGGACTAACTTCTTGCATGCAGTGAAAACATATTTCACTTGTCCCATTAATAATTAATTAATAACCTATTTGGGTACAATTGCAAAGTGATCAGATAAGATCTCTGTAAAGAAAGCTAGATTTTAAGATAGACTATCACCTGTATTAGCTACTTCCTTGAGGGCAACGTCTTAACCATGCAGGCATATCTTTAGCTCCAAAGGAGCAGACAATATATTGGTAGATCAGGCTCTCTGATGCACCTCTGCTCAACTGGCTTGTTGGGGAGATCAGAGATGCCCGTTGTAACTAGCCCAGTTACACTATGTTGATCTGTGCCCAGCTGGCACAACCTCTCTATTTTATTTACTTGGTATTGTGTCCTTCCGAGATGAAGAGCCTACTATTGAGGTCATTTTCCAAAGCTTAACAGAGAGGATGGAGGCTGCAGAGGGAATGGTCGGAATTAAGTACACCAATGCATAGAAGGAGTGCCAAGTAATTGGCAATGCAGGTTTTAGTCCACATGCCACATTGAGGTACAATTGTTTCAACCTTTTAAAACGAAATATCAACAAAAGTGCATAGATTAAAAAAGTAAAAACATAAAAGTGCAAGCTATTAAAAGATAAAAAAAATATTTTTTATTGATGCTAAAATCTGTGTAGAACGCAAGCCCTATTCTGGTATTTACCTTTAACCAGCGCTGAAATGTATAACATGTGATAATACAAGAGCAGGGTCAGAAGATGGCATACAGAATAGTTTGTAAGGAATAGGTTTCTACGGTACTTGACGGTTCTATGTACAGTTAATCAGATTTAACTTAATTTAAATATATAAAAAATACATTAAATACGAATTGTACATGTCTCAAATGTACTACAATATCCATTAAAAATCCACAAATAACTATTAGTGTATCGTGGCGTATTCCTTCCCACCACAAAAGGTCTGTTTAACCTTTTCTTCAACATACAAACTAGCAATGGCACTGAAAAGCAGGGCCTGCAGGAGACTGAATTCATGTCCTGAATTTTAAAGTGATGGAGGCTGAAGAAATATTTAGCATGGACAAATATTGTATCTCCTGTCTTCCAGCAGCAATGGATAGTACAAGGTGTTCTTGGAAACTGCACTAATTTGGAAAAAAAAACAGCATATGGCCATTGAAAAATTTTACTTTATTATCTGCAAATATAAATCTTGTGACCAGACTATGCAACACTAAACTATTAAAAGTCAAAGCAAAAAACAACTGCCAAATAAAAATCCCTAACTCTTTCCTTTTGACTTTGCAAGGCCAAACATGCTGTCTTTGGACTTGTTTCAATCTTGCTTTAATTCATTAAACCAGTGAAACAAAATCACCATTTCTAGTATATCCTTGACAGCTGGCAGCTTTTATATGTTTTCCCTGCTTCTGCCAATAAAAAAGTTTTATTCAGCATTGTCGTGGATGGTGTGCTAGACGTGTCAGTCATAGAAGGATGTATAAGAAACAATCAAATGCATCTTCAGACATGTAAGGAGTGTTGTAATGCCCTTTTCATATGGAGATCAGAGGATTGTTTAGTTAAAAACCGGTATAAGGAAATACAAGAGCCATGTCAATTTGACGCAAAGTTCTACCTCTGCAAAAAGCCTACCATGTTTCTCATGCCCCTGGGTAAAATCTTTAAAGAATGTGCAGGGGAAGTCAAATCACTATATTTTTAGAAGAGATATTATACTTAACCCCAGGGGGCGTAACTAGAAGCCTCAGGGCCCCGGTATGAGAATTTGTTAAGGCTCCCCCCACCCCCAACCCAATCTACCCCCTTCTAACACCATCTACCCCCTTCTCAGGTTGTCTACCCCCTCTCCTTCCCTTCTCACTATCTACCCTCTCCCTACCCCCATTTTCACTATCTTCCCTCTCCCTACCCCCCAATTCTCACTATCTACCCTTTCCCTACCCCCTTCTCACTATCTATCCTCTCCCTACCCCCTTCTCATTATCTACCCTCTCCCTATCCCTCTTCTCACTATCTACCCTATCCCCCCTTCTCACTATCTACCCTCTCCCTTCTCACTATCTACCCTCTCCCTACCCCCCTTTTCACTATCTATCTACCCTCTCCCTACCCCGAGCGGTTGCTAAAAAAGACTGCTCGGCACCCCTTGGGCCCCCCTGACTGGCAGAACTCCAGGGCCCGGTCACAGTCCCGACCCCTGCGACCATAGTAGTTCTGGAAATTTGGTACACAGCTTTAGTTACTGGTACAATATAGAGACAAAGCATTTAGGTTTACTGATTAAAGCATGATGGCATCTACAGAAGAATTGCTCTTTTAACTCACCACCTTTTTTAAGCATCGTACGGCGAACCCTGTCTAGTTTGTATTGTATTGAGGGTTGAACTGGCCCTATGTATATTGTATAGTTTAATCAATGGGTCGACTCTCAAAAAATCCTAGCGATTTAACTACAAATTATATTAGCTTATACCTGTATGATGGCCTTCCTACAAAATAAGTATAAAATGAATACTATTGGCATAAACAACCGCTACCAGGGGGTCCAATATTTTCTCACACTGGCCCTAGTGCTAGTACCATTATGATTCATGGTAAAGAACGCAGGACAAACAGGACTCCCTCAAGTTCATGGTCTTTGCATCCAAGCCAGATGTGGAACACCAGGATATGATGTCATTTCAGTGTTTGCCTTAACACAGCAATGCAGAGACCACGAGCCTCATGAGGGAAAGATCAAAAGTGCAGGAACCCCTTGGCACCTGTCTAAGATACAAAAGAGTGGTTATTTGAGTTACTGTTGCCTTTCTGTGATCACAAACCTGTTCGCCCATTCTTCTCTGACCTCTGACATTAACAAGGCATTTTCGTCCACACAATTGCTGCTCACTGGATGTTTTCTCTTTTTCAGACCATTCCCTGTAAACCCTTTTTCGGACCACTCCCTGGTTGTGCATAAAAATCCCAGTAGATCAGCAATTTCTGAAATACTCAGATCAGCCCTTCTGGCACCAAAAACCATGCCACGTTAAGGCTAGGTTTCCATTTGGTTTTTTTTTTGCTAAAAACGCCTATAAAAACGCCGATAGCGCCACCTGGCGTTTTTTTTGTGAAAAACGGCTGCAGCCAGATGTTAGCTGTAATTCAATAGGAAATCGACAAATGCCATTTCCACTTGGCGTTTTTCTGTTTGGCGTTTTTTCAGTCCTCTTTGGCGTTGTTCTGCTTTTTTGGGCTCTGTGGCAGTTTTTCAAAATCGCAGCATGTTGACACTCTGGCGTTTTTTGCAAGAAATCTTGGCGTTTTTCCTCCAATAGAAGTCTATGGGAGAGAAAAAACGCCATGAAAAAGCCATGTGGGTTTATTGCCTTGGCGTTTTTTATGGCGTTTTTTCCACAGTTACAATGCAGAGGATGGACCCAGTATCTGTGTGTCCTACGAGAAATAGGCTGGAAACAAACAGTTTCACACAAAACAAAGTCCTGGACTGGTTCATATTGAATTTTACACCATTTGGAACAAACATGCCATTACAAACAAACATACGCGACTGGACCCTGCGTGCCAAAAGCAACAGCAAACAATGTGCACCATCATTTGGGGCCAATCTTCCCAGAGGAGCAGACATTCGGAATAAAGCATGCCTTACAAACCACAGAAAAGAGACAAAAGGGTCTACCAAGTAAATGACATCAGGAGAGGGCAGATACTTGCCATTTATCCTAATCCCTTTTAGCTGGGTGAAACTTCTAACTTGTAAAGGCTGGAAAAACTGCCTAAGGTCAAAAAAAGCAATTTCCACAGAAAGGCTAAAACGCCAGAAAAAACTGCAGAAAAAACGCCAAAACGCAGGTAAATGCAGTGGCAGTTTTCTTGGCAGTTTTCCTGGCGTTTTTCATCAAGAAAAAAACGCCGGACAAAAACCCAAGTGGAAACCTAGCCTAAAAGTCACCTAAATCCCCTTTTTTCCTTATTCTGATGCTTGACCACGTCCACATGCCTTAATGCTGCCATGTGATTCTCTGATTAGCTATTTGTGTTAACATGCAATTGAGCAGGTATACCTAATAAAGTGGCCAGTGAGTATATATATATATATATATATATATATATATATAATTTACCAGATCAAATAATGCACAATTAGCTAAGAAAACACAAGGTAACATTTAAGCAACAGCAAGGCCTAGCATTATCTTACAGCTGAAATATGCATCTTGTAAATGTTGTGAAAATACCAAGAATCATGGTTCCGTGTCAAAGATGCATTGACTCATTGTGAAGTCTTTCTGATAACACATTAATTTCCCAACTGGGACCTGCATGTGTTATAAAGATACAAATTTATGACAGTAAATAGGGTATAGTATTACATAATGAAGAGATGACCGACTCAATACTCCCAGAGAGCTAGGAAAGTAACATATTTTATCAGTGTGTTCATCGGATTTTTAACTCTAACCTATGGGACAATGCATTAATCTTTGTACAATGTGTTGTTTTCCCTGTGTGCATTACACTGAGCACATCTGCATGTTCTAAAAAATAAATAGGATCACTTAGGGGGAATACACTAGTGTCAAGGAGTATATTCAGCTACACACTTAAGCTGTTTGTAGACAGAAATATGTAACTTCATCTAAATAAATAAACGACAGGTACTTAACCCTCCACCAGCTGCACTGTGTATCTTTGTGTTCCCTTATCACAGAAAATACATATAAATAACCAAAAAATAGTGATTTATGCACTCAGTGAGTATTCCCAAAAATATATATTAACCCTGAAAATATATGAAGGTGTAATAATCAAACTCCAGTCATATGGATAAACATGAAAAGAAAGAAAAAAAGAAAAACATAGTGCAAAAATGTAAAATTATATCAGAAATAGGTGCCTTTATATGTAGTAAAGCCGTATAAACTGCTCAAAATAGCGCTCTTTGAAGCCAATAAGATGATCTTTCGTTTTCAAGGTGGAAGATAGTAGAAACCATATAAGTCAATATGAATGTAGTAAAAATGGTTTATTGCATATAAAAAATATCTTACTTTTAAAACAAGCAGGAGCCAGCATCCATGTTTTAAGATCCAGGTAGAAAAATAATAAAAAAAAAGTCCAAAAAATGAAGTCCAAAAAAAAAATAAAGTACTCAAATGCATTTCGATCTATCAGGACTTCCTCCACACCAGGTGATTGCTTTGATTTTTGTAATTATTATTTTTTGGGGGGCTTTATTTATTATTAGTTTTTTGGCCTGCTTGAGCCTCTGTAGATTGCTGAAAGACTGGGGGTGTAATGATGCTATGTCCAGTACTAACTTAATAAACATTAAGGGCAAGCACAATGTGAGTTATTAACAGAATACTTAATACAAGTAACAGGTTACATTATTTCACACAAAATATTTTTTACTTAATTTCTCCATATTTGTAACAAATCAACACATTTTAATAGTGCTTCGCTGTATACATTTCCATTACATTTCAAATAATGTTTTATTTATTTGTTTTTAATAAGAAACAATCATAATAAACATAAAAGTAATAATAAGAATTTTAACCCCTTAAGGACAATGGGCGGTCCCTAAACCCATTGACAACAATGCATTTTGAGCCCATACATGTACAGGCTTTGTCATTAAGGGGTTAAAAACTGGATAATGCAAAAACTTCTAACATTTATGATCATATCATGGAATTTTTCGCATGGAATGGCTATGCATCGGAGCTGCAAATTAAATAAAAAATATAATCTCTGTATTGAGCTTGTTACCGCAGGTTGTGCTGACAGGACTCGGTGAAAGAATAGGACCATGAAACGATCAAACAGTTGTGGTGCTGGATTCACAGCGAGAGAATTAAACAGAAGAATGACAGTGCAAGCAGCTGGAAAAGGGGTGGAGAAGCAAGCCTGAGAAAGGATGTGAAAGGAGCACTGGGGAAACAATACAAAAGAAATGATTCAGGGTCCTAGAAGTTCAAAAAGACAACTGAACCCTGACCCGGGACAATAGCTGGATATGGAGAATGGTTTGTGTGCTTGTGACTTTGGATTCCTGTACATTCCTCTGGCCAGAACAAGGCTAAAGCACTAACATAACTTTATTGGGGAAAGACCAACAATAACAATTATGGAATACAACTGCAGCTCTTCTTGTGCAGTTAAGGTCAGGCGAGTTAGTCTGGGGGGTTGGGCAGATTGATGTATTAGCCAAATTGAGGCCAATGTCACCCCAAAACCAACAACTTTGATGCAGCCAGCGCATGGCCATGACCAATTTTCGTAGAAACATTAATACTTAAATTTAAAAAAAATGTTACAACAATGGTTTTGCACAGCCTTTAATTGCACCTTGGATGGTGATAAATTAGGACTCTTCTTCTACTAGTTGAGCATTCTGTGCTGAAAACCCAGGCCATCCTGAAAAACTGTATTGCACAACATTTTATTTGCTATACATAGTCAATTCTATTTCTCATACCTAATTGTAAGGTGAAGAAAACATCTTCAAAGAAATATAATTTGTCACATCTGATTGAATCAAACTATTCAAAGCAACATTATTAATTCCAACAAAAATGACTGCGTTCTAAAATGGGACTTTTACGATGCAAATTATTGTAATGGAAACCTAAATATACAAAAATATATATATATTAATAAAAGGGAAACATTTTGGTAATTAGGACACTTCACAATATGTAAAGTATAGCTTAATCGGAAAAAAAATAAATAAATGTTAAATTACCTCCCTCTGTCTTCTTTTTACTATGAGGCACTTATTTACCTATGGGACACTTTTCTAAAATTATTGACCCTGTACTTTTTTGCACGTGTGGCCCATGGTGCAATCAGAAACATGTTTATATTTATTTATAATAATGCATGCCTTGTTTTTTCAAATGATGCATTTATGCTTTACTCACTGTTTAGGTGATTAGGTTTCTTTTAATGACACATCTTGGTTGACATCTCATCTAAAAGATTTTGAGAACTCTACCAGAAAAAAGTAACACATTTATTAGGGTAGAAAGGTTAGCGTGTAAGCTTTAGAGACGCTAGCCGGAAAACATTTTTTTTTTCTACAGAAATAATCTTTAATGCCATGTTCAATTGGCACCTAATAAGAGTTGGTAAGGCCTTTGGAGCCCCCACACATGCTTCTGTGTTCAGCACCACTATAACACCTACTCAACAGTGTGCACAGTAATCATTTGGTATTAAATGTTGGAACTGTAGACTGGAGGCTTCATTCCAACGTCCCCCTTCTACTGCCAAGGCAATCAAATTAATTCCGTTAACAGCTTGCCAACACATCTACCTAATACACTAACTCATCACAGACATGAAACCTGGACATTTGTATTGAAAAATCCTGTTTCTTATGCAGTGCAACTTCTGACATTTATCCAGCAGGGGACTAACTCTTGTCATCATCGTCTACACAACAACATCAGTGATTTTTTTTTTTACGGTGACTTGAAATCAGTTAAATCTTACTTTTGCCATGCGATATAAATCATCTGCATCCCCTCTAACAGATCCATTCATGTGGCAATCAAGTGAAGTGGATCTTATGTCATAAGCTACTTCTTAAGCATCTACCGCAAGCTGTAATTGAAGACTGAGAAACACTTTTCATCCCCAACCATCAGGAGGAAGCAATTTGCCTCAAACGTTTCCTGACAGGAAGTTGAGAAAAATTAGGTTTGATTGAATTTCAGAATTCACAGTACGTTTTCAGCCGTATAAGTCGGAAAGAAAATTAAGGCCGCTTGTGTTTAAGCCAATGAAAGTTGTCCTGAGAGTAAATAAAAAGTGTTTCCACTTATGTCAGACTGGTTAACAAGTAAGATGTAGGAATTATTTCTTATTTTCATAATGTGGAACCCATCATAATTTTAAACACAGTGCAAAATTGGGGAAAATATTGATATCTTTATAAACAAAATCATTCCTTAAAGTGTAAAATTAAATACACAAGCCCTGTTACCCTTATCCAGTGTTATTGTTTTTTTTTATATTGCAACCCATATAATCACAGCCAGTGAGGTGGGATATGAACAGTTGGAATATTGTAACCTTCTATCCCACATTCCATGAACCTGTCTCTGTTACATGTCTAACAAAGATTGAGTCTTTTTCCAGTAAGTACAAAAACATCAATTTGTACTGTTCAATCTAAAAATAAATAAATTAATACAGATATAAAGATTTATCCTACTGACATTCCTACGTTTCTAGTGTGTAGTATGTGATCCATTTATAAGAATATAAATATTATATATATAGATACACATATATATATATATATATATATATATATATGTACCCTGTTTGTTCCCTATGCCTTTATACAGTTGGTTTAAAGCTCTCTATTTGGATTTCTGGTTTTGACCCTTGGCTACCCTCTGGATTACTCATTTTGCCTCCGTCCCATTTTGTACTGTGACCTCGTTATTGAACCTTTGCTGCCGGCCTTGACCCTTGGACTGTTTTTGACAACTCTGTGAATTATCCCCTTGCTTTTGTTATTTGTTTGTTTTTTTTGCTTATTATAGCTGTGATCACAACCCTGCGCTTCGCACCGTCATTGTTTCTGACAATTATGTTTTGTTTCCACATATGAGAATTGTATACAATGCTCAATATGTGTTGTAATTCTTAATGCTCAATACACCAGGAATAAAAAAAACTAAGCTATTACTATCATTCTAGGTTGTAGAAGATCATGTGTGCGAGGCTTCCTATCCTTCATATCCCTGAGCTCCAATTTTATGAAGAGCTGTCCCAAAGATTACAGAATCTTCCCAAATACTCTATACAGTATATTACGTTCATGCTTATTCCTTTGAATTTCAATTTTAAACTTATTTTGTAGCTTTTTTCTCCAATTTTTTTTGCTTCTTTTTTGTAGCTTTTTCTCCAATCATTTTTATCATGATTCCCCTTTACATCACAAATTAAATAGTATTTGTTCAGGACAAGTAGGGCTTTTTATATTGTTTATATTGTTTTTAAACTTCTGGCTTAAGAGATGTTGGAGGTAGATTAAAAAAAAAAATGTGATATAAATATCTAAATCTAAATCACAACAAAACTATTTTCTAGGTAAAACAAGAAATGTGTTTATACAAATAAATAGCAGGGAACGTTTTTGAAATCTATAAATGTTGCTTATACTGTACAAAAAAATTCTATTCTGCATGCTTTTTTCATAAATAGTGTGCTTCTAATAATCCTGTTGTATGTAAAGTGAATACATTCCATGAATTAAACCACCTGAATGGGCTGTATATTGGTGTTCCAAGCATTGCGTGATTACTTTTTTTATATATTTTGTTATGACAGAGAGCAAATAAAATGTTTATAAAATAATGGCATAGCTCAATAATTAGGTAAGCTATGCCTGAAATAAAATTCAGAATTTTGAAGGAGTTTCAAGTTGGTTCATTCTCAAATAAGCGTTCCTATCATTACACTCCAAATAGCTGCAGGGAAGGGAAGTACTAGAAGAGAAACCTCAAGTAAATAACCCTTACAAAGCCCTTTCAAACAGTAAAGTAGCTTGAATTACCATCCTCAAGAGATTAAATAAAGTGTACAAACTATGTTGTTGACAAAAATTCACTTCCATAGTAGTGGAACATAAAATAAATTAATTAGATTTAATAAATGGAGCCTTGTGAAAGGAAGTCTGTGTTACCAAGCTTGTCACACAGAACAAAACTGCATGTAGTGACTCAAAATCTTGAAGTTAGTTTATCTTAAATAATAACTGTTTAATCAATTCTCTGTTTTTAAAGGGATACTTTGAAAGCTGTTTATTTTAGGCTTGAAGAAGAGTATACTTAGTAGCAGTGCTGTTTATTGCTTCATATATTTATTCATTTACATAAAAGTTCATGTTCAGACTGACAATAATAAAGGTCTCAAAATGTTGCGTCACTCTAGGGAGGACACTACTGCCCCTTTGACTGCTATGAATACTTTGAAGTGAGTCACTACAGAAAAAAATAAAATTAGCCAATACACTAGTTTATTGGGATTCCCACGAACCTAAATTATAATGAAATTTGTCAATTTTGTCAATTTGTACAAATGTCCAAAACTGAGGAGGGACCCTGGATGAAACAAATGAAAATTAAGCAAAGAGCTCAGAATTTTGATTGTAATTTCGCTGTTTTTTCACTTACTTTTACTCATACTCTCCAATGCTCTATCTCTCTCCCACACTCCCACACTGTCTCAATATCTCCCTACCTTCTTTGCCGATCGATTCCGTGTGACGTTCCCCTTTCCTGCAGCTCCGATTCTTCTCTTGAGTCTTCTTGTTCTTCTGCAAAAGGACAGAGCCTCAGGACTCACCCTATCCCCCATTTGGAGCAATAGGGGAGAATGTGTGTCCAAATCATTATTGGTCCATTTGTCAAGTCTAAAGCTAATGAGGACGTGTTTGATTCTATTTGTGCTGAATTTTTATTTTATTACTGGTTTTCTGTGAATTTATTTTCAGTGAACATTGGATGGACAGGACTGGATATTATGTGATGTGCATATTATTATTATTATTATTTTATTGTTTTATATAGCGCCATCAAATTCCTTAGAGCTGTAAAATGGGTAGGCAGGACATAACAAGTAGCATGTAATATAACAAATTGACTAACAGGTGAGGATGGCCCTGCTCAAATATTTACAATATTTAGGCGTCTCTTATTTATAATAAACAGTAGTTTATGTGTAGAAAAGGAAATCATGACCTTTTTTTCCTTTGTGTTTAAAATACCTAATCCTACAAATGCTGAAGAACAGTCTACATGATTAATCAATGGAAATAGTCCATTGACATTTTTAAGTAAGAGATCAATCTCATTGGAGTGCCATTTAACAGGAACAATGATGTATATAACAATGAGCCATGATTGTCCATTTATAACACCTGGAAACTTATCAACGATAACTTCACAGGATGGTTTATTTTTAATGATCACAATTCCAAACTACCTCTCTAATCACCGTGTCACTAGAGTCATGGTTAAGGATTATGTACAAGTTCCTGAAAGTATTTGTAAGCGATTAAAAGATTAGTAATGAATAAGACAAATTGCCTTGGTGTTAAAGAGAACACTGTGTTAATAACAGATTTAGACTTAGTCTACATGCCTAAATGCATCGAGTTGCTGCCATGTGATTCGTTGATTAGCTATTTGTGTTAACAAGCGATTGAACAGGTGTACCTAATAAAGTGGCCAGTGAGGGTATGTTGAGCTATAGTTTTAAAAATGGTATCAAAAGAAATACCTATCTTTCCAGGAAAAAACAGTATAAAATGTGTTTGGATGCATTAAATATGAACAAGAAGATTATGATTGAACACAGATATTGTAAAAGAGCTCTTGTCAAGGGATAAATGTCAACACATATCTCTGCCAATCAGCTGAGACCAAAAGCTGATGGCGCAATCTACCCTTGCTGTTCCTGCATTGAGCATCGCTTGTACTGGCTCGCAAATTGTTAAAAAAGGTTGAGTGTCTGTCAGCAATCATCTCACAATCTGCAGACATTTTTAACATCCAAAGTCTTCTCCTCAAAATTTGGGGGAGATTGAATAAACAACTTGATTTTCAAAATTATTTTCAAACTTTATTGACATTTAAGAATCCCAAGTGTTCAAGAAAAGTGCATCTTGGAGCAATGACCATCTCCCAAAAAAACTGACTTCAAAAATAACTTCCCTGGACAAAAGTTAGGACTCAAGTTAAAAGTGCAATACTTCAAACCCAGTCAAATGTAATGTCCTCATTGTAATGCAAAGTAATCAACATTCACTCCTAAACATATTTTTTTAGCGTAATGTTTTCAGATTTAATGTCAATTTGGCAAAAAAAGTACACATTTAAGTTTAAAAGTTCACAGTTGTATTCCTCCTAGCATAAAACAAAAACATTGCATGAAACATATAAGTCAATGTTAACTACACCTCTGTTTATCTATTATGCCCTGAGGAATAGGTCTGTTAAGATGTATATCCCTGTGTACTTTTGAACTTGCCATGTGCAGATACCATCAGAGATGGAGACAGCCGTTTCAAGAAACAATATCATACTTCAGCACTATCTCTTGTATTTGTTGTATCTAATGGATATTACATTATAACCCTCTCTTTCATCATTACATTACTTTTTGAAATTAAGTGTATTTTTGGAAGATGGAAGGCTTATCACCACACGTTTCACTCTATTAGTGTACCAGGGAACTTTCCTTGACAGGCTACTGAAGCTCTCCCTGAGTAGGTGCACATTGATAAAGGGGTGTGTGTACCCCCAAACATTTGTGCTTCCACCTTGTCCGTCATCACACTTATTAAACGCGTGGATTCACTTGCAACATGCCTGGAGCGCTGTGTTTTCTTTTCTTGAATTCATGTTTTATTGTGCAGCAGGAGTGCTTTTGGACATAGCTGCACGAGATTTTTCATTAGTTTACTAAGGTACCTTGGGTACATATCTAATTTTTTTGTCTTTTGGATTTCTAAAGGAAATGGCGTCACAGGGGTGAGGTTAGCTGTGCTTTAGGGTGGGGTTAACTGTCAATGTCGGTGGCAGTAGCCACAGAACGACATGGCTACCCCGAGACAGTATTGAGTAGAAGGGAAAATGGGTAGGGATTGGGCATGGCTAAATGCTGCTTTCTCTACTCAAAGAAAGAGAAAAGTGACCCAGAGATGCGGGGATGCAGAGCTTCACCCGGAGACTCCAGATCAAACCTGGAGAGTTCCTTGGTTCATGTATTAGTTGTTAAATTATTGTCATGAAGACTTAATTAACTAACGTAACACTGTATTGGCATGCAAACATGCAATATGCAAAGAACATGTTACACGGGGAGTTAGCTGGACATCTGGCTGGGCTGCCTTTCCAACATTCATGTCCTACAGAATATTAGGAAGATTAAAAGAATGTCCATATGATATATAGTGGCTTATAAATGTTTAAAGACCAAATATGAATATGAGTGTAATTTAAATCTGCTCTCATGCACAGTATAATATTTAATAAACAATTTCCTAGTGGAAACCGCACACAAATTCGTAAGATTAGTACCTCATGTTCTTCTTGACTAATATCACTCTCCCCTTAAATCAACAAGGTCTTTAATTAAACTATTAAAGGTTACGCAGAGAGCTGGAATTCTTGAATAAGAGAGTTTTTAACCCCTTAATGACAAAGCCCGTACATGTACGGGCTCAAAATGCATTGTTTTCAATGGGTTTAGGGACCCATTGTCCTTAAGGGGTTAACAATTGTAATATTTAAATGGAGGTCTGCATATCTCATGTAGATGTAGAGTATTTATTTAATATACTTTGTGGTTATTTAATAGAAGTACCAGTCTCGTGGCGCATCGCCAGGCAGAGCTTGTCTGAAAGCGTCAAATGAAGACTTTTCTAAGCCATAGGCAAATTGGGCTTATTTTTCCGTTCTCTTGTTGCTTTAAGTAGCAGGCTTCAGAGCTGAAGGGCAATGTAGAGTGTAAACTACTGAGAGCAGGAGTGGGAAGCAGGTTGGGTAAGGCTATCCAAATTGTTGGTTTGGGAATTTACATTATAGTAGAGAGGGATCTACTGCATGTTTAGTCAGTGCTCAGACAGAGCAAAAAGTACAAAAAGTACTTTTCACAATTTATATTAAAATGAAATTGGATGTGCTGGCAAGTATATACTATTGATGTTGTGTTATTTCATGTGTTCTGAAACTTTGGGTTTGTGTGCTTGATCTGGACACCAACATTTTAAAAGTGAGAAAAACAATGGAAATAATATCCAAGTCCATCATTTATTAATTATATGTAGCTCACCATGTCACCAACTCTAGTCCTCCAAGGGCCATGAACATGTAGACAATTCTGGATATCCCTGTTTGAGCTGGCATTAAAAAATCATTAAACCACTTGTTTTCAGATAAAGATCCATGGAATTTCTGGTCCTCTTGTGGGCCCCCAAGAACGGAGATTATGCACCCCCGATGCAGAATATTCTATATCAACGACTATCAGAAAAGGTCATGGTGCCGTTGGAAGTTCATAGAACTCAGGAATGATTTGAAATATCCTGATGAAATATAAGGAGGATCATTACTGTCCTGCAGTGCAAGGATTTTTGACAGAATAGATGAATTAACTCTTTAGTCAGTCCATTGTCCCACATTGTGCCCTCTTGAGCAGAAAATAAGTTATTCCTTTTTCAATAGACCAATGCAAAAGTAAATGTTTGCTTTCAAAGCGAATACACTAGTATGTAGAAGAATGTGCTTTATGCCCGTGTCTATTAAGACTGAATGAAAAGAGCATGGTGGTGAAATAATAACGGCTTAGTCTCTAAAGGCTCTACTTACGCTATAATTTCACTGTGTAAATAATATTTTTGTCATACTTCACAAGTATGTCCTCTACAAGAGTCTTAGTATTTTTCTCTGTAGGCAATTTCTATTGTATTGCCATACACGCAAAATTAGTTTCTTGGATTATTTCTATGTAATCAATAGAATTGTATTTTGGTGATACCCAGCTCTCCATCTGTGTTATCTCCGTAATTACAGAGCTCACGTTTCTGTATGAATAGCAGACTCCAGTTCCTTGGAAGAGAGTTTACAGCAATAGCAGTTGAAATAATCCACAGTCCTGTACCAGCGGATAGTGCAAGTTAAAGTGGCTATTTTCATGGTATTGATATGAGGTAGGTTTCTAATACATATATATTTTTTTTTACTTTAACCCCTTAAGGACAATGGGCGGTCCCTAAACCCATTGAAAACAATGCATTTTGAGCCCATACATGTACGGGCTTTGTCATTAAGGGGTTAACCTATAAGACTCTCTTCTAGGACACTTAAATTGGCAGACTAGATGGGCTGAATGGTTCGAATCTGCTGTCAAATTCTATATACACAGGTACATTTCATGCACTGATCTAAAAGTAAAAAGAAGTAAAAGATCATATTTAAATAAGCTATTTATTTTTTGTGTTTATGGCTGAATACAAATCTATCATTAATTTCAAAGACAGCCTACTTCTAGTCTCCTGTTCTGAAGGAGTCCGTTGCACTCCTGGTGAACACTCCATCTACTCACAATGCATACGCAGGGGTGTTGAACGGGATTGAGAAACTGACCATAGTGGACCTCAAGTCTTTCACTCCTAACCAGGCAGTTCCTTGCTCTTTCCTCTGACCCCATGTGTGGCACTATGGTCCATTCTTAAATTAAAGGAAGTGTATTTTATACCTTTATGAGTGAAACTTAATATTGCCATCCTTTCAGTTTGACAGAATTAAAATGTGTGCATTTTTATTGGATGTATCACGGTACGTAAGAAGATTAATCTACTCTGCTAGTTAGAGTAATTCTTTAGGAGGTATGACATCAGAGGGAAGTTTTAATTCCCACTGAACCTAATCATACAAAACTAAAATTAAGGTAACACCTTGTACTGAAAAGAAATGAACTGACTTGCAAGGCTGGCAGGCAGCAGGAAACACATTTCATTCTGTCAACTTTTCTTTCAGTACTTAAATTACTGGGTGTGCACAAAGGATTTCTCTGGATATCTTACAGAGCCAGAGGGAAGTTATTGGCTCAGGAGCTCGGTGTTACACACAGAATGAAAAGGTCTACCTAGCATACCTGCGTGTCATGATTTGATTATATTTCAAAGCGTCAAGCTAAATATACGCCTTATATGACTTGAAAAATCACTTCATAACTTCAGAGAAATGGATGATGCTACTGTTTGATAGTACCGGTGTTGTCATAAAAATAGTAATTCAGATTAATCCGTAGTAACACAGTATTTTCGCAATTTTATTAGGGCTACGAGTTGTGCCTTTCACATTTTAATGTAAGCATATGTAAGCTTATGTTTTATCTGAAGAAAAGTCCTTGTAAAGAGCATTACAACACTGGCCAGTGATTAATAATACTTTTATGTCTGGATATGAGTGAATGCGCTTCATCTTTGGTTCCATATTCATTTAGTTGCTCTGCTGAACTCATCTATCTACCTTTGTAACCTCGGGTCAAATGAAGGTCATTTTATGGTTTTTGTTCTTGCATCCACTTTCTAGACAGACTCTTTCCTTAAGTTTCTTTTTTTTCCAAGAAGCTTTTGGGAGAAGTGTGGATGCCTCTATAGTCATTACAGTTTTCTGCATAGTATAGTATACCGGCAGAAATTAACATTTTCAATTTTTTTTAATGGAAACTGCAAATATTTAATAATCAACCTTTAAAATATCATACTATTAGGCAATTCTATATTCCATATTGTCGAGGGTTAAACTGACTACCCAGAATCAACTGAGGTTGTATGGATTTGCATGGTAAAACTCACAAAGTCACTTGTACACAAATGCAGTGCAGTCCCATTGATTCTGCTCTTTGGTAAGCAACATAGCCATGTAATATTAGATAGAGCTCACTAAACTGGGGGTATTTTGACGTAGCGGCGAGCTAAGCAATATATGGCCATATAGTGTGACGAAATCCCTAATATTTATGCCTTGGATGGTTTTAATTGTATTTGCTGAATTCTTGATTTGTTTTGTCTGCTTGTACACAAGTACTTGCAAGAACATACAAGATTTTAAGTTTGCAAATTTGAGCTTGTAAGTTGAATGAAGACTCATATATACTTGCCTATAGAATTAAAAAAAATTTAAAAAAAGGCCTCTTTCCCTTCCACCATCCTCTGTCCTGTGGGATGGAGGGGATTAAGTCTTGTTAAAATGTATTTTTAAAGAATGGTTTACCGACCAACCCACTTACCTCACCTGGTGTAGAAGGGACATGATCTATTGAATGCACCCTTGAATGCACCTTCATTTGCACTATATAATTTTTTTACACTTACCATGATGACAAATGTAACAGGCTTCCATTTTATTAATTAGAGGGTGCATTTCATGTCCTCTGGTCCACATATATCAACAATCTCCTGCACAAACAGTGACCTCACTCCTTCACTACCTCAGAGATTTAGAGATGGGGGGGCAGTTAAGTAAGTATTCATTGGGAGAGTATGGAAGGGCTTCATACCTTTAAACCACTCCGGTCCCAATGGGAAGGAGGAAATTTGTGGGCTCTATGCCTCTGAGGGTATTTTATTGTTGACTTATTTTACACATTTTATATATTCATACATTTTAGCACCCCATTCCACGACATTGGAGGTAGGGGTATAGGTCAGCTCTATAGCTCCCAAAGGTGTGACCTTCTACCCACCTCAAGTGGGGTGGGAGTAATGGTGGTCAAATATTTATTTGTAACTCTACATTTTGTATTTCATCGTGCTTCTCGCATACAGAAATTCCACCATTAAACTTAATGGTAATTTAGGTAATTAAATGATGCAAATTTGCTCTATTCTTATCTGCCTTGCCTATGGTTTTTTGAACAAAGTAAGCAAGCTTACATTTTAAATCACCATGGGCTTCAATCCATATGTTTTTTTTTTGTGTGTGTGTTTTATCCAGAAATTATTCACTACAGAGCTGGAAACTTCAGACCTAGAACTGACTACTGAGAATGTGTTTCTTAAATCTGACTTTTCTTTTTCAACTTTCCTGTGTCCGTTTCTGGTGTTTTCATTCCATGTGTGGTTTAGGATGTTAGTGATTTGCATTTTGGAAGGATCCTGTCAGTAATTTATATCCTGTCTGCTTTTATGCTTATGCATTAAGCAGCTGGAGCCCATACCAATGTCAATATAATTCAGAAATGTCCTTAAATATGTCTATAAAGCTGTTACTAAGGGCTGCAAGCTGGGAAATGAGAAGTTACAGAAAGCAAAGATCTTTACCACCAACACAGACAAAAATTCAGTCGACGTGCCCTATAAAACTATCAGTCGGCAAAAGGCTTGTGAAAAGTGCTGAATATTACAATAGCCTATATAAATCTAACGTGATAGTCATTGACACCTGGTGGGATTAATCTGCTAAGTGATGTTAAATCTCTCAAGGTATCACCGTCTTTAGCTGTTATTTTATGGAGCCACATTTCACAGTAAGAGCATTTGTATTCACTGTAATGTATAGGTCTCATCAAATAGAACAAGAGCCAACTGTGCTATTTTGGACACCCTGGGCTGGACCAGCATTTGGAAACAATATGCATCTTCCAATTTAAGTGATTAAGCGAAAATACCCTTTGGGATCACTATTAGGGTGGGCTGGCTTGCAGGACATAGAGGCAATTCTCCTATATGTTTGTTCCATCCCTGATTTCTAAGGCTACTCCGACAGGGCAGCCCAAATATAGAGCATTAAATAAAGTCCTCTGTCTCTTTTGCAGCCTGCCCTTCACTCTTTTTCTCTATATGTCATCCCCTGCCTGCTTATGACTCTTGTAGTAATCCATCTTTATGTTTCAATATCACTCTGCCTGCTTAGCTATCTCTCTAGCCACCTGCCTGTCTCTGTACATCTGTCTGCATCTGCCTTTTCATCCTTCTCTTTTTGTGTCTTTCTCTGTCTGTCTGTGACCACACAACTAACCAACCAGATAATGGCTCATTCCAAGTAAAAGAGTAATATTTTTACATTTCTACTCACAATCTGATGTTTTCCTGGATCTTGGCTAATATGTCTTAAAGTGTTGCATGATACCTGCTCAGTATGTTTATACGTCAAGAAACTCCTTGTGATTTTTGGATGGCTAAACTTGTAATGTCTCCAAATACATAAATGATTTGTACAATGTTGCAGAATGTTCTACAGAATTTGATAGAAATGTATAAAATTATAATAATAATAATAATAATTATATATATTATATATATATATTACCGTATTGGCTCGGATATAGGCCGCCCCCGTATATAGGCCGCACCCTAAAAGTTTGGTGCTTTTTTAAAGAAAAAGTTTTTTTTCTTTAAAAAAGCACCAAAAAAAACATGCTGCCACTGTCCTCCCCCCCGAGATATGCTGCCACTGTCCTCCCTCCCCGAGATATGCTACCACTGTCCTCCCCCCCGAGATACGCTGCCGCTGTCCTCCCTCCCCGAGATATGCTGCCACTGTCCTCCCTCCCCGAGATACGCTGCCACTGTCCTCCCTCCCCGAGATACGCTGCCGCTGTCCTCCCTCCCCGCGATACGCTGCCGCTGTCCTCCCTCCCCGCGATACGCTGCCGCTGTCCTCCCTCCCCGCGATACGCTGCCGCTGTCCTCCCTCCCCGCGATCCGCTGCCGCTGCCCTCCCCGCGATCCGCTGCCCTCCCTCCCCGCGATCCGCTGCCCTCCCTCCCCGCGATCCGCTGCCGCTGTCCTCCTCTGCCCCCCCTCCTCGACTTACCGGAGCAGACTCCCGGGTGTCTTGCGGGGCCGGCGAGGGACATCTACGCAATACGCGTATGCGTAAATGTCTCCCGCCGGCCCCGCAAGACACCCGGGAGTCTGCTCCGGTAAGTCGGGGGTGGGCAGAGGTAAAACGCTTAGATAACCTCCCGTGCCGGCACCCCCCCCCCCCGTGGGAAGTGCTGGCAGGGGAGGCTGTCTGAGCGTATCGGGGAGTAGGATGCAGGTCCCCTGCACCGCTGCGGGGGATCTGTATCTTAACCCCGCTGCCTGCCCGGCGCCCGGGACTGCATGTCCCGGGCGTCGGGCGCTAGACCCCGAATATAGGCCGCACCCCCAGTTTAAAAACTTAAAGTGGGGGAAAAAAGTGCGGCCTATATTCGAGCCAATACGGTATATAGAAATATTTATGGTCAAGTGTGAAACAGAGGTGCCCTTTTTACCTATTTTTTGAGGATGTTCTAGAGATGATTCATTCCCAGGAAAAAGCAGCAGACAGGACAAATACTTCATGTTAATCATAAAACCTTTGAAATGAATGTAGAATGCGTATAGTCTGATCTACGCCCCTCATTCAATTTTAGTAGAGGCCTAGGATTGGTGAATTTTCCACCACCAGTAGATATTTTAAGAACATGTTTTACTTTCCTTTGGATGTTATGAATGGAGAAACTGAAACATGTGTCAACCAAGTATTCAAGATGGAAAATATAAATTTTATGCTGTTTTTATACATGAAATGTCATGGTTTATGTGCCAGTTTCCATACATATAATGACTGTAATGCAAACAAGGACCAGATGAGGAATGCATTTAAAGAAACAAATAGTTAAATGTTATTTTCCTTTAGGTCCAGAAACAGAAGATTGCGTTAAATGTTACGTCAGGATGAAAGGGGAATAGCAGTTATTACAGTAATGCATAATAAATCCCAAGGCAAAAAAAATTTGTTGAAATTTAGGAAAAGCATATATTACTTTTTTTGTTTTTGAATAAAACTTCCCAAATAAGTCCTGAAATAAACCTGTAATGCATCCCGCCATCTTCCCACAACAAGCCAGCAACTGAACCCCAAGCAAACCACTATACCTGGGCAAAAATGTACTGTTTAGTTTTTTTTATTATTTTCCTGCTTCTATGCTAAATTAACTCTCTGCTCCTGTGCATCCAGTATGGCAAAATGTATGTCATGCCTGTCTACTCTTAGGTGTTATATATATATATATATATATATATATATATATATACTGACCCCTTATCTCATATTTCTTCCCTCTAACTGGCCCTGTCCGCTCTAACAGTATATTTACACTCTCCCCTACAGCCTTCTTAACGCCTGGAAGACATCTTCCCAAAATTCTGACCTCTCTGCCCCTCTCCAACCTGCCACTGTGCTGTCCCAGAGATTATTTTTTACCAGATTTATCTACACTTCAATCTCTTAGCCAGTAGAGAGCACCTACCCTTCCTATCCCTTTATTACTCACTATGCTCAGCTGGGCTAGTCCAAGTGTTTGTGCACCTCTTCCTGTCCATTACTTCTCTGAGCATCCTTCCTACTCCTAGTCCCATGTATCCCATGTATCTTAGTTTCCACATCCATCCAAGACACTATCTATCCCTTTCTCCATACCTTATTCTCTATCCTTCATTATTTCTAGAGCAAAAGCTTGTGAGCAGTAATGTGTAATGTATCTGTTTGTCTTAGTCTGTCTATTGTAGTCTTGTCATTTCCCTAGAATTTATGTTTTGTATGAAGCACTGTGTACATTGTTGGTGCTATATTAAAAATAGATGATGATAAAAATGATAATAAAATAGCAGTTTTTGTTAAAACTCAACTATCTACTCACTAAACAACTTCTGTCATGCAATAGTGTGTTGAATGTTAAGAAAATGTGTTCTTTATGTTTTCCTTTCCTTCAAATGTTCTCCCTTTTATTGTTTAAGAATGCCATGGGATTTGCTGGCATTTCCTTTTTTTCTATGAAACATTTTTATGTTACATGAGTGAGGTTATAGGGAGGATGTGATGTCAGATGACAAATATTGGTAACAACTTTTTATATGGCTTATGTGTTAAACAAGTCACATTTTTGTATTGTTGCTATGCCATCTGTTTTTTTCATGCCTGTTTCTTTGTATCTTGTTGGTAGATAGTTTGGTGGATTTTATGGGGAAAGTTAACATTTTTAACTTGTAACTAAGTTCACAGCCTGCTTTAACATTTTACATTTATAAATACCAAGCTATTGGATATGGCTATTAAAGGGACACACTAGTGTCCCATGCAGATATAAACATGGATTCTCCATTGCTAAGGCTTCATGGGACACTAGTGCTGGATTGTAAGATCATTTGAGCAGGGCCCTCCTCACCTGTTTTTTCTGTGAGTCGAATTGTTATGTTATATACTGCTTATTATGTCCTGTCTACCCAGTGGACAACTCTAAGGAATATAAAACAATAAATAATAATGATAAATAATAATAGTACTTTGTAAGCAACTTGATATGCATTCTGTAATGTCAGGAAAAAGATACTGTCCTTTAAGAGGTGCATCCCCCACTCCGTGATCTTGTTTTCATGCCATTTTGGCTGCATGAAACATCCAATCGGTAGCAGGAAAGCTCTTCCATGGTAATCACATTAGACTCCTGGAACTCTCACATGAGCCTGCGCTGGAGCTGGAAAATAGGTGTGTGCACTTTGGCAAACACATTTGGCCGAACAACATTCTGTAGAATCCCTCCATGCATTTGTGAGGTGTAGGAAATGATAATCTAAAGGTGGAGAAATTGATAATTTAAAGGAGTTAACATTTATCTTAAGTTTTTTTTGTACTTATTTAATGATTTAGCCAACACATTTTTTTTTTCCAATTAACTAGTGCTAATTTGTCAGTGGGCACATTGGTTCTGTGTTATATGCCTCTTTTAACTTACCTTTTTAACTTGTATGACAAGCATTCCGTTTTTCTTTATTGCTTCTTTTCTTAAGTGCATTTATATATATTTAGTTTACTTATTTTAAATGATTCAGTTATGTACTTATACTAAAGAACTAAAGAAAAATATAAAACAAAACTAAAAACTGTCTGTGCTTCTCACCCTAATAAAGTTGGCAACAAATATATAAACATAATATAAATAAATGAGAGGGAAAAAAATATTAAATGAGAGGAAAGAATAAAGAAAAGCTGAATGCTTGTCATACAAGTTAAAAAGGTAGGTAGGAAAAAAGGAAATTGTGTTATTATATTTTAAAATTAAAATTGCATAAATCAAAACCCAAGTGATTCTATTTTCAATCTTTTGATGATTCAATTGTTTCCATTACTTCCTGTTCATACAAAGTAATACTGTTTTTTAAAAATTCTTTGTCATCTGGTCTGCACATGATAGTCGTGAATGAAACATCAAAGCAAAGGCTAAAACAATTGGCTGCCTAAATATATATTTTGTTTTGCTGCAGGCTGTTTAGGAAATATTATTCAAGCTGAGTACTTAATGTCTTGTTATACAAAATAACTCTTTTTATTGTTCAGGTTAAAAATATCTATCTTGTACAATCTGAAAAAAATAAAAATGATAAAAAGGAAAAAATAGAAGAAAATGAGACCAAGGAACAATTAATTACAGTAAAAATAAATTTCTACCCTTTTTTGGGTAATCCAATATTTCAGATTGTCAAAATGTTATATCCCGGGTGCTTTAGAAAATGAATAAAAAATTTTGTACTTTAGAAAGTCATGTCCTGCAACAGAAATGTGAAATTTCAGAGGTTAAAATGCTCCACATCATCTACTAAAGAAATGTGTGTTTTTGAAAATTATTTAAATGTAGAAATAATATTTTCAATGTTAACTAAGATTTTCTGTAAGATTACCCCAGACTAAGCATACCTGTTACTGTATAAACTCATGTAATAGAACCAAAGTGCTAGATGTAGCCACTGACATTAAATCATTTTTAGCAGTTTTGAACGTACAAAATTTAGCATTTAGAACTTTTGGCTATAAGAGACAATGAATCATATTCCGGAACCAAAGGCCTTGTAATGAACCTACAACTGCTGTTTTTCAATTCACTGCTGTCATGTGTATCATACATAGATACACAGATAGTGACTTCATAAAATAACTAATTGGCCCATCTTGTCTACTTGTAATGCATGTAACTCAAGTTTTTTTTTATACATATCCCAAGCTTCCGACAAATTCCTTTATTGTGGATAAACGCAACTAGGAATATCCAAAATGAATTATTTGTTTTTCAAGGTAACTATAACTATGTATATAGTAAGGAACTATCAGCATGATCAGGTAGCTAAATATGATGACATAGCAAGCCATAGGTAATAGAGAGGCCAGCAACCCAAAAGCCGCTCACTGGTGTAATGGTTAGGAGCAATACCTACCACAGGCAGGGCCACTGGGTCAATCGTCAGTGGATCCTAGCACATACACATTCATGCTTACACATACATGCTCACACACACTTACACATGCACATTCATGCTAACACACATAGACATTAATGCTCACATAAACATTCATGTACACATGCAAACACACTAATACATACACTCTCATTCTAACATACATACATTAATTTATAAATACTCCCACCATCATTCCCTTACCTCACATCTGCCAACACCATGGGTCAGAGTTAGATGTGCAAGGCTATTAAAATTAGGCATGTTTTTGCTAGTTCCGCTCTTATGATACACACCTATTTATTAATACTGTTTTATGGCAAATATGTTTTATCAAAAGGAATAATGTAAAATTGTATTTTAAGTCATTTACTTGGAAACATCTTAATACTAAAACCAAAGTTGTTCCTTAACAAAATAGGATCCTGACATATAGGGAACTTTTTCCGAGTGACAGCCAGGTCCCCACATGGTCAAGATGCCCTAGTCAGTTGCCTGAGTCACCTGGCAGTAGGATGAGCTCTGCCTAAAGTGTATTAAATGTTCCTCTATTTTCAGAAACGTGAAGATAGGCTGCTTATTATTACTACATTTTTTCCCTACAGCACAGCATAGAAAATACATTATACATGTCTATTACATATGAGTACATAGTAAACGCAATATATGCTACTGCAGCTAAAAATCAGGGCTAAGCAGGTAGATGCCAATATGACAAATGCAATAGTTTGGCCCTGCCTAAGGTGTACACAGTTACACTTCCTTGTTGTATATTGTAGAAACCCTTCCATACGTTGGGAAAATTCTTACTCCTTTGTATGAACTCTAATATGATGGAGGAGAGTAAGCCATTAGAAAATTCAATTAACATATATGTTATGTCACCACACATGGTTTTACAAAACCCTTCAAATGAACTTGCATGAATAAATCAGAAGAATTAAGTGTCCGCTTTCTTCTAGGAAATTGTACCCATTTCCAGTGATTTCATGATTTAATTCATTGAAGTATACGTGGGGTTTTCTCTTGAATTCACACTTTGGTACGGTACATGTAAAATGTAAATTCTAACTAATGCTCCAAAATTTGAAAATCCAACAATTATGTTACTTCTCAGTATGGATTTGATCTTTCCAAGTATAAAATGCCCTTTGAGTTTGTTTCCTAGAATGTGCTATTTTAAAGACTAGTTATGTATGCATGCATATTAAAATTTATGTAGAATTACACACTGCGAAACATGCCTTTTAAAAGGAAATGTCTTCTAGATCTTATATAAATATAGGTAGTTATAAAATATACAACAGCTAAACAAAAAGCATATCTACAATAATATGATTTGTGATTACATTAACATGTTTGATGGATAGCATCAAACTTTGAGTATCTATTATTTCTCAGGTATAGTTGAGGTTTCAAAAAACCTCCTCCTCATCAGATATAAATTCTGTTGGCTATTCTTGTGACATGTTATTTCCTTTTTCAATTTACATGTTATGGCCTTTTTCAATTTACATTTTAACATTCAAGGCTTAACTAAAGAAATCTTGAAAGAAGAAAAAAATGTTTCTTTGTGAACCATCTATTTAACTTTATTGAGAATATTTTCTGACACACAGATGAGCAGAACTCACTCATTTTTATCAAAATGGAGCCATCCAAAAACATATTTTAACCCATGGGGCTGGTAATTTTATATCTGTTAATAATACAAACTTAGAAGGTAGATATGATATTATGCTAGAACCTTACTGAAACATTTTATATTGCAGAAAGAGTCACTTGCTCTTCAATCAAATTTTGACACCATATCTTCATAATAGAAGACTACAAAGTAATAGGAGAATATTAGAATGTAATAAGAAGAAAGGAACTGACCAAATAGGGGTCTATTCGCTAAAGGGAGGTGTTGGCAGGAGACTTGTGATTTTTACACTAACGTCACTGTTCATTATGAAGGACCAATACCAGCAGGTTACTCCGTCTAGAAGGAATGAGCTGGCTTTGCATAATCATAGTTCAATGGGTAAACAAATCTCAGTTAACTATATACTATACAAGGCTAGCCAAGCTCTTCCTGCTGCAGAATCTTATTGGAGATGGTCCTTCATAACGTATAGGAACTGAAATACAACTCGCTTTAGTTAATAGACCCATTTTGTTTTCAATATGGTTTTTTTCCAAATAATATGAATTACCTGTTCCTAAAATATAATCTATGGGTCAGGCATTAGGCTTTTAATTTGAGTTCCAACTTTTTATAAGGAATACACCCAATCTCTTATATGAGGAATATGCAAACGTGGTTGGATTTAATATGGACAGTGCCCTTTGAGTGATGGGTTCAGAAGACATTTTCTCTCATGGGAAGCAGAACCAGTTTTTGCACTTTTGCTTTAGGACCTTATGGGCTTACTGTAACTGATCCTTGGGCACTCTTGGCAGCAACTTTAGTCCAAAGGTGCATCCACTCGCATGGGTCATCTTAGTTCTTTATAGAGGCCTACACACCATGTGCTGTTGGAGTTTGCCAGGCTATGATCTCATATCAGAACAGCAGGTGATATGCAGAAGAGCAAGCTTTAGGGCAGATGTCTGTATAGACCTCCTCACACACTATGATATGATTGAGCAGGAGGGACACAGGGGCAACTTGTTAAAAGACAACCCTGTGCCAAACCATCCCCTTGCCCCTCCAACATACACTCTTGCACACATATGTAAACACACTTACACAAACTTACACATACTAACACACACATTTTTCCAGAGACATCCATGCTCACACACACTTAAACATAGATATCCACGCTCACATACATTTCTACATAGACATCCATGCTCCTATACATACAAACATATATACCTCTGTTCACCCGAACCCCCTTACCTCTCCTACAGTTTTCTGTCTGGCTGCTCGGAAGGTAACGTGACTCAGCTGGGTCTTTTTGTGCCAAATAAAAATTGTTTAGAAAGGGCCTTTCTGATCTACACTGACGCGGTCTAGGTCGGAAGGGCTCTTTGTGAACAATTTTGAAGCGGCATAGAAAGGAACAAGTGAAGGCAGGTGTGGCCCGGGCCCCCTCAAGAGATGGTACCCGTCACAGTTGCGACCGGTGCGAACGCTGTAGTAATGCCACTGTGTTCCTGTAGACCAGTCTGCACATCCCAAAATAGAATTTATTCTGTATATCCAACCTAGTGTGTATTTCTCTTCACCTGTCTGTACCTACATGACAAATGTCATGCATCATGGGGTACAGATAGAGTCCCTGGTATCCCATGCATCTGGGCTCCCTTATGACTCCATTGTTCGTGTCAGGACACTATATGACCAAAGATATGTGGACACCCCTCCTAATTATTTAGTTTAGGTGTTTCAGCCACACCTATTGGTATATAAAATCAAGGCCATAGTAATGCCATTTCCATATATATAAGCATTGGCAGCAGAATGGGTTATACTGAAGAGCTCAGTGACATTAAATGTGGTAATGTCATAGGATGCCACCTTTGCCACAAGCCACTTTGTGAAATTTCTGCCCTGTTAGATCTATCCTGGTCTATTGTAAGGTAGAAGCGTAGGAGTAACAACAGCTCAGATACAAAGCACTGTGTGTTGGGAGCTTTGTGAAATGGGCTTCAATGACTGAGCAGCTGCACACAGACCAAAGATTACTATGCGCAATGCCAAGCGTCAGCTGGACTGGTGTAAAGCACACCACCACTGGACTAAAGCAGTGATAATGTGCTCTTTTGAGTGCTAAATTACGCTTCAGTATCTATAAGTCTGATGGATGAATCTGGGTTTGGTGAATGCCAGGAGAACACTACCTACCGAAATGCATAGTGCCTACTGTAAAGTTTGGTGGGGGAGGGATAATAGCCTGGGGCTGTTTTTTCTGAGTTTTAGATAGGCCCACAATGTTAGAACAGTGAATGGTCATGTTAATGCTGTAGCATACAAAGACATTTTAGACAAAATGCTTCCAATCTTGTTGCACCTACTTGGGGAAGGCCCTTTGCTGTTCCAGCATGACTATGCCACTGTACAGAAAGCAAGGTCCATAAAGACTTGATTTGAGGAGTTTAGCATAGATGAACTGGATTGGCCTTCACAGATCACTGACTATAACCATATCGAACACCTTTGTAATTAATTGGAATGCAGATTATGATGTTGTCTCGCCCAATATCAGTGGTTGACTTCACAAATGCTCTTTTGGCTAAATGGGCTCAAATTCCCACAAACACAGTGCCGTCTTAACGCATGGGGACACTGGGAAGTTGTCGTCAATTGTCACCGCATACCGTTAAGGGAGTACATGAGTATATGGGTGGTGCTTATGTGTGTGTAAGGGGAGTGTATGAGTGTATAGGTATGTGTAAGGGCAGTGTGTGTGTATGTTTGTAAGCAAGCGTGTGTAAGGTAGTGTATATGTGTTTGTATGTATATGGGCAGTGCATATATGTATATGGGCAGGTGTGTGTAAGGGCAGTGTATGTGTAAATGTGTGTGTATGGGCAGGCATTTATAAAGGCAATGTATGTGTAAATGTGTGTGTATGGGCAGATGTTTGTAAGGGCAGTGTATGTGTATATGAATGTTTATGGGAAGTGTAGAGAAGAGAAGAGGAGGCGGAAGAAAGAAGACATGGGAGGAAGCAAACGAAGACAGAAAAACAAGAAGAGGCAAGAGAAGAAGCAGAGCCAAGAGACAGGGACATGGAAGCAGTTGGTGTAAAAGAGACAATGAGACAGAGTGTGAGAGAGTGTGAATAAGAGTGTGACAATGTGATAAAGCATGAGTAAGAGAGTGAGAAAAAAAACAACAAAATGCAAATAAAATTTCAGAGCTCTCTCCTTTGTTGTTTCATTGAGGTCCTTCCTCATTATTGGACAGTCGTATGAATTAACTTTGTTAAAATTAAAATTTGTAGAAATCCAAATGCTCAATCCTAGCTGTGATGGTCAGGTATCCATATACCAGTTAACCATTGTTTTGCAGACACCACATTTTACAAATGTTTGCAAATGTTTAAAGGAATATCAGAAATGCACCTTGAAATATTTGACTGGCTAAAGAAAGTAATTTTTTAAAGTGATTATATTGCCTTGTTCTATTAACGCACTTTCCAAAGACATTTAATAGAAATAATTGAATTAAGAATAATCCATAATACAAATAGTTCTAGAATCAGCAGTCAGTATGGAGCTTTGCTACCCTCTTCTGGACAAAAATCTAATGATCATTTGAAAAGTAATGAAAATGAAAGTTGAATTAGTTTTTCATTTTATATTATTTTTTTTTATTTTTCAACATGTGCCGGGAGGGATAAGAGAGATAAAAATATAATAAAGACCATTGGGGTTTATCAATACCATGTAGGGGGTTAAAATACTTGAAAAAAACTCCGTAAATCTCATGCATATCCCCCCTCCATCCTACAGGGCAAGGATGGAGGGGGGGTATCCATGGGGTGGGGGTTCCCCTGAAGTGTCCCTAAAATAAATAAATACAATATTAAATGAAAACAATTAAAATGTCCTGTGTAATCCTGTTACCTTCAATACTCCCAGGTGAGCGGAAATGAGGTCCCTCTTGGGTGCCAGGAGAATTGATCACTGTCCACCCTCTTGGCACTGAAAGGGTACAAAACATATGGGGAAAACTCCAGGGCCCATTCAGTGATCATCAGCCAAGCGATCAATCCTCATTTTCTGCCCCGGGAAAACGGCCATCCCAAAATGTAACCAAAATATCCTGAATCCAGTGGAACTGGGTAGTAAAAGGGTTGCTCTTTGCATAGGACCATGTATACATACTCTCATGCACCAATGGCCCGAGAGGTTCGTAGACACATTGTATCTTCCATTGAGTTGTGTCAATTTAAGTTGATAGAGACATAGAATTTTGGCAGCAGGTAAGAAACCTTGTGTGAGGGCTGATGCAAGTTAGCTTTAGTGGATTTGTGTGTTGGTCTTATGTCCAACTCCTAGAAGTTTGCTGATGCGATATCACATTTTACGATTTACCTATCTTGCATGTCCTCAGTGGATAGACCCCTTTGTAGGTGACTTTCTTGTTGTAATGTGACCTCAAAAGCCCCTCAAGCCTCAGGTTACATTCACGACTGTGATGCGTGTTTTAGACACAATAGCAGATATTATTATTTATGGTATACATAATTGCCTCTCTGAGCTTCATTAGGTATTCAGTTTGCATTAAGCACACATAATAAGATTAATCATTTTTGACAATTCCCCATGAGCCAGAAGAGCAATGTCTTCTTTATTTCAAGCACATCAGTGATTAATCTAGGCTTTTATGATAATAGGGTGTTGAAATCATTTAGGAATTCACTCTGTGTGTCTAATTGTAAGTTTGGTTCTTCCCTCAGCTTCAGCTCATATGTAACAAATCAGTCTCTTATATTTTTGCTACAAATGTACTTTTTTGAATAAATGTATTTTATTCTTTTTTACCTTCAACAACATTAGTATAATATGTAGCATAATTACTTGTGCCTCTTATGGAAACAATGTAAAGTAACAGAAGCTTTCAGGACCTCAGAGTTCTCTTCTTCACATGGAACCTTCAGACATAAAGATTTTCATGCCTGTGGCATACTTGTGCACTAAAATGTGAAACATTCATTATATTACAGTTTCACAAAATTACAAATGGCTAAAATTATTTCAGAAACAAGAAAATGTTCTGTTCTAATGCATCATTCTAATTCTGCCATCTAGTGGACGTAATAGCTAGGACAAGACTTCATCCTTAGCCACGATAGATGATAATGATAGGACTTTGCTTTTGTTTTGAGTGGATGACCAATGCAAACACAGCTCACACGTGATATTTGTGATAGCATTTCCTAATTTGTAAAGCAAACTGAAAATCATTTGTGTTTTTAGGGCTTAAAGATTCAGGTAAAAAAACATTTGATATCTGAATTATTATATAATATGGCCAAATATTCCTTATATCACCACCACCACGTCAAAATACCCAATTCTAGCGAGTCTCTTTCTCCACAGATCCATCTGCATTATTATGACCTTTTGGAGTAGTTCTGCAGAACCACGGTGCGCATCACAGGGACAGCCTTTCCCCTTCCTCCAATGAGGTGATATTGTGTCTGCGTGGGCTCCGCTCTTTTGCCTGGCCTGATTGAGGGAGGTATATTGACAACAAATGAATGGCAGCTTGTAGAAAGCTCCTCTTTCTTTTCTTACATATTGATGTCCTTCACTCTTTCGTGATCATTTTTATCGTGCAAACCCTTTACCATCTTGGTAGCCTTCCGCTGAACTCTCTCCAAAATGTCAATATCCTTCTGTAACATGGCAGAACTTTAACCTGCTTCCTTTTTGCAATACTTTATTAAATTGCCTGCTTACCTTTTAGTCCTCAGAAATAATTAGTTCCAAGTCTACATACAACTCTAAGTGCATTATTTTACATTTTTCAACAGTAAATTGTAGATGCCACACTCTTGAGGCTTCATATCAATGTCGGATAGGTAGAAGTAGCCAGGAAACCGATGGGTTGTCTCATTGATGGATATGGCTGTGAATTGATGGGTCCAACAACTTGTGGGGTTTTTCACTCTGACCAATCAGGATTTACAAAGGGGAAGGGGAAGCTATAGATATATAAGTGTGCTGACCCCATTTTAATTTGTCAGTAGCAGTAGTTGCAGACTGATTAGAGTTGGAGTGTGAGACAGGGACAGTTAGCTTAGCAGCATACCTGGGAACATTTGGGCTCTGGCTATCCGGAGCCTACCCTTGCCGGACGAGGTCAGGACTGCCCACTGATGTCAGTGACTGGACTCGCTGATGTCAGGGGAATTTGACTTTGCTTGTTAACCCCTTAACAACAAAGCCCAGTCTTGTGTGTCACTGTGCCAGAGCAGCTGGACAAACCTATGCATGAGTTGTATCACTGTAGTCAGGAAATATAGCTGAACACATATTGGGGTGTAGTTTGGCAGTGACATATACCAGGATCTGTAAATTCATACCTGAATTACATTGTGTGTGAAAAAAAAAACCACACAAAAAACTACCACAAACTTTGACAAAGGCTAGTGGTAGAATTAGCGCATGGAAAAAGTTAAAATACTAGCATTTGAAATATCATGGGGTGTCTAGTTTTCAGAAATATATGGTTTGATAGGGGTAAATTGAATTGACCAGCTTTAAAGATCATGAATAGGACATTGACACACTATGATCAGATTTGAAAAAAAAATGGTTTTGAAATAGCAATATGCTACTTGTACTTATTGCCCTATACCTTGCAAAAAACATTAAGTATTTCTAAACTCACAACAAATATTAGAATCTATCTACCAGGTTTTTTCCTTGGCTTTTGTAGACTTTTCAAATATTTTCTTTTGTTAAATTAGATTATATATCTAAAGAAAGCCCTTCTTTTCCAGAAAAAAAATATAGAATTTGTGTGAGTACACTAAATGAGAGAGAATAAAATCACAGTTAAAAAGCTACACTGTAAAAATGTTAAAAGGAAGGGTACGGTTACATACCTGCATACGCAGCCCTCCTCTTCCCTGCCTTCTGCTCAAGGAAGGGGGAGACCTTCCTCCACCTCGCAACCGCTCCAGCGGCAACCAGTATGGGGAAGAGGAAGACCCGCCTCGACTTCATGACCGCCACAGCAGCAGCCTCCACGGAGAAGGGGGAGACCTCCCTCCATGCCGCAGTCAGGTCTTGCAACTGAAGATTCTGTGCACTACTACTGGACTTTATAATGGGAGATTACGCCGCACACAAGATGGCCGCAGATCCTGACACAGAAAGTGATGTTTGACTAATTTTGGCACCATACTGAATTCCACGGCCCTTCTTTCCTGTTCCTATTTAAACCTTTCAGTTTCCTATGATCCTTGCCCTCTGATAATCGCCTATGCTTATAGTGCTTCCTCGGCAGTCCTTTTGTGTTTGACCTTGGCTTGTTTTCTCGTTTACATTGATCCTCCGGTATCCTGACCTCGGCTTGTTATCTGTTGATCCTGTCTCCTGGTATCCTGACCTCGGCTTGTTTGACCACATTACTTCTACCCTTGGGTGCTACCTGACTCTAGTCTCTCCAACCTTGCTGTGCATGACAGGCAGCTGAGAGGTGGAGGGAGGTCTCCCCTTCTCTGTGGAGGCTGCTACTGTGGTGGTCATAAAGTGGAGGAGGATCTTCCTCTTCTCCTTACTGACTACTGGAGCAATTGCGAGGTGCAGGAAGGTCCCCCTCCTCTCCGCGGCGGTTGCTGTAGCGGCAGCTGAGGGGGGAGGTCTCACCTTCCTCGAGCAGAAGGCAGGGAAGAGGAGCGCTATTGTCAGGAACCAGGCTAGATGGTCGGGTAGGAGCCAAGTCGAAGGGGACACCCAGCACCTGGTCTGTACCCTGTGATGCATTATGACGCAAAGAAACACACCACAGGCAGAATACTCTGAAATGGTTTGTATTGAAGAAACCAGAAGGACAGGCAAGAAAAGGTAGTGAGTTACTTGACAGGAAAACTGATATACGGCAGGGCACGGGGACACATGGCAGGAAGCCCACTTGGCAGGGCTGAAGGCAGGGAGCCCAGTTGGCAGGGCTGAAGGCAGGAAGCCCACTTGGCAGGGCTGAAGGCAGGGAGCCCACTTGGCAGGGCTGACGACAGGTTAGCCCACTGGCAGGGCTGAAGGCAGGTAAGCCCACTGGCAGGGTTACGGTAGGTAAGCCCACTGGCAGGGTTGACGGCAGGTAAGCCCACTGGCAGGGCTGATGGCAGGTAAGCCCACTGGCAGGGCTGACGGCAGGTAAGCCCACTGGCAGGGTTGACGGCAGGTAAGCCCACTGGCAGGGCTGACAACTGCAAATCGGATATGCCAGGAACGGAAGACAAAAAGGGAAGTCGGTATAAAACGCCAAGTCAGGTACAGAGCAGAGCAAAACGTCCCTCACACTCCAATGCAAAGGCCCTGACTGAAGGGCAGAGCAGGATAAAATAGGCAGGTTCAGTCCAGCAAACAAGACTCAGCTGGTTGCAATGATTAGGGCTGGGTGCTCCAGAGTGAGGGTTAAACCCAGGTAAGCAGAGGAAGCTGCTCGTTAGCCTACAGGGTACTGTGTACACACAGACGGCCTCTATGGGCCGTGCCGCAGATATGACACTAAGAAAATAAATACAGAGTCCTGGCTGACAGGGTGGAATCCTGACAAATATACACTAAGCCAAACATTGACATAGTAGGCCTTCCTATGCCACCGCTGCTACTTTAGCATCCTGCCTGCGCCACAGCTGCCCCTAAAACAGCCTGCCTGTGCCACTTCTGCCCTTTTAGCAGCCTGCCTGTGCCACCTCTGCCCTTTTAGCAGCCTGTCTGTGCCACCGCTGTCCCTTTAGCAGCCTGTCTGCACCACCTAAACAGCCTGTCTGACCCATTTCTGCCCCTAAACACTCATTCATTCACCCATTCAGCCTCCTGCACCTCCTTACCTTTCTTGCACTTGGTCTGGGGGCTGGCCGAGTGTCACTGCGGCCCACAGCTTACCGTTGTGGTTCCCGCACACTGTGTAAGGAAACTCTTTTCCCACCCAGGAGGAGCAGGAACTACACCGGTAAGCTGGGGGGACTGCATTAGGCGGCCATTGGCCCACACAGACCTCTATTCGAGTGGCAGTCTGAAACCCCCCTGATGAGTGGCACCTGGGGCAGACCCCCACCGCCCCCTGTTAGGTACGTTACTGCTTACAGTCATCAATTTATATTTATATCAGTATACTAACAACAATGGTCACCTATAAAATGGCTGTAAATTCATACCTGAATTGCAATGTGTGTGAAAAGAAATATTACAACAAACTTTGACAAAGGCTGGTGGTAAAATTAGTGCATTGAACGTGTTAAAATACCAGCATCTGAAACACCCTGGTGTGCCTAATATTCAAAATGTTATGATTTGATGGGCTTCAATGATGCCCCAAATAGCACATTGGGAAAGGATGACCACATTCAAAATCCCAATGTAAAAATTTGCACTTCCCTTATTTGGCCCTCAAACAACCCAACAAACCCATGCATTGGTGGTATCATTGTACTCAGGAGATGTTGCTGAACACATATTGTTGTTTGACAGTCACATATACCAGAAGTTGTAAATTCATACCTAAAGTAGGTATGTGTGTGGAAAAATTACACAAAAAATACTACTTCAAACTATGACAAAGGCTGGTGGCAAAATGTGTGCATGAAAAGAGTTAAAATACTCTGGGGTGTCTAGTTTTTAAACATTTATGGTTTGATGGAGGTAAATTAAAATGAACAGCTTCAATGATGTCCCAAATAGGACATGGGGGCAGAGTTTGATACATTCCAAGTTGAAAAATTCAATTGCGCATCTCCCAAGTGGGGCCTTTTACCCCCCAAACCCATGCATGGGTGGCATCACTGCACTCAGGAAATGTTGCTGAAGATATATTGAGTTGTTTGACAGTGGCATATACCTGGAGCTGTAAATTTATACCTGAAGTAAAATGTGTGTGAAACAAACACAATATTTACTACCACAAAGTTTGACAAAGGCAGGTAGTAGAATTACTGCATGGAAATAGTTAAAATGCTAGCATCAATACCCTGGGGGTCTAGTTTTCAAACATATTTGATTTGATGGGGGTAAATTGAACTGACTGGCTTCAAAGATACCATAATAGGACATGGGGGTGGTATGACCAGATTTGAAAAAATGGTTTTTATATAGCAATATGCTACTTGTACTTATTGCCCTACCTATGGGGGTGGTATGACCAGATTTGAAAAAAATGGTTTTTATATAGCAATATGCTACTTGTACTTACTGTCCTATAACTTGCAAACACACACAAATCAGCACACAAAAAATACACATTGGGTATTTATACCTCAGGACAAATATTAGAATCGATTTAGCAGGTTTTTTCATTAGCTTTTGTAGATGAGTAAAAGATTGTTCAAATAAAAGTCAGAATTTTTTTTCTAAATTTGTCCCCACTTTTTACAGTTTTTTAAATTTATTTTTATAGTTTTTTTCATAGTAAATTGTATGAGCAAGATAATGGTATTTAAAGAAAGCCCTGCTTGTCCTGAAAAAAAAAAACAATATATGACTTGTGTGGTTTCACTAAATGAGAGAGAAGAAAATTACAGCTCTGTCCTTAAGGGGTTAAGAACATTACATGAGATTAATACTATTTACATAACAATAAAAAACTAATCACATTGCTAATTGGAGTGGGTAAATTAAAAAAAATGATTAAACAGACTTTCAATCAAATGCATGCTCTGCTTGTTATTTGTATCAACCATTTAGTGGAATGCCAAATTTTATACATTAAAAACAGAATAATTTTTTTTTCTTCACCAGCTGGCCCTGAGCATCCAGACCAAATGAAAACTTGGAAGCAATATTCCTTGAGGCTTCTGGATTTGGCCCTAATATGTATGTGAAATGCCTTTTCCACATGCATGAGTAAACTCCATCTGTTAACTTATGTGCATCTTTTTGTTGTTCATTTGTTTGTATGCAAGACTGATATTTTTTCTAAACACAGTGGAAGCTTGCTTGCCAAAAATTCCATCCAGCTTTGAGACCTCATGTGCTCCCAGGACTGCTGCAATCTGTGTTTAAAATTATTTTGGTTCACAATCATAAAACCATATTGTGTATAAAAAAAATAATGATTAACTGAAGAGACTAAACACATCATTAATCTGGAAATGCTAGCATCATGCTATTTTTTTTTAATTTTTTTATTGGGGAGGAGGTTAAGAGCACCTGGATTGTCAGAATCACTGGTCCCTATATTTTAGAAGAGATCTGGGAGCAGTAGATCAACTGTTAGCACCCTGCCAAAGAAACATGGAATCTGATGGCAGAATCATTTAGACCATTTAAGCTGCTACTTCTTTCTAGATGTAAAGACTGAAGCCTGAAATCAGCCAATGGGCTTGTCCATGCGTGTTTTAACGGCCTCTGTGTAGTGCAGCATAACACCCATCACAAAACCAAACATTGACGTGCATCAATAAGCCTTGACCATCCATGACCCTGTCACCAGTTCACCCTTTTCCTTCCTTGGACCACTTTTGATAGTTTTGGTACTGACCACTGCAGACTGGGAACACCCCACAAGAGCTGCAGTTTTGGACATGCTCTGACCCAGTTGTCACAATTTGGCCCTTGTCAAAGGTGTGGGAGTACCGAGACCCTGGTATGGCCCACTCAGACCAGCCCTTATTGAAGAGTTTTGGAGAGTGCTCACTTCTGCTCTGTGCTGGTTGCTGCAGTATTACCTGCACCTAGCGGCTTTAAAGGGGCAGACAAGTGATTGCAGGTGTTGCCCGGGTACCCTAGAGTGGCAGGCCCAGTTGTGACCATGGTTGTTGAACCTCTGGTTCAAGTTATTGCTAATTTTGTATCCTGTCAACTTTCTTGTTGTTGTAAAGGTGGTATTTTGTCAGTTTTAGTGTTGTGTATTGTAAGCAGTAGCGTACCTAGCGGGGGGCGGGGGGGGCGGTCCGCACCGGGTGCCACTCATCAGGGGGGTGCCAACTTGCCGGCACCCGGCACCCCTCCAGAGATGGACAGTAATGTCCGCCGCTGGAGGAGCAGGCTCGCAAGGGAGCGGTATCGGAGGTCTTTAACAGACCTCCGGCTCCCTTGAGTGATTTTCTCCCTTGAACCCAGCTTAAAATCACTCAAGGGAGCCGGAGGTCTGTTAAAGACCTCCGATACCCCTCCCTTGTGATCCGCGCGGCAACAGCTGCTGTGCGCCGGGGTCTGTTGTAAGATCCCGGCGCACAACACTGAAGCCGCGCCCACCGCTGTCCGTGCCCTCTGACCCGGAAGAAGACAGAGAAGACAGAATAACTGAAGAAGAGGAGCGAAGAGGAGGCAAAGAAGCTGAAAGAAGAAAAGAGGAAAGGTAGGAAAGCATAGAGTGAGAGTGACAGTGTGAGTGGATTGGTATATGTGTGTGGATTGGTATATGTGTGTGGATGGTATGTGTGTGGATTGGTATGTGTGTGGATTGGTATATGTGTGGATTGCTATATGTGTGGATTGGTATGTGTGTGGATTGGTGTATGTGAGGATTGCTATATGTGTGGATTGGTATGTGTGTGGATTGGTATATGTGTGTGGATTGGTACATGTGTGGATTGGTGTATGTGTGGATTGGTGTATGTGTGGATTGGTATATGTGTGGATTGGCATGTGTGTGGATTGGTATATGTGTGGATTGGTATATTTGTGGATTGGTATGTGTGTGGATTAGTATATGTGTGTGGATTGGTATATGTGTGTGGATTGGTATGTGTGTGTGGATTGGTATGTGTGTGGATTGGTATGTGTGTGGATTGGTATATGTGTGGATTGGTATGTGTTTGGATTGGTGTATGTGTGGATTGGTATATGTGGATTGGTATATGTGTGGATTGGTATGTGTGTGGATTGGTGTATATGTGTGGATTGGTATGTGTGTGGATTGGTAAGTGTGTGAGTGATGGGTGTTATGATGTACCATTTCCAATGTATTTTTCATTATATAATTATGCTCTAAAGTACATCATAACTCCCATCACTCTATACTGTTCCATACAGTGGCAGAGCTGGGAGACAGAGGCCTTGCACCCCCACCGCAGGACTCTTGAAAGGTAAGTGAACTTCAAAGAGGGAGAGGGTAGATAGTTAGGAGGGGTAGATAGGGAGAAGGGAGTGAGACAGGGTAGATAGGGCAATCATACTCCTATCATGCCAAGTCTGCAAGTACATCCTGGAATCTGGGTATGCCTGGGCATGATAGGAATGTGATTGCTGTTAACAATCATATATATATATATATATATATATATATATATATATATATATATATATAGTGATAAGTGTTATGCTGTACCACCATCAATGTCTGCCTCAGTATATAATGATAACAGTAATGCTGTACCACCTTCAGTGTCTGCGCCGGTATATAACGGTAGAAGCTATGCAGTTTTAAAGTGTGTGTGTGTGTGGGGGGGTGCCACATACAGGATCCGCCCCAGGTGCCAAATACTCTAGGTACGCCCCTGATTGTAAGTTTAAATGGTATTAATGGTAGTTAGTTTTGTATATCCATTTATATTAATAGGGCTACAGAATGTACTGGTGCGCAATAAACAAAATGTAGTGCAATGTAAAATACAAAGCGTAGTTGATCTCTATAGTGTTCCCTAAAATCTGCAAATCAGATTATAGGGCTATTATTATCTTATATCTTAAAATAAAATATTTTTTTTCTATGTTTATATCATTACGAAACAGCTGTCCATGAGTGGTGATCTGGCTATTGCACCTCTTTACCGAGTTTTGTCTAAAGGATGTCTTGTACAGCGTTCATTTACTTTCAAGGGATCCATGGATAAAGTGGATATAGAGGCAAAAGGTGATCATTGTTGACCTTGTTTGCATGCGCCTACCCAGAATCCCTTGTAGTTGTGGCAGCACCATGAGATTTCTGTGGGAAAAAACAAGCCTTCTGGCTTGTCTGGTGTTTTGTAGATTAGTGTTTAGCAATGCTTCTACTACCCCCTTAACTGGAAGGGGTTTCCATCACCTTTACCCACTATAACTTTTGTTATTGGTATATCATTAAATATCATTTGAAAGGGTGAATGGCTTTAAATAAAGCCATTTACTTTACTTTTTGCCCCGTGGTTCACTATACAGACACATGATGGCAGCACCGAGCTGCATAGCTCAATTTTAATTTCATAATCGTAGTGATTACCATGCAGACTATCTGGATATATGCAGTACTTAATATTTAGATTGGCCTATAAGGTTGTGCATTTTGTATTGATGTATTGCATATCATCAAATATCCACTCTGGGAAATAAATAAATAATCTTTTCAGAGTACAGTTCTCAACATTATATCCTATAATATATCAGAATAAAGCACACAAAAGAGATGTGTCTGTGGTTTTCAGATAACTTAATTAATCTGCCTATGTCACTATGTATAGGAAACATTTACTTGACAAACATAATTATACGTTGCAGTTAATAAAAGAACATGTAATTTACTGATTCATTGTTCATTCTATGTAGAAACATAGACACTTACTGTAGAACCATTCGGCCCATCCAGTCTGCCCAACATCTGAATACTTTCCTTAGTCCCCGACCTTATCTTATATCTAGTTTAGCCTTATGCCTATCCCATGCTAGCTTAAACGCCTTTACTGTATTAACATCTACCACTTCGAATGGCAGGCTATTCCATGCATCCACTACCCTTTCAGTAAATTAATATTTCCTTTTGTTACACTTAAACCTTTCCCCCTCTAGCTTGGACTATGTCCTATTACTATATTATTAAAAGACTCACATTTAGGCGAACAAAAGTTCCACGACCAGTGAGCTTCAGGTAGACAATTTAGCATACTTGTGAACTGTCCAGGTTTTTCTGTGTCTGACAGGGGAGGGCATATAGCCATGCCTACCCCCCACCTATGCTCTGCCATGCTCTAATACACTAATGGCTCTCTGCATGGCTCTTGCACCCTATATGACTAGCCCCACCCCTATGCGAAGTCACTTCCCCAGAGGAGCAAGTGCTCTGGTAGCCTAATCTGGGAAATTCCTTGGCTTGCATTTAAGTAACTAGCTCAAATGCATCAATGGTTTCTACAAGAATTTTCATCAGCAATCATGTACTTACATGGACACTTTGACTATCCTTGGCCCTAACAATACTTATATTAAAAGTGCCAAAAAAAACAAACAGTTAACATATCTGACAAAACAACCACTCCCGCTGCTTCGTCACTTTTCAAATATTTTTATGCAGGAATGGAGAGATATAGCTAAATAAAGTAGGTGGCATATATCTGAATTGTTCATTAATCACCTCCTTCGTTCACACAGCACCCCGAGAAATGTTGATTTACAAAATGCCTAATCTGGTATATGGAAAATCCGAAACTCTTATTCTAGATACACCACCTGACCAGATGTCACTGATTAAAGGGAACAGTGCCCTGACTAAAGTTCCCAGAGACAGCACCAAGTGCCAGGGAGCAGTACTTCTAGACTGCTTCTCGGGGTTGTCCCATATGTGATGTTTTATACTTCTGTTACTAATAAGGCTTTACATTTTGAAGCAGCTGCAAGCTTGCATTCCACATAGACATTGGAGTTATTGGATTTGTGCTTTGTTAGATGGGAGCAATATCCATATTCATTGAATTTTTTTGACACTTTTTTGAGTCAAGTAATTATTTATCAAGTAATGCCTGAGGAAGGGACCTAGCAACTTGGTCTCGAAAGCTCGCGATTAAACTCTGTTAGCCAATAAATTGTATCATTTTAACTATACTTTTCTCCTGCTTTCTCAACACGGTACAAAACCTTTTTATCGTAATTATTTTATGAAGGGAGGGGGGAGTGAATTTAAGTTTGAAAACCCTATCCTTGGAATTGTCCTCCAATTTTTTACCATAGTCAACACAATTACCAAATTCTCATTTAATTTTATTTAAAAAAAATAAAAATTATATATATATATATATATATATATATATATATGTCTATATCATTTATTATTGATCTCATCAAATACAGTGTATACTTCCTACTTCTTTTCCCTACAATTTGTTGCAATCATTTAAGTAAAGCATTAAAATGAATTTTGCATTAAATGCCGGTCAGCCTACGTTTAAGTGTCTATTGGTATTGCAAGTAGTTAAGCAGGCCTTCCAGGTTAACCATAATATGTAATAGGTGCGAGTAACTTTTGTGACTGATCAGAATAAATTATTTTGTCATCCATTATTCAAGCCATATAATCAGACTATTTCTCAAGTGGATAGAAATCTGTTCTGTTTTCAAATTGTTGCGTTACTGATTTCTACACACAACACAAAAGCCTTTTTATTTGACTTAATTATGTGACCTTCCGAACTGGCCCAGCTTGTTGGGATTACTATTAAAATTATTGTTTATGAATTGGCATCAATGGACAGAGGGTAGGATTCTGCTTTTAATAAACGATTTCTCTGGATGGCAGTACCAATAACAGAATATTTAAATGACTGAGCGTGTCTGTACAAAATGTTCCAAAAAGCCTCTGGTGTCCCTTTTTTTAGAGGGCAAAGTACTTTGAGAAATGAGTACGACATGACCCTACTTACAAATCACAATAGTGTAACAGAAAAAAAGTCATCTGATTGTCCAGATTTCCTTAGAGTCTCTCAGCCTTAACTTCCCTTACTGCATGCATGCTCACATATTATGTTAATTGCTGTCAAGTGGACACTTTATATTCTACCTAGAATGTCATGTACTGACAAGAAAGAAAATACCTAAAAGTGAGAACAAAAGAAGAAATACCTTTCTGCATGAGATGTTACTAAGTGTCTCCTCCCTCTGACCTGTATAATATACAGCCTTCAAATATACTTTGGTCAATATAGACGTGTAAATCTTGTGTTATCTTGTACATACACACACACACACACACACACACACATATCTATATATATATATATACATACACTATATGGACAACAGTATTGGGACACCTGACCATTACACCAACAGGGACTTTTATGACATGTCATTCTAAATACAAAGACATAAACATAAAGTTGGTCCCCCTCTTCTGAGCTTTCAACAAGATTTTGGAGCGTTCTGTGGGAATTTGTTGCCCATTCATCCAGTAGAGCATTTGTGAGGTCTGGCACTGATGTAGAAGGCCTGGCTCGCAATCTCCATCTCAGTTCATCCCAAAGGTGTTCGATGGGGTTGAGGTCTGGGCTCTTCAGGCCAGTTAAATTCTTCCGCACCAAACTCATCCAACCATGTCTTTATTGACCTTGCTTTGTCATGCTGGAATAGAAAAGTGCCTTCCCTAAAACTTTTCCCACAAAGTTGGAAGCATAGCATTGTCCAAAATGTCTAGTTATGTCCCAGCTTGTATTATAAATTATATTCCTCTATATTATATATATTTATACATCAGTTAGCTATGTGGACCAAGATATTCATTTATCCTAATATTGCCCTCCCAACTACAATATGAAATTCAGGGAGTCTGGTACAGGTCGTTTGATGACAACCTAGGGTACTCCCTGTCAGGCAGCCATGTATGAATGAAGGGAGCTACGAAAATAGCGCTCCCCACCCCCGGAAATACCTCCTCTTCCTCACACTGAGTGTTCCCTTGATGAAGAATGCCAGAACATGGTGCAGTGAGTGGATAGATACAATGGGGATCTGTGCCAGTTTAGCATAATACAGCGATTAGCAGGGGCTGCTATCCTAGGCATATGCCTAACCAGCTGTAGCAGCACCAATTTAAATATTGTCATTTACAGATTAATTTTCAGTATGAGGGGAAAAAAATGTTGCGGTACATCTGGTACAATATGCATCCAATGCTCACAGTGATGTAAGCAGATAAAACTATGACCACTTGTAGTGCACCAACCAAACTACCCTGGGTACAGTTATGAGTCATAGAAAAGGGTCCTTGAAGTGGTACTTATGTAATTTACCAATCCCAGGTATCAGTTGCCACTGAAAAAATGACTGATATATGACCATGGTTCAAGCAAATTAATTTTGGGCCGGATAATTGCATTCAAGGTTTATTTTAAGGACAGCAAAAAAGAACTGCACGTCAAAGCATGCCTTGCTCAGAAGGCATCGATAGTTGATGAGTTACAACTTTCCATGAAGAGGGACAGAGAGTCTTTTCCCCAAATGAGCTTGCCTGATTATCTGAGAAGTCTGGTCTACAACATAAATGTGATCGTTAAATTGGACAGTAATGAGCTCTTCACGTTCGACAGCGATGCCACAAGTATTTCAGTGGTTTTGGAGAAAGCAGAAAAATGTCACCAAGCTGTTCTCTTCACATATTTCATTTCTCACCGATACAACATACTTCCGTGTTCATTAAAATTGACTCTTGTGGCATTGCAGCCTTTATATTGATTCAGATCAAGTAAAATGACTTAATTTTTAAACATGATATGTAATTGGTAAATGGTAAAGTGATATTTGCAGGTCTTATTTCATACAAGGTCCAGTGAAACCATGGTTGTAATGTATAACTTACTTGGACAATGCATGATTTTCAGAGCTATTTAACAGTGAATTATCATGAATTCTATTAATACGTGTTTTGCTAATTAATAATAATAATAATAATAATAATAATAATAATAATAATATAAAGACCAATCAAGCAAATTGTTCTCCAATGGATCATACCATATTAGTATGGTTTCACTACATATCATGCAGAAGAAGCAATATTAGCTTCTTCCACACTAGAAAAAAGGTTATATTCTAACATAGAGATTGTTGATATTTATCTTAAATAATCTTATGTTTATATGCTCAATAATATAACTGTACTTGAGTACAATTTCACATGTCCAGTTGCATGTTCCAACAAATCAGATCTAAGAAATTCAATGAGGCTGGCGGTAGAGCAATCATTTTGTGTAAACACCAGTGAAATGCAGTACCTTATCACATTTTCCCTATAATTGACCTTGTTAACTTATATGTTAGTATCAAAAAAAACATAATCTTCTTCCATGTATAAATCGCAGAATTAACGTGAAGTCAGAATTATCAAATGTATTGTTATTTCTAAATAACCTAAATTCAAATAAATCCAGTATTACCCATGGTGCTGTTTAAATGTACACAGACCTTTAAATACTGCATGATGTATGACATAGGATGGATGGATACATAGGTCAAAAGAGACCCTGCCCCCCACCTTCATGATGTTTTATGCTGTCATGATATAGTGTGCTTTATAGTTACAGTATGCAACATCATGTGAAAAAACTATAATGAAATCTGCTCACATTACGGCAAAGCAACTGGTGCCGGACCCCCCCTCGCTGAACCCCCTCTTTAAATACCTTGCACAATTAAGTATAGACATGAGACTTCCTCTAAGTATGGAAGCCTCTTGTTTACAACATGCAAGTATACAATACATTCACAATACAGTAAGTATGGAGCAAACCTAAATATATAAATATGTATATCAATGCAATATGGTGTACCATGATATAAATCATACATTTCCATTTATAAAGAGTGAACAATGTGGAAGAGAGTTCTGCCAAAAGGATCAAAAATCTGTTTTACTCCCCCACTAAAAAAAGATATGGAAAAGTAAAGCCCATTCAGAACTTCCATAGAGTTTCTAAAACTGGATGATATAGTCCACAGATTCTAAAAAATAAAAAATCCAAATACGTTTTATATTCACAACCCACTTTCCAGACCTAAACGTCTATATAAATTAAAGATGATATATTGCAGGTATGGTGTTCCACTTACTATAATACCTGATAATGATCTGTACTTCCCTGGAACATATTTTATAGTATTATATCAAAATACAGCTTAAAATACATTTTCTCCGTCCAAGAGTATTCAAATCATGCCACCAAAACTATGTTTCCGAGCTGAAAAAGTTTAAAAGATCCTTCACAGTAAAACATGCTGTTATATATCTTATATTATGTATAATTTCTGTAAAATGGTAATTGTAATAGTTTTTTCAACTTTAAAGCTTAAGTATTCATAGGTTTGCCAGTTGTACGCATATTTTTAGTGTAGGATCCATCAGGCTGTCACCATTTTTGGAGAAGTTCACAAGAGGTTATCTTAAGGCAAAATGGTGGAGCTTTCTGTGACATCCTCTGCCCCGATCCTCCATGGGAGGGAGAGGACATCACCAGAAACTCCGCCATTTTGCCAGAAGTTCGCCTGGAAGTCATGTCCTGGAGATGCGGACGAAGAAAGAAGAGAATAAAGAGACAAGAGAGAAAAAAGAAGAACAAGAAAATGTGAGACACAGAAGCGGAGCTGCGAGACACAAAAGTGGAAGTAGTTGACAGAGAGGGTAGGGAGACATTTAGAGAGTGTGAAAATTTCGGATGAAAATTCAGAGCTTTTTCATAGGGAGGTCTGGTCTCATTTTCGGTGATTCATACAAATTGAGAAAATCAGCAAACTTTGTTACAATAGCAATTTGTACGACTCCAAACATCCAACTATTAAAAGTGACCGTATAACCCTTCCCTCATTAACTAAATAAAACAACTAAAAGCGTGAGCAATCTCTACCACATTTTTCCTGTCAAAAAGGACTTTATGGACCAAGGATCTTGCCACAATCCAGTCATCACTATTACTGGGGAGACAACTGGCCAGGGCATTGAGTGTTAACCAAGTTTTGTTGCTTTAAATGAGAGTTGAACAGACCAATCCTTTTACCGTCCTATTGCAAAGCTTATGAGATTGCAGGAAGAAATGGGTAAAATGCATAGCTCCACTATTGGACCAAACATGCCCCTGGGATGTCCTCACTGAGCTACGCAGCCATCACATCCTATGGAAAGTGAGACGATTTCATTTTAGTCTGATGGAAATATGAAAACTTACTATGTGCAGCCGAATGTCTCTTTGAAGCCATCAGAAGTATTGGTCTTTTGTAAGTGTTAGTCTTTTAGAATAATTTAGGTACATTTTAGTCATAAAATGCAAAATACTAGCCCTTAACTGCATATGACAATAGATTTACATATAAAAACGAAGATGGATATAGCACTGCCCTACTTAAAAGAAGCCAATTTCATTAAACTGAAAAGGAAAACGAATACTTTTGTGACTGCTGCTGGTTTATACATTATTGTTAAAAAATAACCGGAAATCCATTGAATTTGTTGATTATATACTTCTCTGGGACCACGCTGTTTTAAACTCTGGGAAAAATAGCTTTTAATGTATAAAAAACTGAGGGAACCAAACAAATATAATATATAAATTGGCAGGTTAATCACTTAATGTTGGCATCAAGCAGACGATAATGTGTGGTGATAATAGTGAAAATGATGGCATATGGTCACAGATGGATTGTAAAAGACGTAAGTGTCAGAGGTAATCAGCCTGAAAAAAACCTTAATAGGCTGAATCGAAGGTCAAATGACTCCAACTAATTCACCAAACGGCTAAGTCATCACTGTAACAGATGGCGACCATCACTGAAAAATAACATGATAAAATAAAAAGCTGTTTGGACATTTTTAGGTTTCTTCTGACATCAGCACCAAATACTTCTGAAAGTAATATCGCTATTACATCATTACATTTTCTGTTTAAGGTGATATACTTTAGCTCTTTTTTTTAATTTGGTAACAAAAAAGATCGATAATCTTTTTTTATTTCTTTGTTTTAATTAAAGAGTGTAACTGAGATTGGCATTTACAACCCAAGATTGAGGGCTTTTCTAAAATTTCTGAAAAGGTTTATTTTTATATCATTAATGTGTTCCAGTTGTTTGGCCAGACACATTGTCCAATCAACACGCATGTTTTACTGGTTGGAACATTTCAGGTGTCCAAATCAGGAAACCTGCGTTGAGTAATGGCTAGTGGCAGGGTAAGCATCTCGTAATAGAAACCGGCAGTACATTGAACACAAACACGGATATTATTTCTTGCTATTGTTTTTTTGTTTTTGATCGAAAATAAGCTACCTGAAGCTCTCCCTCTTCTTGTGGAGCGGCTTTGTGAGGGTGGATGGTGCATGGGGCGGGGCTAGGCCTAAATAACCTTGAATGGTCTGGACTAGGAGGGAAGTGGGCATGGCCACATACCCCTCCCCCACCCAGAGAAAGAAGACACTGACCCGGGGTAGCAGCACTCCACTTGGTCAAAGTGTGAGAGATCCCAGGTGTAATGCATAGTAGAGCCAGGAAGCAGAAACATTTCTCGCCTGAAAACCATAATCTTAGTGAATATACCTCATTTACGATTAGATTGTCAGCTTCTGGACTACATAACTAGAGTGCATATGTTTTTGGTCCCTATTATTTCTATGTTAAACACATTTTTCTGTATTTGGTTATTCTTGTGTAATGTTAAGTGTAATGTTATTCCTTTTAGAAACTGTCTGAGCAGGATGCTGATCCTGTAATTTGGAAACTTGGCTTAATTGCAAGCAGTCATGGTACAAGTATATTGGCTGAGTATGCTAGGCTTTTTAACTTGAATGTGTCAAATATCATACGTTTTAATTGCCACAAATCCTGTAGAGGGCCAATTATGTTAATATTTGAATGAAGGAATTATGTGCTATAAATGGTGTAATTTGAAGAAACACTGATGGATTTTAATAAGAATGCTTTGTTACCAGTATATTAAAGTCATAAGACGCATATTCGTGCATTACATGCAAGAAGGGAAGTTTGCCAGTGCATATGCCTTTGGACTCGTCTATAATATCCAGGTTTTAAGTGAGATAATCTTGTGGTTTTAATCTCCAAAAAAGAAATACTGATACCAAGCCAGAAACAAAGGTCGTGCAATAGCCCAGCACTTTGGGTACAGTATACATAGAGTACTATATTGTATGTCATATGACCCTTCTATATTTATTGCACTATTAGAGCCCTTTTTATACAGGAACCAGATTACTCAGATTTGTTTACTATTGCCTTGTTATTAAAATGGTTGCATCTATGTGGCTGAAATTAAAATACACATTTTTTTTAATTCCTGAAGAACAGTTAGGTTAATGTCATACACATGCATTATATGTTTTGTCGATATTAGCTACTTTCTTCAAGAAAAACAAGGTTTTAGAGTATTGAATATTCTAAACTTGTAAATTCTATAAATTAGTATGTGCCTGACCCTTCCAAGATTCATTCTTCACTTTCTTGTTTTTGGCATTAAACACACAAGAGCATTCCTGGGCTGTTCATCAGATGTCCCTTTTGTAATGGGAACATGTCTGTATTATTATATATATTTACTCCCAATGTCCTCAAAAAGAACATAGTTTCAAAACAACATTTAAGATGTTTTATTTATTATTTTTGCTCTTTTTTTGAAGAATCTTAATGACAAAGCCCATAAATGTACGGCTCAAAATGCATTGTTTTCATGGGGTTTAGGGACTGCCCATTGTCCTTAAGGGGTTAAGGTTAGATGGGTCTCTGGGAGAACATCATACCTACCAACAGTCCCAGAGTTTAATGTACTGTCCTGGGTAGCTGCACCACTGTCTCACTATTGTGGCTGGCTCAAGGAGCTCAATAGATTTCTGTGCTGTCGCAGTATTCTTGGGGCAAATGTCCCTCCCCCCGTCACATATTGTACTATTTAAGAATAATTTGTCCAGTACTACATTTTCTCTAGATTACTGACTGTAATAATTCCACCATAATTGCATTTTTCTCACAGTGACAATTCATTATAACTACTGCACCATGAGTCCCATTTCAACACTGTCTTTACATTTCCTTTATCCCGTAGAAGCCAACCATAATCATAAAATGAAGGGATGATCCAGGGAAGGATGAAATAATTGTGCTAGATTTTTAAATTACCAGGAAATCTTCCACAATAAATGTAATTTCATGCTACATTTCAATAGCGATTATCAAAAAATGTAAGACTAAGCGAGAGAGGACAATTTAGAGAGGACAATTTAGCAACATAAACTATGTGAATCCCAGTGCAAAGTGTGAATTATATAACTGAAAATGCAGTATTTTATGTTTCAGTGCCAAGGATTGCTATTTTACTGTTATTTGTTAGTCTATGGACAGAAAAGTGATTTTTTTTTAAGGAAGAAAATATTATTACAGGGTAACAACTTCATTTCAGATTGACCTTATACGCATTACATTTTAATAATCACAATTTTTTCGGATTTTTTTATATTCCTACTTATTTCCTCTCCACTATATTTTTCCTCCTATTTCCTCCTTTACTATATTTTTTATAGTAAAATATAATTTCTCAATCAACTTATTTCTCTGTTCACATGCTTTGGAAGCCATGTTCCTGTGAGGATTTACTTGTTTTTTTTTGCTATATTTTTTGACAGCCCATTGTTATTTAAATGATTCAACAACCACTGCGTTAAATATTAATTCCCCATTGACAGCTAAGCTAGGCAAATCACAAACATGAATGTTTCAGAAGGAGCACGAAGTGTGATAACAGTATAGGCAGTAATAATAGCTCCCTGTCAATCAGATCCACTTGCACTCAAGCACTAGTTCCGTGTCAATGATTTATCATCACTTTAATAGGATTGCGTTTTAATCTGTCACTCTGTTTAAATGCATACACGCTGACGTTTTATCTGATGTACGCACACTTATGTCAGTGTCAACTGTCAGTTCAAATCACGTCCAGGTTTCCTATTAAGTAAAGCGCATGCCAAAGGTGACAAGGTGTTAGAAGACATTTAGCTATTGGAAATACATTTTTTACATATAAATCATGCTTTTTCTGGATTTGCACAAAACGCATCTCCCGCGATTTAGCAGTCCCGCACTCTGAACAGCCAGAATATTACAGGGACAATTTGTCTTGCTTTATCAGGATTACTGCTACATGAAAATGACAATGTTAAGCAACACATTTTTGACGTTTAACAAAGCCTTTGCTCTAATGCTGTAATAAATAAGGTGAATCTTAGTATTGTAGGTACACTACGTGTGTGTATGCGGTGCGCTACATTTATCAGTGGGGATGTTGTTATTGATATTGATAAATTTAATTTTTAAAAAAAAATCACATAGAAAGTAAGATCACCCCACAAACAAACCTGTGTTCCAAAGGCCTTGTCGGGGTTAAAAGCCGTAAATTGCAAAGAAAAAAAAATTAAGAACAAATAATGCTTTTTTTTTTATAAAGTATCATTTGGGCATTGGTCACAGCTTTATTTCAGTTTACAACAGTAGAACAGCCATAACCAACCTGCCAGCCGCTATACTCAGGGTTTCTTAGACAGTTACCATAGTAATTTAAGTTGAAAAAGTCCAAGCTCAAACTTGCTGTTGATCCAGAAGATGGCAAAAAAAAAAAGAAACAACATTTAAGTGATTCCCAATTATCCCTCAATTATCAGGATAAAATTCCTTCTTGACTTCAAAATGGCAATCTGATTTCTTACTGATCAACACACTAAAACTGATCATGTCCTATAAATAGCCAATTAAATACCTGTATATTATTTTGCTGAAAAGCATCATCCAGGACATATTTTAGTCTTTGAATATTACATTTTTGGATCTATTGAATTCTTGAGGGCTGGTTTCTGGGAGTGCTGTCAACCACCTTCAGCAGCCCAAGCCCATCCAGGAAACTTATAAATAGATGAATAATGGCATCCTGGTGTTTGCGCAATTCTCTTCTCCTATGTGTTATATCTCTTTGATCTCCCTTGGAATATGTGCTCTGTTTATCCACTCCACCTATGGGGGAGGACGAGCTTTCAAACACTCTCAGCCATATGGAATTGCAAAGTAACACAAGAAAATAGGATGAAAAAACATTTAATAAAGTATTTGAACATACATCTTAAATATCAAAAATTCAAGCAGTGTCAAGCAGTGTCAGTTTGTTATAACCGCCGTATTTAGGTCTCTGTTGTAGCTCTTGAGTTCAGGACGTGCTTTCCAGGAAACTACTGAACAACGGGGAGTAACTTGTCAGAGCTGCAACAATAAAAACCAAAAAGACACGGGAGTGGAGTAGAGATGCTCCAAAAAAGTAAAAGAGGAGCAAAAACCAATCCAGAGGTTGCAACAATGTATCTTCTTCTCCCCAATTGTACGAAGGACAGACTTAGGGGCTGGGACAGGCAGCAGTCATGCTTCATTACCAATGTGGCAGAAGGTTGTCTTCAACTTTGCAAATTCACATGCAAATTATTTCTACTTTATCTGCCCAAGCGGTCATGGTGGTCACATAGGGGTAAACTGCCTATTTTATATCTAAGTTTACGCAATTTCATCAGGATAATGTTATCTGTATTCATGCTCTACAGTATATGGAAACACTATTTAAGAGACACTTTAATTATGATGTGATACACAGAAAGAAATGGCTTGGCTGCAGAATAGACACATTATTGCATTTGTAAACAGTCTATTGAGGAAATGCGTCCTTATAACCCCTACTCGGTTTATTTGCTTGTTTTTCTATTAAATGTGTGGTGTGGCCTCCATATATCCAAAAAGAGAAGCCTTCAAATCACACAATATCATCATCCCTTTAGAACATGCCAGAACATTGTTGTATTAAAACTTCCTTGGTTTGATCAAAGAAGTGCAAATCAACATTTTAGAATGTGGAGAAATCAATTCTTCTCATGTTGAAGAACGTACACAATTTGATGAAAGCTAAAACTTGTCTCTATTTCCAGTAATATGTAAAGATATCTGATAACAGGAATTAAGTGCAGAGAGAATGCTCACATACAAGCAATTCCAATTCAGCTCTTAAATACATTTTACAGATGCATGGAAATAAACAATTGATTTCTTGTAATCTGGATGTGAAAAATGTTTTAAGATGAGATTCTTTTGTGTGAATCCAGGCTTCTGTTTGCTTTTTGCTTAGACAATGTTTTATTAGTTATGAAACTATTTTTGGAGAAATTAAAATGTCAAAGGAGAATTGCTGCCATAGCGTTTAGCTTTTAGTAAATACATGTATTTGAAAGTTCCTATTGCTTGGGTTTTTTTCTTTGTTGATAAATGTAATAAATGTTTTGGAGATTTTTTTATTTAAAAGTTCACCTCACTATAGACTTGAGCAAATGGACCAAAAATGATTCAGGCAATTTTTGTTTCATTTTTGGTCTATTTGTTTTTAGCTGAAATTCAGAGGACCCTTACCATTCGAAAACAAGCTTCCCTGTCACCCTTATTTACTCTCTCTCTCTCTCTCTCTCTCTCTCTCTCTCTCTCTCTCTCTCTCTCTCTCTCTCTCTCTCTCGCTCTCACACACTCACATTCTCTCACACTCTCATTCACTCTCAAGGAGGTCTGGTTCACTGAGAAGCAGTCAAAGAAAGAAGACACGGGAGAATGAGGCAAAAAAGGAAGACATTAGAACAAGAAGAGGCAAGAGAAGAAGCAGAGCTGCGGGAAAGGAGACAATGCAGTCTATTTTCAGTGATAATAATGAATTTAAAATCATTCGCCACACCTCACCCCTACAAAGGTTGCCTCAACAAATAAAAAATGATAAGCTTAATCAATACACAATTGAATTAATAATAGGGTAGATACAAGTTTACATTTTAATTATATATATATTTAAATAGGTATATTTGATTATAATTTAAACACCATTACATATTTTGTTTACTGTATAGAACTATTAAATATGGGGGAAATGACTGTAGTCTGTAGAGGGTTAAGGCAAATCCAACAGAGTAAACTGTACGTATACCTCCCACCAACGTTACAGTTGAATTCAAGAATAGCATATTACCTCACAGCTAATTAGAAATGATCCATTATATAGACAATGGTCATATATACAATGATCATATTTGCTAATAAAACCCATACATGTTTTTATTTTTTGCTTTTTTTAAAAAATATTTCATCAGTGTCAACCAAAGTGCATTCAAGACATGTGCTATGCATATGAAAATCAGCGCCAAGTGTTTTATAATAATGACAGCACACAGGAAAACAATGAAGTTAACAGAGAAATATGTTATGCTTTTATTGCATGCAGATGACTGTTAGGCATTGATTATCACATACAGAAAATAGTAAGCACAAGATCAAAACCACTGCAGCTCAATTTACTATCCCATCTGTTAAAGGGACTTTGGGGTTTCATTTGTATTTTCTGGATTTTGTTACTGTTCACTTGGATATCGGATAAAAAAAAAAAAAAAAACATACAATTTTGGATAAAATATGCCATTTGCTTTAGAAAAAAATCAATGGCTTTGTAGCCAATTCCTTTAGGGATCAACTGTAAGAATACTTTAGACAGGTTATTTGAAGCAAAAGACAGATGTTCCTATATGGCATTATAAAAAAATGAAGGAAGTATGGGCGAGTGGATCGCATGCATCAGCTGCCCAGTGCTTACTATACTTACAGGCTAAATAGCTTGCCTGCAAACTGCAATTTATATGATAAAAAGGCTGGCCCATTGCTGCTCATATCCAGCGCAGCTGGTGTATGAGAGGGTAATGAAAGGGAAAACTCAGAGCAAGGTCCATTATTTAAACAGAACAAAATTGAGTTGTTTGCATATTTTAATGTCTACCTCGCTGTAGATAGAGCTGCTAGAGTAGTTGTTAGTGTGTTCATTATTTAAATGTAGGAGTACATGCCTTAGAAATCGCCAAAAGAGTTAATTACCCATTAGTGGTTAAATAGCAAACAATCCATGAAAGTGTTGAAATCAACAATAAGTAATAGGATAGTTAATAATAAATAATATAGTGTATTTGTTTATGTAAATCTAAATGCATGTTGTTACAGTTTTGTTGTTACACGTTGTTGCATCATAGGGCTACTTGAATGTTAAATGCTCATAAAGAATTCACCATGGCAACAATACCAAATACACAAATTTAATTCAAACATCATTTGTAAAGAACAAAAGCTCTATGGAGTGCCTGGAAGATGTCAGTCTACATTATACAGCTTATATAGCACATAAACAGGGTAAACCTTGCTTTAATGCTCTTGTCTATCGTTGTGAGGAAAAGAGACTCAATGACCAGCTGCTAGAAGAGGAGGGAGAACTTGGGTGGTTTCAAGTCCAACTTATGCTTCATCCTGTTTACTGACCTGGGTTTAACCAAGGGATCCAACTCATTTTGCTTCTGCTGACAACCCTGGGTAACAACCCTCTGCCTCAGAGGAGTTTGTCATTCTCCGACACTTTAGAATGATTCAGATGAATTAATTATTGCCTACCATACTGATGCATATACTTGTAAGTAGAGTATAACGTATATGTACTAATAAATCTATAATGACTATAATGTATTAATTTCCACTGCTCAGTGGAAAATTGATACATTATGTTTAGTGGCTGTTCTTGCTTCACAAGAAAGGATCAGGGAAAACAGAATATACGGTAAGTGGTGGGAGTGAAACTATTTGACCTCAGAGGCTTCCTCAGAGTCAAATGACCTATTGGTTGTCAGACATGTGAGTTACGCATCTTTGGGCAGGCTAATCCTGGAAGTAGGGTGACCACATTGACCAGCATTTTTCTAGGACACATTAATTTTTTAGAACACGCACACATTATTTTCTTCATACTGTTCATTGATGCTAAAACCGATAAAAGTGATGATTAAAAGCACTATCATATTGTATATTTTCAGAATGCTGACTGAATGGAAATCACAGAATTTTTACTTTTTCCAAGCCAAGGTAAACTAAAGTCTAGTCTAGGCATTCTAACATATTTGGACTCGTTCTGAATACATGTACTGTTATTAAACACAATTGCTTTGTTGTATGAATTCATTGCGGCTCCCAAGAAACCTGAATTACAAATATTCCATGTAACAGAGAAAAAAATAATTTATGTTTTTTGTTCTACATTTGATCACTAAATTCATGTGCTTGTTTGGATTTGTTGTTCCTGGACTTCTGCCTGCCCTTATTGCTGTTAAAACACTCATCCCTTAGGGATGTAAATAATTTGAAATTATTTTAACCGTTAGAGGCATTTGTTAGAGAAGTATGAAATACTGGATAACTTAGAGATCTGTAGAAAAGATACAGCACTACATAGTGCCCATTGGGGGTTATTCCATACTACTGTTATCATTTATTAAGCCAGTTTCCTTTTGTTTTGACAAGGATCCAAACGTTCAACTCTTTTTTTTATTATTATTATTTTGGAATATTATTTATTATTTATTATTACTTAATTGACTCTAGCAATGTTTTTGATGCTAAACATTGAGAGACCTCCTTCTACCTCTTCTACCTCTCTACAGCCACCGAGAAGGGGGAGACCCCCTTAAGTAACCTCCCTCTACCAACTAGCAGCAGCTGCTGCGAAGAAGAGGGAGACCCCCCTTGGCTCCAAGACTGCTTAATCAGGTGCCGCAGGGATGGGGGAGACCTTCCTCCACTTCACAACAGGCACAGCAGCTGCCGCCTAAGAGGAGACCCTGTTCCACTCACTTACAGCAGCCAAATCATTCTGACGAGTCGATCTCGTCCACGTCCACACGCTCTCTAGCAGATACGTCTGTAATTGCATCCATTTATAAATGGAAGATTTTGCAAACGCCACAAAAGATGGCGACAGAGTTTGATGAAACGGAAGTGACTTATCAGATTTTTGGCGCCAATTTCAAATATGGTGTCAAAACTCTCCAGTTCCAATTCAAGCCCTCAGAAACCATTGAACCTTGCCTGAAAACGAATGGACCGAATCATTTTTGGCCCATTTGCACATGTCTAATATACAAGGCCAGACAAACCTTTCCCACTACAGAAACTCAAATGAAGTGGAGCCTCATAATGTAAAGTGAGGTCAATAAGTTGAAACTGCAATGCTTCTACAAACTTTCCAGCTAATACCCACTTTAGTGGGCCAGAACCAACCCCAGACATTTTATCCCAGAGATGGATAAGGCAAGTAAGGCCAGTGGGTGAGAAGAAAAATCTACCCCCCTAAGGAAGAAATCTGTGCTGGCCTGAACCTCACTGTCAGGGCTTCAGTGGGATGCATAGTGGAGCATTCCATTACATTCATGGGAGAGCTAAGGGATGGAAAGGGAGATTTTAGAAAAGTGGTTTGAAAGGGAGAATGTTGTAACGAAACTAGGGTTACCAAGAGACATAGAAATGCGGGATAAGAAGTAGAGACATGTTTCTTATAAGGAGAAGAAGAGAAAGGCTTAAAATAAAGATAATGGATCTAAATACGCATTCATATTGTATTATTATTATTAGCATAATTACTAAAGTGATTAAAAAAACATATAAAGTCATGGAGTAGAAGAGACCCATGCATAGAACTAATGCAAAGCAAGATGTTGTTTTAACAGTCATCGTCAGCTGCATGCCATTATTTAATGAGGTTAATTTCTTTTCGCTAAGTGTGATTCTCATTTGAGTGTAAATGTTTCCGTTTTTCCACTTTTACTTAATGAACACACAGGGACCCTGCATAGCTTTAATTGTAGCCAAAGGCAGTTAACTGCTGTAGGGACTCCAACCCTCACAGTGATTTTTGCTGTCAGGCAGCTATAATAAACCTCGGCCTCAATGTAATGGCAATTATACAAGGCTGTGCTCCGCTACTCATTCATTGAGTGCTATTTAACAGAAAAAGTCTGCTTCTGTTAACCATGTAGTAATACATAGTAAAAAACTGTGGAATTATAAACGTAGGTATCATAACTCATATGCGTTCAAATAGCAATCAAACAAAAAAAGCAGGCAGGATTTCTATCCTCAGGACAATTAGTTTAAAGAAAATCTCTTGTTATCATAAGCACCTTAATGCATAAAAAAAGCTAAAACGTTCCTTTAAATATTAGTGGTGTCTCCTTGCTAATGCATGGGGAGATTCTGCAGAATAGCCCATATACATCCATGTATTTTCTTTCCACTGGTTAGCTGCTTCAGCAGGGCCGGCCCAAGACTTAATGCCACCTGGGGCGAAGTTTAAAATGATGCCCCCCCCGCGCCGACGCATTTTAAACTTCGCCGACGCCATTATCTTTGTACTTTGTACTTACCGTTAAACAGTCCTGCGGCGAGTCTCTGTCACGGTGCCGGCTTGTAATGCTGAGCGCCGGAAATTGACGTCACTTCCGGCACTCAGCATTACAAGCCAGCACCGAGACCGAGCTAGAGGGCTCGCAGAGGAGAGAGAGGGGCGCCGAGCGGGTAAACGAAAACAACTCGGTGCCCCTCTCTCTCCTCCGCTTAAAAAAAAAAAGCGCGCGGGGCGGCAAAAGTGCCACCCCCTCCATTGTAGGGCCAATGGGAACAAATAGGAACATCTGAAACAAAACTCTTATTGGAAACCCACCTTCCAATTGTGCAATTAATATTTATTTTAATGTTCCAGTTTATAAATGCCCCCAACCCAAAAGATGACATTGGAGCACTCACCCAGTTTGTTATTGATTGGATCCTGGGGAAACAGAGATTCACCAGGAGATGGTGTGGGAACGAACCGACTGTTCTGCAGGCTCGCTCTAAGGTCTGCTACATATAACATTTTTAAAGTTCCCTGAGGAGGTTACTTCTAACAGTCTTTTGGCGACAACTATCAAGGCCTGGAAGTTGGTCAGCATGTGCCTTGGCAAACTTTGCCATTTCTTCCCTGGTTGTGCAACCAGAGCTTGCGGCAGGGGGGCCGCCTACCCTTTCTCCGCTAGATGCCTTCCTTGATCTTGTGACTAAAAAGATACGGACCTTTGAGGATTTTAGAAACATCTCCCAGTTTACCTATCCCGTTTACATATTTTCAAGCCAGATGTTACCTAACATCCAAAATATGGCGTTTTGCACCTGGGGACTGGGATAACCTAGTTACATAATGCCATTGGGCAGACATACTGCACAGCAGCTATATATCGACTAATGCAGCACACAGGTTATCTGCTGGCTTTTTTTGGGGGGGGTGCACCATTGGACACGTCATATGCTATCCGTACAACACCAATAGAGTCGCTTGGTTGATGCCAGAGGAGCCCCCTGCCGGCGTCCAACAGAGTCGCTCGCACGGACCTTTAACTCCTTGCACGTTCCTACGGATTCCCGCTCCTGTTAACCCCTGTGATGGTGCGTAGACAAGGTAGGCTAGAAAGGGAAGGGACCAGGGAGATTAGTTAGGAGATACTAATGTCTTCATGAATTGAAATACACAATTTATATATGACTAAAGCAATGAAGTCATTTGCAACATATATTGATAAGGCAAATATAAAGATTGTGAGATGTGTAATGCAAAAAAGTGATATTATTATTACATTTTATTTCTAAAATGGACTATTGGATTGCGTGGGCTAATTTATCTACATTTGAAAAGTATTTTGGTACTGTATACTATCTTCTACATAATTGAAAATTTCAGAATCACATGGCTACCATGGATAAGTCATAAAATAATAATTGAATAAATAATTCATGTTCTCCATCTTCATGTTTCCAAGCATAAACATCTGCCCTTTTGATTATTACTGTAAGGATGAAAATGAGAAAATAATTTTTACTAAATTATGTGCTTGTGTATTTTTGTTTCTCTTCAAAGCAGTTTTTACTTTTGTTTGCATATAACTCCTCCAAACAAATTTCGTATGCTATATAATGGCATCTTGCAGGTATGAATATTGTTCTATGGAAAAATCTGTGTTCTGTATGGTATAAATCATTGACATTTGGAGATTTACTCGAGAATAGCATTTTTTGTCATTCAAACACATATAAATGTAATTTTTATTGTGTATTGGACTAATTAGATATTTTACAACACACTATTAGTTTTGCCATAAATCAAATAAAAATAGTGTACTTACAGGCAGTGTCTTTCTATTTCATATACTCTTTCACCTTATGTCAACTTGATTGTAAATCATGCAAGGTTCTACAGCGCTACAGATGAAGGCGCTTTTAAAGAATTTGTTGCTGGTACAAAAACTTAGTACTGTTTTTGTTCACAGAGCAATAATATAAAGCAAAATATGGAATAATATAACATGGTTAAAAATAGCGTTAGGTTCAGATCACCATCGGCTTTTTAATCTCTAGAACACACTATCTATAAGAGTGCTTACCGACATCAAGTACAGAGATGAAGTACACAGGTGAAAATGATGGTTTATCTTTAAAATAATCCTAATTTTATAACAAGACACCTTAGAATCCTATTGCTTTATCTCTTTCTTTACTGAAATAAAATAGCAGCAAAATATGAATAAAGGTAAAAGGAAAAAATTTAACATGTGGCCCCAACAGCCAATCCCTACACAGTTTCCACTATAATAGTAGACTCCTCCTCCAAAACTTCCTCTTTCTTTGCTGCTCACTGGATCAGATAAGTACATCCAGTGCCTTTCTCCTATATTTTGTTTATATATATTATATTTATATATATATATATACATGTAAATACATGTTTGTGGATATTTTTGTGCACCTTTGCATTTCGTTTTGAGCCTGTGCTCGTTTTGTTCTTGTGGGTCCTTTGCTCCTCAGACCTTTCGGTCACACAACCAACCCCCGCCCGCCCCCGCGCGTAGCGTTTTACTGTGTGCCGTTTTCACCTCTTTTCATTTTGCCTGGAGCCGGCTTCGGAGCTCCGTCTCTTCTGTTTTTCCGTCTCTTCTGTTTTTCCGCGCATGCGTTTGACCGCCGCATACATTTGGGAACTTCGAGAGTTCACAACACTCGAGACCTATTGTAAGCGGCCGGTCTCGCGGTTCTTCCCGCCAAGTTGCTTTTGCCGTTACCGGTACCCACGGTTCACTGGGAATATTTTTCCCTAGTGTCTGAGGAATTGCTCCTTTTTTGTCTTGTTTGATAGGACAAAATTACACTCTTGTATTAAACATGCATAAGTCCCAGGATATACCTCAGCAGGCAGAGAAAGTTTTTTCCCCTACAGGGAAAGAGCTACAACACATGCTGCCTATTGATATTGAGGGAGGTGAATCCTATTCAGGACCTCATAAGGATTTCCAAAAATCGGTGTCAGAGGCCATTTTGGCAGCCATGGGCTCCATGACCTCCACCTTATCCCATTCCATTACACAGGCTCTCAAATCCTATCAGCAGGGAGAGTATAATAACGTCCCTCTCACTTCATCTGACCCACGCACCTCAACTTTAACTGCTGAGGCAACACATAAGAAAGCGCTGACCAAGCAGAAACATATTAATCATCCAACCTCCAGAACTAATAAGACTGCCGATTTACACTGCCGCCCTAGGTGGCGTGATCCCAGCACGCAAGAGAGCCTATCTGCGCCAGGCAGAACGGGCGTGGCGGTGGAAGTGCGCCAAGGCACTCCCCGAGGATTCTGGCCAAAGTCGGACGTGTTCTCTGACGCAGATGAGGATTTGGATGAGGAACCTTTGCATTCCTCGGAACCTGGTTCCGCCAATCAAGAGGACCAACATATCTCTCATGTCACTCCGACCTCAGAGGGAATTCTGGACCCCCAGGGCGAATCTCTTTTTGACCCGGAGGACATCCATCACCCGAGATCGGCAGAATGGGTTCTGGCGGTTCATATCGCCCAGTACCTAGAAAAGTGGGTCAGGCGGCCCAGTAAGACCCTCTGAGGTCGGAGTGACTCAGAGCTGAATGTCCGAGACCTATTGTCCCCAGTAAGGTCTGTGAGACTCTTACAGTAGATCCTAAAATGGCCCATTACTTAGCCAAATCAGGATGGAACCCCAGGAAGGGATTGGAATCTGCCCTTAAATCTTGTCAGGTAGATGTGTTTGGTCCTTTGACCAAATTATTTGAGCTGGCGTCTCATGCCAAAGAGACGGGTGAATCAATTGACCCGGACGCCCTCTAAGGGTGGCTCCAGCGGGCTATTTGCATAGCAGGAAATGTCAATACCTCCTTTTGCATTGAAAGGCGCAAAGCCATACTTTTCAAGGTGGAACCTAAATTGGTCAACCTTGCTCTGACAGAAGCAGGCAAAGATGCACGGGGTCTCTTATTTGGAGACTCCTTCATCAAAGAACTCGGGAAATTTGTAGGTGCTTTCACCGCCTTGGATAAGGCCCCATCGTCTATGAGAAGGGTATTTCAAAACCGGGTTTCCACCAGGGCCGGCAAATTCAGGGGCCGTCTGGCCGGCCGCAATGCTTCCAGTTCATCACGAACCTCTAGAGGCTCCTTCGCTCACTCCATTCCACCCAGGATGGATGACACCCGGGAATTCTGTCAGTATTCGCCTTTCTTCCCTTCAAGGGCGAGACATTCTAGGGGATCAGGACGAGCACCTAGACGACCGTACGGTGAGTACCAATCTAACCACCCCTTCTTTCCATCTCCAAGTGGGAGGAAGTCCCCGGCCTTTTTTTCTATGTTTGGGAAGATCTAATGACAGACGTATGGGTCCTCAATTGCGTGAATGGTTACGAGATAGAATTGGTGGGATCCCCTCATCAGATGGTTCTCCCTACCCCTATTGCATTTTCCCAACAAGACCGAGCGTTGATACACCAAGAATTGACTGTATTATGGAAAAAAGGGGCTATAGAACTGGCCAGAGACGAGGCTTCAGGTTATGTCAGCAACATATTCCTGGTTCAAAAGAAAGGAGGCAGTTTCCGACCGGTGATCAATCTATGGTCACTCAATGCCCTGGTGCGTTACAAACACTTCAAAATGGAGGGGATTCACCTCCTACGGGACCTGTTATTACAGGGCGATTGGATGGTGAAGTTAGATTTGCAGGACGCATATCTCACAATCCCTATGGGAGAAAAATCACGAAACCTCCTGCAATTTTATTGGAAGACACGAAAATGGCGCTTTACGTGTCTTCCGTTCGGGCTATCGTCAGCTCCGTGATGCTTCACCAAGCTACTACCTCCGGACAGGAGGATCCAGGTCCCCTGCAGCTGCGGGGGATTTGGATCTTAGTCGTCTCATAGTCAGACCCTATTTGAGGTCTGATTATAAGACGACCCCGATTATAAGACGGTACTTCAGCTGGCTACCAGACCCAGAAGCGCTGGCAGTAGATGCATTCGCCCAGGATTGGACCGGAGGTACCCACTATGCGTTTCCTCCCTTTTCCATGATTCCACGGACCTTACTTCACATCAGACGCCAGGGAGTTCAATTGGTACTCATTACTCCACTATGGAGGTCACAACCTTGGTTCCCTCCGCTATTGGAGATGTCGATTGACAACCCCAGGTTGTTGCCAACATCCCCTCTTCTCCTGCAGGACCCGGACGGTCTTCCCCACCCTTTGATTCAGGACGGACCTCTCCAGTTGATAGCATGGCTAATTTCCGGGGACCTTGGACAATCCATGGCGTATCAGAAACAACTAATCGACTTCTGGTGGAATCTTGGGCTCCAGGGACCAGAAAAGCCTACAGGGCTGCCTGGCGAATTTGGTCTACCTGGTGCATGGCTAGGGACTTGGATCCCCCTTTGGCGCCTTTGAATGCGGTTCTCCAGTCCTCTTTGAAGAGGGAAGAGCTTACAGGACCTTTAATGTTTACCGTTCCGCCATTTCAGCTTCTCATGTAGGTCTGAATGGGTGTCCAATCAGGCAACACCCGCTGGTTTGCCATTTACTTAAGGGTACACATCTCAGCAGACCTCCTCGTCCTCGATACTCGACCACGTGGGGCATATCCTGTGTTCTCTCTTTTCTGGAGTCATGGCCTCAGAATGGAGATCTTCCATTGAAGGACCAATCTGCCAAGTTGGTTACCTTGTTATGCTTGATTTCATGTAAACGTGTAGCGGATGTTCGAGCTCTTGATGTTGATGGACGCTCTTTTGACCCTGACGGGTTACTTTTAACATATCCAGGAGAACCAAAACGTCTATCAAATCTGTTTCATATCCGGCCTTTCCATCTAATCCATCGCTATGTCCAGTGGCTTGCCATCGTGAATATGAAGCTCGCATGGCGACTTTGAGATCCCCATCTCATCCGAATCTCTTTATATCTTTTAAAGCCCCATTTGGACCTGTGTCTTCCACAACTTTGGCGTGTTGGTTGAAACGGATCATGGGTCTTGCAGGGGTGGACACATCTGTTTTTGGTGCTCACTCATCTAGGAGTGCGGTGGCAACGAAGATCTTTGAAAGATTTAATTAAAATGGCGGATTGGTCCAGGGCGTCTACGTTTAAGGAATTCCGTTTCAAACCCTCGCTTCATGTGTTCTCGTCTATTGTTCACGAGCTTTGAACTTGCAATAGGAGCCTCCATGTCTTGTTATAAAATTACATGATTTTGCTATTACCATGACGAAAAGTCATGATTTTATGAAAGACACGGAGGCGAGTATTGCTTCCCACCCTTCGCATCGTGACACTCATTCCCACCGATGGATTTCGGTTTGTATAAGGGTAGGTCATGATCTACGTGGTGTTTATCTGTTTAGTGCACTGGTATTTACTCGCAGATTTTCTATTCTTTTCTTGTATCTCTACAGCCTGACTTGTTTGAAAAACCTTTTCAAGTTCAATGTTTGCATCGGCAGTTGTTTGACGGCAGTTAACGTTTGGCTCAAGACAGATGTTCGGCCTCTCTCAAGTTTATCAAGTTCGTCAGTCAAAGAAAGAGGAAGTTTTGGAGGAGGAGTCTACTATTATAGTGGATACTGTGTAGGGATTGGCTGTTGGGGCCACATGTTACATTTTTTCCTTTTACCTTTATTCATATTTTGCTGCTATTTTATTTCAGTAAAGAAAGAATTAAAGCAATACTCGCCTCTGTGTCTTTAATAAAATCATGACTTTTCGTCATGTAATAGCAAAATCATGTACCGTATTTATCGGCGTATAACACGCACTTTTATAACTAAAATAAGAAGAGGAAACCCTACCTGCGTGTTATACGCCGATAAATCCTACAGCTGCATGATTTGCAGCCGCGTCTCCCTCACTTCCGGTCCGGACAGGGGTGCGTGTGATACCCCGGTGCGTGGTATGCGCCGATAAATACGGTAATTAAAGGTCATATTCTAGGAAATGGTTTAGATCAACACAATGATGACATACTCATAGTTGATGGATCTATGTAAGGGGCAAGTTATACAACATAAACAATGAATGATGTTCTTTTAGTTGCAAAGCTTGCTAGGCTCTGTAAACTATAGCTATACTTTTTCTTCTCCTTTTCTCTATCGCAGAGTGTTAAAAACATAAAATATTAATAGATACAGGACTTTGAGGTGATGCAGATATGACTGGTCCTTTCAATGCTCCAAAGAACATGTAGAACCCCTGACTATCAAAGGAGGCATTTGTCAAATATAAGTCACTTTTTAATATGCGTTCATCTACAGTGAGGGTTTCAAGGACACTAAACTGTGCTTTAAGTGAGATGTATAGTCAAATGTTATTGTGAACCTGGGTCCACCAACAGGAATTAGAACCATCTTTGGACTATTTTCTGAAGGACCTATATGACAGGACAGGCTACTTGAGATCCCTCTCTGGGCAGTGGCTTCATGAGGGTGTGGGCATAGTCTGTTGTGTAGGCAGGACTAGCCCCAAACATTATTAATTAGGAGGGGAAAGTGGATGGGGAGTGACTTGGCTGAACACTGCCGCCTTGGTCGGAGAAAGTGACCCAGAGAACCAAAGGGAGCAGTGCTTCACCCGGAAAGTTCCCAAATATATGTCAATGAACCTACAGATTGCTATGCAATGTCCCCAAATCTGGTAATTAGATACCTTTCATTTAAGAAAACGACCCCTGCCTGTATCCTTTGAATGTCTATGGGGGTGAAACCTTGAGGATTTGTATATTCTTCTGTTGGCTTTAATCCAAAAAGACTGTGGCTACCAAGAGATTTAAATGAGAATCTGTATGCTACATCTGTTAAAAGTATAACAGAAAAAAGTCTTCATTAATAATTAATTGTGTAGTTGTGGAGATGATCTCTATTCTATAGAGAATAAAACATCAACTACGGTTCACTGGGGGAAAAAATGCTACTGGCCTGATAAAATACCATTGAATACCCATCAAAATACCATTGAATTATAAAAATGTGCTTTGAAGGTCTCAAAGAGATACATGTTAAATATCCAAGCTTGTAATTAATGTGCCTGGCAGACAAAGTTATTATTAATTTGTAATTTAAATTTGCATCAACTTGATATTATTTGAACGCAGGAGGAAATAAAATGTTAAATAAGTAACATTAATATTTCAAAAGACTGCTGGTTATCATCACCATATACATACACATTATGCACTGGTCAAGGGGAGCTTTGCGTACCTACAAATCTAAAAAAAAATCTAGAAAAAAGTATTATAACTCATAAATTCCAAACAAACAAGGCTTATGTTGAGCTTCAAACATTATTAACCGGCTGTGAATTCTGTTGATGCCTGGGATCTCCTGGTAGATGCTGAGTTAGGCAGGTGAGTGTTTGGACCCCAGGGCAGGGTATCTCGACATCATCGCATACCCTTAAGTAATTGTGAAAGTGGATCAAGACCCCAGCAAGACACAGAGGTTTAAGGATACAGGGGTGAGGGAGGTGGGTAAGTATACTGTGGGAGAGGGTATCAAACAGACACAGGGGAAAAGAGGCAGGGACATTGGGGGTGAAGGGGACATCTTCTTGGGCAACATGGAGAGTGGTTGCAACACTGATGGGGAACCAAGGCACATACATCAGTACTGGGCCCCAAAATTTCTGATGGAGACCCTGGTGCCAATTCATAACAATGAACTCATTCCCTAACAGGTAGCCGCTATCTTCCATGCTTGATTACCTGTTTTCCCTCTGGCTTTGTTTTTTTCTTGTGTCTAAATGATATAAGCATATCATATCCCCATATGGTAGCTGTACCTCTCACCATGCTGCCTGCATCACCAATTATCCAATTGTTTACCTTCTCTGTCTTTGATGCTGACATCCATGTTTGTAGCAGCAAATGTGTACTGAGTGCGACCAAGATACTACTGAATGTTAAACATATGTTACATACACATAATAACCGTATTTTTCATAAGCTACATCAAACAAAAACCCCAACAACCAAAATGTATGTATAAAGATTTTATTATATATTTATAAGTAATTTATTTATACATTTTTTCATAAAAATGTTTATTAAGGGAATATAAAAAAATCATTCTGACCCATGAAAAGCCAACTAGTGCAAACTATTAGACAGGAGCTAATACTGTTTTGTGCTAGACAGCCATACTTCATCAAAATCATCCTCTGCAATCTTCAGCAGCCTAAGTAAAAATAGAATTTTACATGGAAAGTGAAAATTGTGGCGCAGTCAAATAAATGTTACAAGTAAAAATAAAACATCACTTTTATTGAAAATGTTTTTAAGAAAATGTTCCCAATTATGATATTTATGAGGAAGGTATATGCAGGATATGAAATAATTTGTTCTCCAAAGAAATAGTTATATTCATACATTCTATGTCTTGTAAGATATAGTTCTGTATTCTTGAAAATAACTCTGAAATAGCAAGGATTGAAGATATCTGACCTTCTTGAACATTGTCATAAAAATTATTTCCTATTGCGGTGGCAGTATGGTTTTAACGTGATGGTGGGACATTCTGTAACCCTAACGTACTGAACAAACTTAAATGAAGGCCTAGAAGTTCTAATGCCAATTACAAAATGATTTTGCTTCTTCTAACAATAGAAGATCCACTCACCTAACACGTACCATTAATGGGAAAATAATAAATCAAGTAATGAATTTAAGCATTTCAAAAGGAAAAAGGTGAATAAATTAAACCTCAATATATTTTGCTATAAAATTCTTGTATCAAGTTTGGTGCCAACTGCCGTATATATGTGGTTAGCAAGGTATTGCCAAAATGCAGCCATATACATGGGGGAACTTTACTTGGTGCAAGTGCTGAATGGCTCCTGAGCTGACAGGCAGCCATCTTCCCCCTTTCCTGTGTTTAAGGGGATATGTGAGGCTTCCATTAAAAAGGTGCCCACATTCCTGTTTACGGTTGAATCCAGGCTTACACTAACAGCAAAGATAATGATTTTGTACAGTAATGTGGTCTGTGACTATCTACATGGTAGATACCAAAAGATCAGCTGGCCACCATGCTGGAAAAAGGCTGGTCTTTGCTAATATGCAGGGATTAGGAATTAGAAACCCCCTTTCCAACTTCATTAAATATTATTTTTTTTTTTTTAAATGCTAAATTATCTTCCATAGACTAAAACTCCCATCATCATCAGTCAGAAGAGTGACAAGTAACACCTGTCTACCATGACTATATGAGCTTGCTTGATATCGCATTCCAAAACCTTGGTCATAAACATGGCGTTGCCCTTGTGGCCATGACAACCTTCACTCCTCTGGGAAGCTTTCCACAAGATTTTGGAGTGTGTCTGTGGGAATCTGTGCCCACTCAGCCAAAAGGGCATTTGTGAGGTCAGGCAAAAATGTTGGCTGCCAATGTTTGCCTAGAGATTTCCGCCTATGTGCTTGATTTTATACATCTGTGAGAAAGGAGTGTTGCTAAAACACCCCAATTCAATAATTAAGAGGAGTGTCCACACACTTTTGGCTATCTAGTGTCTATATCATTAAATTGTTGGGTACAGTTATACGGTAAATCCCCACAAGGAATTATTTGCATGAAAAGAATGTTTGTAAAAACATAATTTAGTGCCCAAGACCTGAGTCTACGGCCAGCAATTCATATTATTTGGGAAATAAAGCTTCTGAGAGGTCACAGACGAATGATTGTCTAAATGTCAAGTAAGACGAGATGTGCTAGTACTCGCTATTGAAACACAAACACAGCTTAAAGTGCCTTTTTTTGCCAAAAGATTAGACTACAAACTCGTGTGAACTAAAAATGAAATGATTTATGGGATTTTAAATAATTAACATTGGGAAACGTGTTTTGATACTCGATTGGTCGTCAGCAGGGTGCCATTTTTGCACTCTTATTGTGGAATCGCGCACAATGACCTTAACTAAGGCAAGTGAGGACTGCAGTTCTTTACATGTTAGTCTGGGTTCTTTAGTGGCCTTTTTAGGAGGAAATTTGGTATACCTGCCACTCCTAGGACGGTTCACTACTTTTCCAAGTTTTCTCCATTTATAAATAATTGCTCTTATGGTTTGCTGGAGTCCAAGAACCTTAAAAAATGGCTTTGTAACCTTTGCCAGACTGATAGATCTGAACTTCTTTAGGTCATGTGCTGCTTTTTGAGACCTTTTAGACTACTTCACTTTGCACGACAGGTTTTTTTAAATTGATGTTTAGATTCAACAGGGCTGGCAGAATTTGAACCCAATTATCGACTAGGGTTGTATTTAGGAATGCACCGCTATATCGGTGGCTGAAATATATTGGCCGAAAAGGGCATTATCGGCAAAATGCTGAAATAAAAATACCAAAAAAGGCCAAAAATAATTGTCCGCAGGGGCCAGGCTGCTTACCTGTGCGTTGTACTGGCCAGGAAAAGCAGGAATCCAGCGGAGTAACGTGAAGAAGTCTGGGAGTGAGAGATCTGCAGTTCAGATAAGGAGGTGGGGGGGTATATGAGCAAGTATGGGTGATTAAGGGAGTGAATGAGTATCTGTGAATGATTAGTATCTGTGAATGAATGAGTAAATTAATGAGGGTGTGTGATAGCATAGACGTGTACGTGGGGGGTAGCATGGCATAAGGAGCCTGTAATCACACCCCTATCATGCACAGTTTCTAGCATGTATTGGCTGCCTGGTCATGATAGTTTGAATAGTGTTATATATACCGTATTTGCTCGATTGTAAGACAACCCTGATTATAAGACGACCCCCCAAAATGTGAATATTAACTTATGAAAAAAAGAAAAAGCCTGAATATAAGACGACCCTGTAGGAAAAAAGTTTTACCAGTAAATGTTAGTTCATGTAAACTATGTGAACAATTGTTTGTTAATAAAAGCTATGATTGAGAAAAATATTTTGTTTTTATTTCTTTTTTTTTTCAACCTGCCCCCCCAGTTATGCACATCTGCCCCCAGGCTTGCCACTCTGCCCCAGAAATGCCTTATACCCCATACATGCCACTGTGCCCCATGATATGCCTTTTAACCCTCTAAATGCCACTGTGACCCATGATACGCCTTTTAACCCTCTATATGCCACTGTGCCCCATGATATGCCTTTTGACCCCCTATGTGCCACTCTGCCTCCAGAAATGCCTTATACCCCTATATGCCACTCTGGCATTTAGGGGTTTAAAAGGCATATTATGGGGCAGAGTGGCATTAAAGGGGTTAAAAGGCATTTCACAGAGCACTCTGCCTCCAGAAATGCCTTACACCCCTCATTTAACACTCCCCCTCCCTCCTCCAAACTTACCGGTGCTTCTGAGTTGGGGAGGGTGCATACCACAGGAGGATCCAGGTCCCCTGCATCTGAGCCCCCGGTGCTTAGTCCGGGCAGCATGTAGAGCTCCCCTGCATCCTCCTGTGTTATGCCCCCCCACAACTTACCAGTGCTTCTGAGCACCGGGGTGCTTAGTCCGGGCTGCGTGTAGAGCTCTACGCGATACAATCGCGTAGAGCTCTACACGCAGCCCGGACTAAGCACCGGGGACTCAGAAGCACCGGTAAGTTGGGGCGGGGTTAACACAGGAGGATCCAGGTCCCCTGCATCGCTGCGGGGGATCTGGATCTTAGTCTCATAATCAGACCTATTTGAGGTCTGATTATAAGACGACCCTGATTATAAGACGAGGGGTATTTTTCAGAGCATTTGCTCTGGAAAAAACCTTGTCTTATAATCGAGCAAATACGGTATATATATATATATATATATGATTGCTAATACCGTTATTGAATTGGTCTGTCCAATTTTGTTGTGTTTACTTACTTTTAATAAAAGTGTGGTTAAAACGCCAAAATTGGACAGAAAAAATCAATAACAATATTACTATATATACACACACACACATCAGCAATCACAGTCCTATCATGCTAAGTCAGCCAGTACATGCTGGAATCTGGGTATGATAGGAGTGTGATTTCTTTTTAAATTATATATATATATATATATATATATATATATATATATATATATATATATATATATATATATATATATATATATATATATATATATATATATATATAAATTAACAAATATTGTTATTGATTTTTGGTGTGTTACTTTTAATGTTTTTTTTTTTTATTATTATTATTATTATTATTATTATTAAAAGGTGTGTGTGGGGGGGTCATTTTGGTTTTGGCCAAACGAATCGTGAAATTTCAGTTTCGGTCCAGAATTTTAATTTTGGTGCATCCCTAGTTCTATTGTATTTTTCCTTCTATACATTATTTAAAATCTGCAGTTTGCTTTCACTCTGGTTAATATTAAAATTAGTTTGCTGATCTAAAACTTTTGTGTGACAAAAATAGTCAGGATGGGGTCAAACACTAATTATATTTAAGCTAATATACCCCGCCCCAGGTTTTTTTTTACCATTTTGTTTTTTTAAATGTTGTTTCATATATTCTATTTTTTTTTTTTTTTATGTAGTGTGTGTGTGTGGGGGTGTGCAAATCACCTCATAACCCCAGAAGATTTTTAAGTTTCCTACTTTTTTCAGCATGCATGCAGATCCTGCTGCTTCTTGGCTTTAATGACTTTGCAAGTTGACTTGCATACAACACGCAATTACTTGCACTTTACGATATAGACCCGATTGTGAACCTCTCTGCCTCATCCCTAAAGTTTTCTCATCTTTTCTCATCGCTCGCCATGCTCCCTTGACAAAAAAAACTAACAAAAAAAAAGCAAAAAAACAAACAAACTTGACCCCTTCACTTATTTGTAGTGTGTGGTGGTCTAGAAGAGGTCTATGACCTCCTTGGTACAAACATTCATATCAGCATTGCCTAGGTATTATGTAGTTTCATGGCACCATACCCCAGCTTACCAAGTGCCAATATGATATGGGATATATTACCGCAGAGGCACAGACCATACCTTTTCCACACATTATTAAGGACTGCTCTCAATGCATCAATGATCCACCCAATGGCAACTCTCCCTTCTTGATTTCTGCTCAATGGAAGACCACACTCTATTACCGATACATACTATGCAGTACATGAACTTTGTAGAGGGGTGAAGGATTTTTTTTTTTTTTTTTTTAAACCACTACATTCAACCTTGTCATTGCAGTATTTACCGGTCTCTTTGTTGTAGGCTTATTATAATGAAAGGAAGGTCTACTGTGGAAAACATAGCTTGTAAAATAGTTTAGTGGGGTATATTAACTCATGAGTTGGTAGTAAGGTTTGTAGGTGAGAGTTATGGTTTCAACTCACTGAATTTACAATGCATTATAAAAGGACCATCAATGGAAAAGCAGGAAAGACTGAGCTGGACCTATGTAATGGATGCATACTTCATTTTGCTGGCTTTCAGGAAATCTAATCAATTTAACTGAATAGTATATAGGATCAGCCTAATTTATTTTGAAGGGCTTGCCACTTCACAACAAATAGAAAAGTATGAGCTTCATGTCTAGGCAATCCTTAATTTCAAGCACAACCCAGATATTGGCTTCATATAAACCAGATAAACAAGACAAACAAGTCTGAAATGTTTCACCACCCAGTCCTCTTTCCCTTCACTGCAAGATAGGTTGATGAAATATTCCTTTACCAACCTTGGCTCACATTATTGTTTCTTTTTAAACACTCAATATACTGGTCAATGGATGCCACATCTATAATGGGAATGCATGGAAATTGCAGCTCTGGGACAAACATCTCCACATGGTGTCACATGCAACCAAATCCACAATATTTGGATATAGTTCTACCCACATAGAGTGGATTTAATGTGATGACATAACAGATGGAACATGCCACCTCTTTTCCTTTCTCTTCTTCTGTAAAGTACATATAAATCTACCATCAGCACTACTTACAGTACAGGCCACCTGACAGCCAAAAAATAAGATTGATTTTTGGAACAGTCCCAGCAATTTCAGGGCTGCTGGCAGCTATGACATTTATAGTGCTGTGCTTATTAGCTAATATGGGTTATTTTTTTTTATAGACATGTTAAGATGCTGTGCAAAACCTTATAAAGAAGCAGAAATTAAACAAGGAAAGGTCAAGTTCATACACTTATAGTTGCAGATAGCCGTAACAATACTAATTTTGCATAAATAATCCCGTGGCCATTTTTTGGCTCTGGCTTCTTTAAACCTATTTGGGTTTTAAAACATGGAGAACACTGATGCAGAAAAAAAGCATAATCCTTACATAGATGCAGGCGCTACTGGTGTGGCTGCTGTGTTATCTTTAGCATTCTTAAGTAACAATATACTAACATGCAAGTTGACCGCTAATCTCAGTAGGTACAATGCAAGCAACATTTATATTTTTCTTGATTTTTTTTTTTTTAACCAAAATGAAACCACAATAATTGCTTTTCAATTCTGGCACAGAAAATATATATATATATATAAACAAACAAACATTCATACGTACACACGCACACACACACACACACTTCACTGTACATAACACTTCCAATAGCAGCGTATATTACTTTAAATAGGTTTACTGGGGGATCACAGCAATGCAAGCTATTGCTGTTAAACTACCGGTATATCTGTTATGACTTTCTTTCTATGTCTTAGTGAATCCTTAAATTGAAAAGAAGTGAGATATCACATGAAAAGCATATATATTTATTATGCACTTTCATATACATGAGTCTTTTGCTGAATATAATACAAGGAATAAAATAAACAATTTACAATGTTGAATTCAATTTACAAAGGCTATTTACAAATCAAACTGCAAATGAAAAAAATGGTTAAACTAAGCATTTCTATTGAGGATGCTATGTTCTAAGCAAAATACACTTGCATAGCAGAGTAAATGTTTAGAAGGAACATTTTACAAAATAAATGAAAGAACTTAAATACTGTTAAGTAGAACAATACCAATAACAGTCGATAATGGTGAATAGCATTCGTGCATTTGACTTTAATAGTTCGAACATCTGCTGTTTTAGGGATATATTCCCATTCCAATCATTTTCATGGCATGTTTCAAAGGACCTAGTGGTTTTATTAACATAAAACATTAGCGTACTGTGGAAAATACTCCAACCATAAAGTGTTTTTCACCAATATTTCCAAACACTAGAGTCATACTGAGAAGCGGAAACAAAGTATTTTGCAATTTGCTTTGCAAATATATATTGTGATGGATAAAATGGTCCCTTGCGAAATGGGAAATCTTTTATCCACAAGACACAAGGTGCATTAGGCAAAAAAAAATATATATAAATTAATATTCCAATAAAATCATATGGATGAGTAGGAAGAAAAAAAAGAGTCAACTATGGGGACTTTTACCAAAAATATATATGTAGTGACAAAAATACAGCTTTATGTAGTTTAGTTCTGTAACACCCAGATTGATTTTGCCATGAGGGTAAGGCTATCGATCATTTAAGAAAACGGTAGTGTGGTTAAATATATATATCTCCCACGGGGACAACAAATGGGATTTTTTATTTGCCAACATATTTCCTCAGCTGAGGCTTTATCACTACTAGTGCTTTGCATGGAAAATAAATATGTCATTAATTTTGCTACAAACAAAAAAATAGGAACCACATTTTAAAGTCATACACATGTCCACTTCCGCCACAAATGGTTAACTACATACTTCTTCCTCTAACTGGACAAAAGACAACAAACTGGTTACGACATTTAAATAAGCATTGATAACGTTAACATCAAATAATACATAACACTGAGCTTTTCAGTGGTGGATAAATATCCTTTTTTTTTTCGGAAAGGTTGAGCATAATACATTCAACTCACTGCAGAAATAAAATATAGAAAAAAAAAAAAGTTTGCCGAGCTCTGCTAGCTGAGTAGGTAAAGGCATGGCACGCGAGCCATCAGAAATTTGGTGTACGTAAATACTGAAGTATAGGCAGTTTCCTCCAAAAACGTGGTATTTTTGGAGACCTACAAATATATTGCAGAGGAAACAGCTGTGGGAACTCTTCAAAAGCTTGCCAAGATTGAACATATTTCATAACCGTATAAATACTTTCAGCTAAACAGATAAAAATAATAAGGCAGAGGGGTGCATGTCATACCCGGTTCACTGCAGGACATGCGTATTTGAGTGTCTGAGTAATGAGATCAATCTGAAAGCTTCGGAGTTACATTTTATGGGGGAATCGAGGGGGAGCAGTTACAAAGTGCATTTTTGTGCACAGTACATTTTTTTATTTTTTCGCACGCGTTTAACAAAGTTGCCTAAAACCAGGCACAATAAAGCAATTTTCAAGTCATCTGTACTTCTGAAGTCTCTGTCAAAAAATTGCTTTGGAGAGCTGAAGTGTCAATGTTTGTATGACTTTCCTCCATTCTAGTAATATTGTTGTGCTTCTTCAACCTGTAGAATTGGGGATACAAAAATAAAATGTTAAGGATTCAAATTCCTCTTTTAGAGTGTCTGCAAAATACTATACATATATATATATATATATATATATATATATATATATAACAAATGGTTTTATGTCTGTGTAGGATAAATAGCATGTTGGGGTATACCGTATGTTGATATGAAAGGTTTTGCTTTGTTGCAATACTTTTGTTTGCAAACCCCCCCAAAAAAAACTTGCATTCCTACGTTCAAAACTTAAAAAAAACGCCAAAAAAACCCAGAAAATAGAAGAGCTTAAATTGCCTGTTTTTTTTTTTTTTTATAGAAAAAGACATTACCATTTTGTTAAAGCAGCACATCTTACCATTTATAGTGGCGTTTCCTTTTTGTAGTTAAAGCTAGGATCATTTCCTTCAATTTGAAGTTTTAATGATTGCTTAAGGCCCAAGTCTGTTTCGGATGGAGGGTAGCCTTCCAACACTTCCTGGTGTCCTCTGCCTTGTAAAGCACGTGGCACAGAAACTCTACCGAGAAAAACCTGATTTCCTTGAAGGTGATAGTTGGGATTGGTCATAATGCCATTCCTTTTCTTCTGCTCAGCACTTTGTTGTTGAATAAGAAATTGTTGTTGGGAACGTCCAACCTCCTGTTGGACTGAGGGAATTTGGATTTTAGAGGCAGTGTCGCTGTGGACTTGTTTGAGTGGTACATTCATGCTGGTTACTGAACTTGGAACATGGGCTCTTTTGTCAAACTGAGTCATTTCATATTCCAGCACCTTGGACTGAGAGCAATTACTTTGCTTTGTTTTCTTACCTACTGAGCTGGATTTATTTGAGGTGTCCCCTTTCCCACCTTTATTTGACTTGGTGGATTTTAAACTAGGCTTTACTTGACTCCACTCAAATTCACTGGTTGGGGAATTATTTTGTCCCAAAGAATGTGTTGTGGAAGTAGGAGAAACTATTGACTGTCTGCTTCTACTACGTGGTAGAGAATGCTGTTGAATTTGCTCTGTAAAAGAAAGGCAATGGAAACTATCAATAGGCACAGTTTGAGCAGTTGCAGTAGAAGACGTTGTACGAAGAGAAGAGTTTTTAGAACTTTTTAAGGAATTATTCGAGAGTGACGACTTGTGTCTATCAACAGTAGAATCTGGGGATTCTGATGGGGAGCTGAAGGCATGAGAAGGACCATTACAGAGACCACGCATAGCAGGATGGACATCACCACCTCCTGTGCTAGATGAACTATTGGATTTAATGGTTAAGGATTGCACTTTTGTAGAGGATGGGTTTAAGGCTTTTTGCTCCATGGTATGAACAGGAGAAGGATTGCATCCATTTAGTGTTGTTGCTCCATATTTTTCCAGGAGTTTAATTATTTGGGAATGTCCATTTTTGGCAGCTACCCGCATTGCTGTGCGTCCAAACTGATCAGCGTGATTTGGATCAGCCCCATGTTCCAACAAAACGTGGACAACGTCAGCGTGACCTTCCTGGGCTGCAATACACAGCGCAGTAGCACCTTGGTTACAAGTGTGATCGACAATGGCTCCATGATCAATTAACAGCTGTACGACTTTCACATGGCCTTGCCAAGCAGCAGATTGTAAGGCAGAGCGTTTTTCATTGTCTTCAGCATTAACATCGGCTCGATAAGATAGAAGAGACTGGACCATCTCTAAATGTCCCTGCCAGCAGGAGACATGGAGAGCTGTTCTTCCCTCTGTGTCACTGGCTTCTACATTCGCTTCACTTTCCAGAAAATATTCAGCCATTGTAAGCTGGTTTTCCAATGACAAAATATAAAGTGTTGGTCGTCCGTCAGCATCCTTGGCATTAATATCTGCGCCGCTTGCTAAAAGCAGTTCCACTATATCTCTGTGTCCTTCCAGTGACGCCACACGCAGAGAATTACGCCCATCATATCCCTTTTGATCAACCAACGATTTATTCTCCAACAATATTTGCACGCAATCATAATGGCCCTCTTGTGCAGCCAGTATTAAAGGAACGCGTCCATCGTTGTCAACCTCGTTTGTTCGAGCACCTTGTTCAATTAATGCTTCACATATCAATCTGTGACCTTCAAATGCAGCCATGTGCAGTGGAGTCCATCCAGCATCATCTCTATGGTTTTCATCTAAACCTCTGTCAAGAAGTGTTCGCACAACTTCAACATTGCCTTGAGCGGAGGCTATGCTTAGCACAGTTCTGCCTTCACTATCAATGCTATCTACTGCTGCTCCCCAAAACAAAAGTGTATTGACAACTGATGCATGTCCCATGGATGCTGCGGCAAGCAGAGGAGTACGCCCATTATTATCAGTGTGATCCACATCAGCACCCCCTTCTAGGAGCAAATCAACAACATCTACGTGCCCTTCGTAGGCAGCAACAAGTAATGGTGTCATTGCATCCTTGTCACAGTGATCTACTTCTGCGCCACGCTCAATCAGGAGGCTAACAACAGAGGCATGGCCTTTACTTGCTGGCACACACAGAGCTGCAACTGATAAAGCTGTTCTCCCATCAACATCTTCGTGGTTAACTTCTGCCCCATGGCTTAAAAGATGCTCTACAATTTCTTTGTGCCCCATGTACGCAGCTGCAATCAAAGCAGTTCTGCCTTCATTGTCAGCTTTATTAACCTCTGCACCATGCTGTAGCAAATTCAGTACAATATCTTCATGCCCACCCCATGCTGCTGCTCGTAAAGCTGTTCGACTGTCTGCATCTGCACAATCCACTTTGGCACCAGCATACAAAAGCGCAGAGACCACCTCTGTGTGTCCTCCCCATGCTGCAGATCTCAACGCAGTCCATCCATCGTGATCACAATGATTAATATTTGCACTACATCCGATTAGACAATTCACTACCTTTACATGTCCTTGCCGGGCAGCTAATGTAAGTGCTGTCTGTCCATTGGTATCTTCTATTTCAAGGTCAGACCCTCTTGAAACAAGCAAGTTGACCACATCAAGGTTGCCACTGTAGGCAGCATTGGCCAACAAAGTTCTGCCATTAGAATCGGACTGATTAACAGAGGCCCCATTATCCAGCAATGTGCGTATTGAATCCTCCCTTTCTAGTGCTTGTCGTACAATACAACAGGTTCTGTCGTCTTCGCTATCAACATGAGCGCCTGCTTTTACTAACAGTTGTAGCACCTCTTGCTCCTTTGGTATTACAGTGCACAAGGAGTCTTTTACACATGTTCCATTCCATATCATCCACAAAGCTAACTCCGAGTTGGTTAGTTGCAAATTTGAGTGAATAAGATGTAGAGCAAACTCTTGTACTTCTACAGGGGTCAGTTCCTTGGCACGACATGTATAACTCATTGCAAGCATTCGATGGCCCTCAGCTGCATTACACAGGTATTTCTGGGTGCAGTGTTTTACATCAAGCAACCACTCTGCAAAACTATAATGAAACAGGATTTTTGTATTGCCTATTCCTTCAACCAGGACTTTTGACAACACATCCAATTTCCTTTGAAAGTCTTCCATCGTCAAGGACATATTTTTAGTCCAAACTGCATGAAAGAGTTCTATGGTTGTTAGAGGACGACACGCTGCTAGTATAACATTTAAAATTGGTTGGACCTTGGCAAACTGTTTCCTAACAAACAGTCTTTGACATAACCAAAGGTATAAACCATTTAAAGTTCCAGGGATATCGCGGATCTCGCGAAGCATGATGAAATTTTCCACAACTCCATCTAAAACACGCTCTAAGTAAAGAAAACACCCGCTGCTTTTGATGTGGAGCTGGTTTAACATCTCTGCTGTCTCTTTTGTCAAGTGTTGTCTCAATGCTTCTTCTTGGTCCAAACGATGAAGAATATACTGCTGGACATCCTTCACTATGTAAGCCTTTCGAAGATCATCCAAACTTATTTTTCTGAAACCTGTGACAGAAAAAAATATATTTATTAGACAGAAAGTTCAGAAGTAACACCAGATGCAAATTAAACACCAATGCAACCAGAGTCTCTATTCTTACATCTTGTTTCTTGCTGATGAAAAAAAAAGAGGCGACTGGTAGGAATTTGGGTTAAATTTAAATAAAAATTGAAACTTAAGAAATGCAGATTGTCTTCTCACCAGTCTATTAATGCTGCATGTACCCGGATGCCTTTCACTCTATAACCATTGAAATTACGTATGAGAGAAGGAGCACACAGGTAGTGATGTGCAGCATACTGTGGCATCTCTAGTTTATACTGCTCTATTTGAATCAACTCCTTCGGGAGAAGGACCATTTTTATTTCCATATTCTTCCAACAGATCCGTCATAAATGGGACACCAAACACCACCCTTACGAAAAAATTACTGCAGTTTTTCTGAAGTAATACTGCAGTTTTTTGGACATGAAAAAACTGCAACACTGCACTTTTACTGCAGTATTACTGCACATTTACTGCAGTTTTACTGCATTTGTACTTCACTGTACTGCAGTTTTACTGCAGTTATTTTTGTACGGAAGTACAATTGCAATAAAGCTGCAGTACATTGAAGTACAATGCAGTATAATTGCAGTTAAAAAAAAAGGGCAGTAAATGTGCAGTAATAATGCAGTACAGTGAAGTACAAATGAAGTAAAACTGCAGTAAACGTGCAGTAATAGTGCAGTAAAAGTACAGTATTGCAGTTTTTTCATGTCCAAAAAACTGCAGAAAAACTGCAGTAATTTTTTTGTAAGGGCAGAGTCGTGCCGAATATGTTTTGCTAGGTCGCTTTAAAAACTAAACCTCTAGTCCAAAATTCTGCTTTTGAGATACGCTGGGGGGATTAGGTAGAAAGGCATCACACAATTGGGGAATATTGAAAAGTCCTGGTATTTCACGATTTTGCTTTAATAAATCACTTTGATACAAAATTGTCTTGTTTGGTAAACATGTACTAAATATTAAGGATGTAAAGGAAAAAAGGCACAGAATCACCCAATATAAAAGTGGCACAGAGTTATAAAAATATTTTTTCTGCCCCGGGAACCAGAATAAATAAAGCACCGCATTTTATGTCACAGTATCGCAATGGCTGATCTATACATATATAATTTTGCTAAGGCAAGCAGTCAATAACAAGACATTTTGGTCAATAATTTGCTACTGAATTTCGACCCCCCTCAGCATCGCCAAGTCAGATTTACTCTTAATATAGCAACCGAGACTCATTATAGCAATTCCATAGTTATCGCTGCCCATCTGTGCAAAAGCCTTTTCTAAACAGAAACACATTGAAGTGCAGTCTCGATATCAGAACAGTTCAAAGAATGTGAAGCTTCATACCTAAACTGCAAACAAAAGGTAAGCCATTAAAACGAGGCGTTTGATCTCTGAACACACCAGATTAGAACGGTTCCTGTAGAAATACCCCACCATATACCATCTCTAACTGGACTCAACCGACAAACCACATTTCCATAGAAAACTTATATAAAGCCAGCCAGTGCGTATATGATATATCCAAGGGGGGGTGTTATCAGCACGATTATTCCATTGGTTGCAGCATTTCTAGCACTTTATTAAACCACTAAAAATATAATGGAAATTTCTGCTAATTATAAAACATTGTAGAATCTGACCTCTTTTTGCTCAGAAAACCATAGCAAAAGGTTAATGAATAATCCTCTTTTGATACACCAGTGCTTTACAACAGGATTTTAGTCTACATATTGGCTTTTTCATGCGCTATCATTTTCTGATGCACCTGGCATAAAAGTAAAGCCCAGGTATGCATCATTATTAGAGCTCCTTAGTTCAGAGACTCCCCCTGCACCTGGGTTAGCACCTGTTAAATTATTATGACTAATGGGCGCGCCATCCAAGTGCTAGATCCTGTCACGAATCTGATTAAAAGATGCGGCATTATACAGGATAAATTAAATACAAAAAGGTAAGATGCATCAAAACGCTCCAAGGAAAGAAACAAAAGCTTGTATTATAATAAGGACTCAATTAAATTCTTCCTTTCAATGGGAAGCTTTATAATATTTAGTAAAAAACTTTTGAAGTGTAAAAAGAAAAAAAATTTGAGAAAAAAACAAAACTAAAGCAGACAGGACAGAGAAGCTAGCAGTCATAAGACAGCTGCAGGTAAGAACCAGAAGACAGAGACAGCTCACTAGTTCATACATGTTTACGTATGTGGGGAAATTAACCGGCCTATTATTATTTAATGGTTTAAACGCCATTAGACTTTCTCCAGCGCAGTTTAGAGAGCTTGTGCCTTTAACAGCCCTCTAATGCCAAGTTAACAGCTGTTTCTCATTACCACAGAGGCCTTTGTCTAAGCTTTCATGGAACAAGCAGGACATTAATCATTAGGAGCATTCCATTTAAACTAACTCTTTCCTCTTCCACTTTACTTGGAATCCCAAACTACTGCTCATCTCGCACAGAGCCCATCACAGGACATAAACGCTTTAAACAACAGAAGCGCCTGTTTTCTTAAATTCACAAGAAGTGCAACTGCCTTAGACCTCTAATTGGGATTCATGAGCTTCCTTTGCCAACAGTCAGCGTGGCCGGGTTTTAATACCGGGAATATCATCTTTAGAAAATCTACCAGCGTACGTGTGTATAAATAAATATGTTCAGTAGCGCAGATTAAACAAAAAATGAAAAAAAGATTTGAGTCCAGTAATATTAAAGAATACCTTTGTATTGGACTACGGGAGTATCAACTTCCCTTTATCCAGACAAAAGCAATACTAACCACAAGTTAGACATGGTCAGCAGTATAGGGGTTAAGGAGAATGTTATGTCTCACAGAAGTTTAACCCCTTTGGGAAGAGGGATTATACCAAAAAGCCTGGGAGTTTTTTCCGTATGTAGAAATACACGAAACATAATTATTAGTAATGTCTTTTTTTAAAAAAATACTAAAATATTTTATTTTAAGTTTTTTTTAGCAACTGTGCCTAGGAACCAAAGCTCAACAATGACCGAGTTTATGTTGTTTGGCTGATTACAGTAATAGCCCACATACATATTTTTTATATGTTCAGGACAGTCACATTCATACTTTCCATATATTATATATACATTATATATATATATATATATATAATGCATTTACCTTAAAAGGAGTTTGAAGGTAGTGATAGTAATATCAATTTTTATTTTTAGTGGGAGGGCTAAGGGATATTGGGGCACTTTTTTTTTTTTAAATTCAAAAATAAAAATATATATTTTTTACACTGATCCCAGTGCATTATGGATCTCTCTTATACATTTTGAATGTTAGTGATGTCATGGTTGTAGTTATTTATTACGTAATTCCCTTATTTTTCAACACAATCGGTACGGGGGACAGTCCAGACTGCCAACAGACAACCTGACCTCCTGTGTAGCGCCAGATAGATGTCCTTGCCGCTGTAACAAATTCCTAAGGGGCATTTTGGCACAGCTTTTAAAAAGGACCTACCCATACGTCCTAAGGAGTGTGAACGGGTTAAGTTGGTCGTAAATTAGTTCAGCCCCTGTGAAAAGTATTTGGTGGGGGAAGGGGTGGTGAGTGATACTGGTATTGTAAAAAAAAAATAAAAAAAATACTCATACATATATCTTTAGACAAATACATTAAATTAGGAGAATGCATTAATTAGAATAAAATCAAGGAAATGGCATATGAAATTCTGCTAGTGTGATAAGAATCTCATGTCCATTTTAATGCTGCAAATGGTTAATCACCTTTATTTCAAATGCTTTTATGTCTTTTGTGTTTTTGAAGTTTCCCTTCAGTACTTTTATTTTGAGGCCCTCAATGGAGTGGGCCCCCTGGGTGAAGTCATGGCCAACCGGGGTTCTACATTCAGATTAAGGGAACTGCAATTGGAACCTCAATAAGCTAATCTTTGTTATGGCTGACTTAGAACAAAGATTTATTGACTTACACTGTCACAAACCTTTTAAATATTATTGCTACATAGATGACATTCATTATATGGACAGAAGGAGAAGAAAAACTAAAAAAAAAAAAAAAAAAAAAAAAAAAAAATCTAATAAAAAAAACATCATAAGTCATTTAACGCATCCCATCCATCAAGTGAAAACTGGACCTCCTTACAGAATGTGTACACTTCCACTCATCTGTATACAGAAAACCTTCAGACAGATGCAGTCTGCAGTCAAACTAAAGGACTACAAAACCAGGAACAATACACAGAAACTTAAACACCCCAAGAACACCTATAAAAATATAGTGTGAAGGATACCACTATACTCATCCCATTCCTGGCTACATATACTAGAGGGAATCAGCACAATTATAAGGGACTTACGAACACTCCTAACAGATCCCTGATCCACTTATCCTGGCTTTCAGATGGACACCCGACCTAACACAAAAACTGGCACAAAGAAAAACACTTAATGAGCAAAACATTATTAAAAATGGCACCAACTGTGCAATATATGTCACTGCGCACTATGTCAACACATCTATAATGACAATGCTGCCCATCATAAGATCAAGGGATCATACTCATGTACATCTCCAAATGCTGTCCAGTTCAATAAATGTGAAACAGGATGTTACATTGGCGAAACTGGTCAGAAACTGAACCTAAAGGGTGAACCTACATAGACACTCCATTAACAGACACAACGAAAATGATAACTGCACTCCGGCCGGCCACCACTTTACCCAGATGGAACACTCCATTGGGGTCCTCATAATAAAAAGTAAAAAATAAAATTGAAATATGCCATGTTGTTGATTTTATTCTCATGTATTTCCCTCATTTAACAGACTTTACTTTGTCTAAAGGTATATGTTTTTTGTTGTTTTTTTTCTTCTTAAAGAATCCCCTTTTCCCCCTCCTTACCCCTCCAAATTCTTTTCACACTGGCTAACTAATTTACGACCACTTTAAAACCTGTGACCTATACCTTATCAGTCTTTATCATGCTCCTTAACTCCTGTACTGCTACCCATATCTTACTTAGATATTCTCTGACTAGTATTGCTTTTCACCTGGTAAAAGGAGGTTCATACTCTCAAAAGCTCGTCCTTAAAAAATGCATTATCCTATACTGAAGTACTCAGGCCACGTTCTTTCACACCAAACTCCTCCAAACGTATCTTTATGGGTCTTGCTTTGTGCACCACTATACGGACAAAAGTATTGGGACATACCTCTTAATTACTGAAATCAGGGTTTAGGCTCCTTAGGAAAACCCTAATGTCCCAGCATACCAAGACATTTTGGACAATGCTATGCTTCCAACAGTTTGGGGGGAGCCTTTTCTATTCCATCATGACTGTGCCCCAGTGCACAAGGCAAGGTCCACAAAGACATGGTTGGATGAGTTTAGTGTGGAAGAACTTGACTGGCCGCACAGAGCCCTGACCTCAACCTCATCCAACACCTTTGGGATGAACCGGAACGGAGCCAATCATTCTCGTCTAACATCAGTGCCTGACCCCACAAATGCTCCACTTGATCAATGGGCCACAGAAACGCAATGTCATTGGAGTCCTTGTTGGTGCAATGGTAACCCATCTCGGTGATACACTTCCTATGACTAAACACTTTTTGTTCTGCAGCTTCTTATGCACACCAGTTTGAAATTGCCAGGAAAGAGACCTTTGTATGTGAATACTTCAGTAAAAAAAATGAACGCTTGTTTCACATATAAAGCGTGAAATGGACTAAATGCTTAATGGACTAAAGTTTCTGGTCTGGTAGAAGTCACCATGTGCATTAAGTTTCTTCAAGGTTGGTGATCAACTTACCGAGCCAGTTAAAACTAAAAGCACATTTGCCATGCCTTATGGCAGCTGAACTCAGGTTCAAAGGTTAGACTAGCAGAGCGTAGTGTCACAACTGCACTGTGTTCTCAGGCTTCAATATATTCTAAGGTTACATTATATACTAAAGTTAATACTACAAAAACCTGCAAACCAAATGGGTTACGTTAACACGAGGACTCTTTTTTTTAGGGAAAACACAAGTTGCTTGTCAGAATCTTAACTTTTATGAAGACTAAAGACCTATCGAGTCAAATTCAAAACAATACAAAATAGGCAATTATGCTTTGCTTTGACGTTTAATACTATATGTCTACTTATTGACCTACACACCTGTGTGTGACATGATTCAGCTACTAATCTATACACCATTAGTAAATGAGTATTTATTTTGCAAATTTACTGGATACTTCCTACAGGGTAACGTTTACAGAGGACGCATCCTACACTAAAGAACATAGTACGTGTGCCAGCACCATGTTGACAAAATATATATATATATATCCACAAATGTATAGATGATATATAAACTTTAAATGGGCGGATATTTGTGAGTATTAGGTTTGGGTATATATTGATACTTAGCATGCATTATATGTGCAGTGATCTACAACAATCTCTAAATTCACTCAACACAAGAAAGCCTTGATTTCCAGCTGGTGGTATGTTCCCAAAAAGGTCCATCAATTAATATACAGCTACCTACCCATAGTTATGGATTGGGCTACAGATATCGGATGGTACTTGACGCTCATTACTAATTGTCAAGGAAAAAGTTACACATATCTATGGCAAGAACCTTAACATGCAGACATAAAAAGCACTTAAGCTACCACATCAATACTGGCCTTCTAAAAAATATATCCTTAAGGAGAGTAAATCCCACATGCCGGCACTATTTAAAATGTGATAACTTCTTACAGCATCTCCTAGAAAGGGCTGTAAACAGGAAACCAAGAAGGGAAAGGCTATTGAGGTAGCTGACCACAATTATTTTCCTTATCTTCTTCAATGCACTTTGCACATGCAGGGATTTTTCTTTTAAGTCCCAGCACTCCTATTCTCTCACATAACCGGCATTGTGACCTTTGGCCAGTGTAGAAAGTAAGCAGTAAAGCACTGCCCGGGGCACTTTCACATACACCAAAGGCTCTTTCACTGTGCTCTGGGTGCGCTTTGTTAAAAAGTACATACTTAACATAGCTTTGCTGAAAACATAAGTTACCCAGATTCTTGCTAAAAATATATATATATATATATATATATATATATATATATATATATATATATATATATATATATATATTATTTTATTTTTTTTACATATTTTCCCTTCTAAAAATCAAATAGTTTAGTCGCTCCTTTGAGACCAGTATTATTAAACTGTCTATAATGTAATGAATAAAACAGAGTAATGTATAACAAATTTATTATTCATAAGACTACCCAAAGAGAACCTTCCATTCCTTGCTGCTGCTGCTACTAATCCACAGTTACACAAAGAGAAAATATATAGGCACACTTTACCAGCCATACATGCATGGGTACTAAAGCATGCAGCGTGGTTCTGGGATAACCTCCTACATATTGTGTGTATGTATAGATGCAGTACATATACTGCGTGCCAACCGATTGCAGACATAGTAGAAATCATCATCTATAAATATCTATGGATTTTTCTTTCCATGACAGATGCGCTTTAAAAGTGGGATTAATGTAATGTTCTCAAACTACAGGAAGGCAGAGATCATACATTATGAATTAGAACTGGCATTAGGGCTCATCCTGTGATATCACTGGTTTTAAAACTGGTCTGTAAATTTTTAAATAAAGTGTATATTAATATCCACAGTATACAGAGAGCCTATAAGCCATGCCGATGACCTGTGACCTAACTTGTGCTTCGCACAACAGAATGGAGGAAAGTTAGCCTTATGCACTACATACACTGCCCATAATGGGATTTATGGCGGGGACTTTGAAATGTTTTATTACATAAAATGCCACTGCTCACTCTAGGAATACATAGAATCCCATAGTCTAGTAGTTAATGGAAAGTTTCAATTTGCATGACAGGTCCACAAAAAAACATCTAATTCATGTCTATGTTATGGCAAACAACAGACAGTCACCACATCTATATCCTTACATACCTGTAAACATTTTGGTGACAGCTCTACTTTGCTTGCGAGCTGAACATATGAGAAGTAGCCACGGAGGGAAAAACTCATGGTGACTCGCTAAAAGATCCGCTATTGTTCCTGATAATCCAGACGGTCGATGCTCGCCTTCCACAGCGTTGCAGCCCTCGTCAACAGAATCGACCACCAAAAGGAGACTTTGGGAAGGAGATTTCATAGCCAGGAGAGGAAGGAGAACACACCTTAATACAGAGGGAAACAAAGTTTAAACAGTTAGTGATGCCAGCAAGTAAGTAAAAATATTTTTTTACTGTTGCATGAGCTGTATAAAATAAGGCTGAGTTTGAAAGTGGAACCATGAGCAGGACCACTTAAATGAACATGGTTCTTCAAGATAGCATTGTGCCTTTAATACATATTGTATATCAAGACCATGATTCTGGGGACAACTCATCATTGTAAGCAACAATGTCAGAGTGATCTTACTAGACATGGCTCAGGACAGGTTTGCTTGTCTTATAACAAGACAATGTGGATGTATAAAAGCCTTATTTCTTTTCACCTCTAAGTAGCTTTATACATAAAAAGAGGCACAACTGTATCTTTCATTTCTTTGTAATGTTGGCATTCACACGGTTGTTATTCTTCTGTTCACATCAGTGTTTCTCAACCAGGAAAGCACAAAACATAACAGATTTCATCCAAATACAAAACTGTTACCACGATGCACAACAGAGATGACCAGAGACCAGAAGCAACATATACACAGAAGATAAAAAATAAAATAAAACAATGTGAACAACATTCACTGGCAGTTCCTGCTCTACATGCGCCCTTATTTTCACACAAGAGGACAGGAAAGCTATTTTGGGATTCAGCATTCTTCTAGATTAAATGGACATGGCAAGCCTGGATTCTAACGCACCAAAATAGTAATTGTCTTGTGCTGTTATTGTTTTTGTGTTTGTTAAAAATAATTTCTGATACTAAATCCACAAACTAAGCAGTAATTGTTTTGAATTGCTGCAAATCCATTCTACGTTTTGTCTAGTTCTTTTGAAATCCACACAAATGTAGCTTCCCTGCTTTCTTTCATAGGCAGTCTATATGCAAAGGGAGACCGCTTCCACAATCAAGGGGTTAACACATTTAACATACAATTAGTGCAGAGACTCCGAAAAGTCCAGTTTCGCATGTATGTGTCCAGTTGTGAATATTTGTGAATATCCAGAAATAAAAATAGTCTTGTACTTTATATATGAAATATCTTCACCCAGAACATGCAATAATGCCAATAGCAGCAGATGTGTTAAGATCCAAAAGCTGCTCGAATGCCAGCTTCTTAGAATTCCACTGTTATTATATTACATGGCATTTGTTAAGCCATAGCAGATTATACCGACTTCTAAAACCATACGGTAATAGCTATGAGCACAAAGTAAATAAAAGGACAAACACTTCAAACGCCCAATAGCCTGTTTCTAGAACCCATGAGAAATAAACGCTGAGCTGCTGCTTAGATTCAGTGCTGTCAGCAAACGGCTGGCAGCTTGCCAAAGGGCTTGCACTCTATACAGCCCCTGTCATCTATGGACCTAGATTCCACTCAGCCTGGAAAGACATCAGAAACTCATTTATTTTTTAAATCAATATTCCTGGATCCACAACCTAGCAACTACACAATCACATTATGCAAATACAAGTTTTTCTAATCAGAAGGCAGTCTCCAGAGGAAAGAAAAAAAAAATATATAAAAGCTACCAATATCACAGCACGTCCAAAAAACTAGGATCCACAAATGTTGGCAACATGATTTCAATGGCTATTCTTTACATCCAACTTTGTGAAAACAGTTTGTCGTGGGTCTTTTATTTCGGCATGACAAGGAGGAGACAAAGTCAGGTCCTTGTATACATCTTACATACATGTATGTATGTATGTATGTATGTATGTATGTACCTGTGTACACTGATTAAAGACTCCAGCAATAGGTGCTTTTTTTTTTTTTTTTTTTTTTTACCCAATTCCTCCATATTCAAATATTAGGTTACACAGAACCGAGACAGACGTGCAATTTTGTTAAAGAGTTACGGTAATCTTGGCAAACTTCTTGAACATGTAGAATCTGGCATTTGGTGAAGTAGCACTAGGGAGTAGGCATTCATTTCTGTTTTAGCATAGTTGTACATTACATTAGTATGGATTTGGCACACGAAAATATCAATCCATGAATCCTTTACCACAAGAACCTGGACAATGCATAAATCAAAATTACAGAGCTGCATGGTTGTGGCCCTTAATGGCTTGAAGGAGCGGCAGCCTGCCTGGGGTGAAGGCTTTGGCATTAGAATGAGCAATGCGACCACAAAGCCAAGTTAGAAGTCAGTTAATAGGTGGTACAACAGACAATGTATTTGTTGAAAAGGGCAGCTTCTTAAAAGTCAGCCTTGGTGAGAAGAATAACAAAAAAAGATAACACTTCAGAAGGTCATGAATGAAGTCAGGGCGACCGACAAAAGACAAAACAAGGGATAAGAAAACAAAACTCCCTTCTGTATTTATTTATTTATTTTATTTTTTAGAAACATTTAAATTAAAGGACGGGAAGCCTAGGCTGTTACTAAAACAGGATGACATCTTCCACCTGATAATTCCACGACAGACAACAAAGTGCCTCCTAGTTTAAAAAGCAGCCTCACAAAACGTTGATGGCCAATATCTCAGAGTTACCAGGTTCACACAGGTATGATGATTGTAAAAGCTGCAAGCAAAATATGAGGAAAATAAATTAAGATGTTTAAATGACCATGCCTTTTTTTTTTGGAAACATTGCTTGTTTTTTCTGGACAATGCCCGTCAAATGGCAGGCAACAGAATGGCCAACAGGCTGGTTCCTACAAAGCTAGAACTCTTGAGTTCCAGGACCAGCGCTACCCCAAAGACGTGTTAATCTACCTATCCTTTAATGATCTCTCATAACTCACCACACTAACACTCTCCCCGTGTATTGGATGGCAGACCACTACCTAAAGCTCAACACCTGCAAGCATAAGCTTCTGGTCCCAGCACCTCCACTGGCTCCCTGTACATTGCAGAATTACATTTAAAGCCCAGCCTACACTACATGGAACTCTGTATTTCCTCCTGATGTCGGTGCAAAGAAAAAAACAAACAAGTACAGTTCTATTCCCAGGAATCGGTAACATCTCACTATGTCCAGCTTGTTGAACTCTATACCATTGCTCAACCCGAGTCGACAGGTTCACTCAAACACTAGAAATCACATCCTGCTGCCTAGAGATTTTTAGCGTCGGACAAACAAATACGCTCTATAAAGCTCTTTAAGACCAATAGGCTTTTTCTTTGGCCAGGAGATAATATTAATCCTTGTAATAATAGCAATTTTAATAATAATATACATGCTTGCCATATTAAAAGCTGTTAATTGTATAGTTTGCATAGCGAAAATGGCAATGCTTTATCTCCACCTTAGCCACAGTTTGGATCTCCATGAATCTCCTCGCTCCTTGGCCGTAGCACCCTATCTTGCCATAATATAAGGCATTTCCCATGCACATGGCGCCCTGGTACAGTGTTGCTCATTGCTTGCGGAACTAAAACATGGAGCAGTCATTCTAACATGAGAGCGCCCGATTAAAAACTCTCCCCTCTGAGCTTAACACCCTTGTGGCCGAATGTAGTGTTAGGAACATCCTTCACAGTAGTGATGAATGCCTAATCCCTTCTTGATTTGTGTGGATGTTCGCTCAACACTTGCAAAGCACTGTTAGGTTGCAGCCATAGAAAACGAAGAAAAAAAAAAAAAAAGCTTCTTAAAGGTTTTTGTTATTTTTGTAATTAAACCGTCAGATGAAAGGATAAAATTACATTCCAGAGAGTGCACTTAATTAAAGTCGTGCTGAAACGTCAGCAGTATTGCTTTATTCAGAGTAAGCGTGTGTTACGGCTTTAGTTAAACATGGTTCACTTTACCACAATACAGGGCACAAAATGGTATTGAAGAGGGGAGAAGGCACGTCTGCATACACAGATACACCATGTACCATGCTATCTTTATTGTGGCTGATACAAGAGGAACGAAATCTCATTGCTCGTCAAAATGTCATTTTCTCACACAGTAGGAGCTAATAAGAGAAAGATTATTATGATTTCTCAAGGTTCTGCCTATACACTCAGTGTTTTATTGCCGCTTCGTATTTTCCTCTCCTAATAAGTCTAAAAAAATATGTTCTAATTCAAATTAATGACCTTCATCTCATTTTACAAGCCTTTCATACATACGAGTTTATGCAAGCTGAATGCCAATAATGGAGAAACACAACATACTTTAGTTATACGATGAGAACACGGACAAGCTTCCTATGTGCTACCTAGCAGCTGCCCAGCAGAATATTTCACATGACTAATACAGTCTGCCACCTTTCAACTGACATCACTCACTTTGTGAGTGTGTGTGGCATGAATTGGAACGTCCACTGCGATCCAGGCCTTCTCATCATCACTGCCTGACCTCACAAATGCTCTCTTGAGATACTCCAAAATCTTGGGGAAAGCCTTCCCAGAAGGGTAAAGGTGATTTTAAATGCATAGGGCCCCAAACTGCATATTAGTGCCCCAAACTGCATATTAGTGCCCACGGTTTTGGAATGGGATGTCCAACAAGCTCATATGGGCGTGATGATGAGGTATCCACATATTTTTGGTCATACAGTGCATATACTGAAAGTGTACTGGTAATTTTGCTGTACAAATAGAGGAGTGATTATATGTCAATAACATTCATCTGGTGGCAAAACATTTAGCTGCTACATTCAAAATAAAAAAAGAGTACCTTTTAAAGGCTTCTGACGGATTGCGTTCACACTCCCCAGGCTGTAAAAGGCTCTGGACAGCAGGATCGTTTAATTTGTCCTCATAGCCCGGCATTAGTCCTCCTCGGCAGATCTGGTCAACCAGTCCCCTGATAAAGCTTCCCACGCAAAGCGTGTCTGCATCCTGGGCCTTGCAAAAATGAAAAGCCAAAACCTGGCTATGCAAACCTCTTTGTAAACCGGCAGGTGAACTTGGCCACAGCAGCTCAGTGCACAGAGCTGTCTTTCCACTGCCTGGGCCACCGACTAGCAATAAACCCCAAGCAGTTCCTTTTCCCGTACTGCCGCCATTGCTGCCGGAGTTTGCCACAAGCACCAGTTTGTTGGCGGCAGAGACGCTGCTGTTTGCTTTCTCTTGCAGACAGTGTTGAAGCTTGTGGAAAATCCATTCTCTGCAGTAGAAGGGTTTTCCTTGGAGTAAACTGGTCTGAGCCATTGTGGCTATTGCTTGTCAATCTGAACTGTTACAAATAATGGCGACTCTGCTTCTGCATTTAAAACCAAATAAAGACTGGGGCCAAAGATGGGGCTAAATTCCAGTAGTGACATATCCTAAACAAGAAACGGCAACGGAATGCAGGGGGCATTCAACGCTTCCAGAAAACAAACTTCTTAGGTATTCACCATGTATAATACTACATGGTTCCTTACACTACATGAAGTACCGGAGTGGCGGTATTTTGCTTATTTCCGAGACCGAGCCTTTTCAAATGGATGGGAAAGTCAAGAACGCTCATCCCTGCATCTGGATTTCATACAACTGTGCATTCTTTCAGTACAAGCGGGAGACAACACATCTGGAAAGAAGAAGAAAGAATCCAACTGTTAGTATGCACCAATTATGATTTGTTCCAGCAGATCATCACATGCATATGTTCGCATCCAAACTCCTATTGAATCGCAGTACAGTGTATGCATTCAACGTGACCCGATTACATAACAAAAGGTGCATACTTTCCCACACTTAGCTATATAATTTTCTCCACGTACTGACCTACTGCCATGGATTTCCTAATCAGCCCTTTGCTGCATACTATAAGATAACTATAAAATAAACTCAGGCACTGGTGGCATTAAGATACATTTAACTCGACTTCCACAACAGGAGAAGTCCTTCGGAACGCATAGTTGAATCAAAAACATACCTTAACTATCAGGGAGACGCCTGCTTTAGACGATCAACCCCGTGGAAAAAAAAGTTCTAATGTCTATTTGGAAGTCATGTAAGTGGCCACGATGTGGTAAATGCTACAGACTCACTGGAACGAATGAACTGCATGCTTAAGTGAGTTTTCCAGACCTGGGAAAGTGTCGACTAAGCACTTTTTCCTGTTCAGATTACGGACCTTGAGATAAATTAAAGATATAATTAATAAAAAAAAATGCAGCCTATGAACTTAAGATGTACCCGACTGTACATACAAACAGACCGGTAAAAAAAAAGCATGGCTGGTTAGTAATTGTATCTCATGAAGAGAGAATACTTCTAGGACTACATGAAACTCAACCAAAACCAAACAAAAACAACTGTGAACATTTACATTCCACCCTTTGACAGCCAACTTTGTTTAGAGGAATTTCCCTTTCGGCACTTTGAGGACCAAATATATATATATATATATATATATATATATATATATATATATATATATATATATATATATATATCTATATCTATATATATAAATATATATATAGATATATATATATACATACACACACACATTATATACAATTGAAAAAGCATGAATTATATAGGCAGTTCAATAAAACACTCGGAAGCCAGTAAAATAATCAATATATACACACTTTGTATCAGCAATGCATTTACATTTCCCAGAAGGGGGGGATACACGTAGTTAATATGCATCGGTGAACGCAGGGTATATTACACGCCTGGTCTGTTTGGTATCGCCTCTTCAAACCTCTACTGCTTTTTTCTAGTATCCTCTAAATGGGTTGAAACAATTTTCAGCGAGATCTCCAACTTGCAGTTTTGTTTTATTTAGATGCATACCGTTTGGAATCAACACACAGATGCACGCTAACCCTGCAGCCCATGATGATGATGAAACCCAAACCTTGGGCAGTTATAGAATTAGAGACACAAGTTACAGAACTAACCAACACGGCTCTATCATATTATCATGTCGGTACAACGGTAGCGTGAGCGTGTATGTATTCACATTGTAAGTTAATTCACAGATACGCGCATACCCGTCAACAGAACTGTCAGTTTTCGCCCACCTGTCACCGGACAATGCATATCCAATTCCAGCCACCTCTAAATTAACTCTTCGCAGCTCTTACTTGTAACATGATGTCAGCTGTGGGATGTAGTGTGTACTTTTCTCTGCATGGGGTGGAAGTGGTTTCTCAATCATTGCTGTGAATTTATTACCCTCTTCCTCCTCCCCAGCACAGCCCCTTAGCTCTTTGTACTGCTGAAAGACCCCCTGGCCACCACCCCCCCTATCTGCACAGACTGGGCAGTTCCAGCCATCGGTGGCTCGCCATGCAGCACACACACACACACACACACACACACACACACGTACACACAGGGGGCTGTAGACATACAACCCGTAGAATAAGAGACAGTCACCGACATGCTGTGCAAGGCCAGAGACCCCACCCCGGGGAGAAGAGGCGGGGGCCGGATCTGTGCAGCTGGGACTGCAGTAGAGGAGGTGGCTGGGAGCAGCATATACAAGCTGGACCTGTGTGCACATGTGTGCAAGCATCTGATCACAGATGTGGAAGTCAACCCTGACACAGTCTCTGCCAGCACCCAGCTGTTAGAGGGGGGATCAGAATACATGTCCCAGGATGCACCGGGCCTGGGATTTTAAATAAATTTAAAAAAAATTACTGGTGGGTCAGTGTGCCCCCTGCCTTTAACGTGCATACGCCTTCTGTTAACCCCTTCAGCATCTGATGCTCCCAGAATGATAATAGTGTGCGCGCCCATACACACACACACACACACACACACACACACACACACACACACACACACACCGTCACCTTCGTCTAGGGAGTTACACGAATGAGTTCTCTAGACTTGCCCGTATGTTTATAAATGCATAGACCAAACAATTACACACTTCCCTCGTGCATTACCTCCATCCAGTGAGCGTGTCCACCTCTGCCCGGAGCTACGCGCCTGTTGCTCTGGTAACAGCACTAGGGGACAGGGACCCCGTAGACTTGTCACCTCAGCCCCCGGGGCTCTCTGTCTCTCTCTTTGTTTCCCCTCTTTCTCGGGTCTCAGTCTGGCTGTCGCTCCGGCTGCTCCTCCTCTCCCTCCCCGAGAGCCGTATCCCCGCCTCCAAACAGCAGGAGGGGACGGCAGCCAAGCAAAGAAAACGTCGAGGTTGAGAACTCTCCAACCGTGACCCCGCCCTTTCCTAGGCCACATCCCACTAAGCTCGCCAAGGACTGTGTCCGGTGGCACGCGGCATCATGGGAGTTGTAGTTTTAGTGCCTATGCGGGTTCCTTGACCACGTGACTAGGCGTCCTGGTGTAACCCTAGTCGGGTACGGTGTCAGAAGCTGTGCTGTCAGGAACTGGGTTACTTCTGTCCGTACTTACACGTTGTGTTTACATTTGCTTTTATTATTAAAAGACCAGCTCCTAGTTGCAGGTTATCTAATAGCCTATACAGATCCTTTTCCTCTCCCAAGGTTATCCTTACCTGCCCTCTGCACCGATGTAGCTTAACTGAACCAAATGTTTACACAGAGAGCAAAAAATCCTTATTATCTCTCCTGTGTTGTGGGCTGTTTTCCCTCTTAATTAATCCTCATGTCGTTTTAATAGTAGTTTAGCTGATAAGCAGTTTCTGCTTCTTGAAGCATTGTGGCAGACTTCCTGGCAGAATTGGCACCGTTAGCCTTTTTTTTCTTATTTTGGAGAAAAATGTGTTGTAGAAGAGTGAAAAGATATTGTACATTTGCATGAAATAAAAAGCCGTATTTTCCGGTTATTTTAAAATGAATGTAGAAATTAACACTAAAAAGATAAGTAGATCGTAGAGCTTGTTTTAAAAAAATTTAACGCAAAACATGAATAAAGCGATCTAGGGACTGCTAAGGACAATGCGATAATTCTAAAGCCACCCGGTACATCACAAAGGGCCCTGGGACAACATCCAGGGATCTGCGTGCCTCTCTTCCCTCCGCCGACGTCATAACCACAGTATCAGAAAGACAACATTCATGGCTGATTAGAAAGGAGGAAACCACCGCTGCTTGTGAAGACCATACACGTTTGTATGCCGCAGTCTACGGAGAGATGAGTCTAAAGTGAATCTTTTTGAGCCTTGTTATGTCTGGCACAAAGCACGTCGAAAACTTCACATCAGTGGTCAGGCATGGTGGTGGCAGTATCATTGTTTGGGGATACTTTACAGAATTCTCTGTATCTAAATCAGGGCCGAACTGGGAATGAAAAGCAGCCCTGGAAAAACATTTGGAGACCGGCCCCATATAGTTTATCTCGCGGTCGAGCTCTTATACCCACACGCACCCCTTATACATACCCGAGTCACACTATTTGCCGTACAAATAACTATAAAACATTTTTTTAATCACATTATTTGTATTAAAATGCCAGAAAGCAAACGTGTTAAAAGGCCCTAATACATTAAATGGATTAGACATAATGGAATCAAAACATTTGCTACTGCAAACATTTTAAGATGAAACAGTTCAATTTTATTCAGTGGAACAAAACAGTGATCACATTATTCTTCACGATATTCTTGTAAGAAACTTTTATTTCTTTATTAATTCATGTAAAATATTTTTTCATATTTAATAAAAGCTGTGATTGAGAAAAATATTTTTTTGTTTTTAATTCCTTTTATTTGCCAGCCTGCCCCCCCACAGTTATGCACATCTGCCCCCAGGCTTTCCACTCTGTCCCAGTAATGCCTTATACCCCCCATATGCCACTCTGCCTCCCTGATTTGCCTTATACCCCCCTATATGCCACTCTGCCCCGTGATATGCCTTTTAACCCCCTTTATGCCACTCTGCCTCCAGAAATGCCTTTTAACCCCCTATATGCCACTCTGCCTCCAGAAATGCCTTATACCCCTATATGCCACTCTGGCATATAGGTATTAAAAGGCACATCATGATCCAAAACACAGAACCAAATCCACACAAGAGTAGTTGAGGAAGAAGAAATGTAAAGTTTTTGTAATGTCTTGAGCAGATAGTGTTTAACAATTATTAAAATGTGCTGTGAGAGACTGATCAATAACTATGTTTGTAGTTCTTTCTTTTAAAGGTGCGCTATACTTTGAAACTAGGGTGACGACAGCCTTTTTTTTTTTCACAGGAATGTTGGGTGTTCCATACATTTCTTTAATAAATGAATGGTACAAATATCAAAATGATCTATTTTTCTTTTACTCAGATAGACTTTTATCTTATATTAGGTTTTTGCAACGCAGGAAATAACCTAAAGTGCCAAGAAAATGCAACAATGCTGAAAATTAGCCAGGGGCAAATCCTTTTTCAGCCAACAAACTGTATTCACCAAGAATGAATTGAACATTGTGTCTCGGCCCCTGTCGTTATGTGTGCAATTTTTTCTTGACCCCAGCCCACCATATGATCCTAGTTCCAGTGGGAAAAAGTCCACATTGCAGATTAAGCAAGATAAGCAATTCGTATTTAAGGTGGGACCCTGCTAAACTAATGACTGGGATCTATGCTAAGGAATTTTATATTTATCAACAAAGCATAGAACCTTCAAAGATCATTAGGACATTTTAGTAATAGATTTCAGTGATTTATGTAACACAGCTTGATAAACACAAGTACCAAAAGTAGACTGTTTACGCTGTATTGATTAATGGACGGCTTGTACGTCTCTGTCTTTTCGTGACAGAATGTACAAAACCATAGAGAAGCACTGTTACCTCCAGTTAAGTATGCCTCAACTAATGTACTTCTCTATGGTGTTGTGTTTCAAGAATTAGCTCTATACACCAAAGAAAATTGTTCCTACTGTTCTCCATAACTGACCGCAGCATGCATGGGACACTAGCGACGTAACCAGGAGTAGGCACCAACATTGCTCATGGTGGATGTTTACTAGGGGTTGTGGTGGACAGCTTTATGATGTTCTATGGACCTTCACAACCTTTGCCACAGACACTGGCATCCTTTTAAGGACAATTAGCCCATCGCTGGACATAACAGGACTTGCTATGCAGGAAGCAACAAACAGAAGCCTTTGTAATGGTTAGTATCAGCTCAAATTAGGATGACCTGATACCTATTTTTTTTTTTTAAAGAAAAATCAATCATATTACCAACCGACCCTGCCAGTAAAATAATTTGGAACAATTTAAAGTTTGTGACTAAAATATGAGTTTATCTTTGTTTTTACAATACTTTACTCTTTCTTACATTTTTGGGAGGGAAAAGGAAAAGCAGGCAATCAAACTTTTCCAGCAGATGCAAGCTGGCAGTAAATATGTTTTTATTTCCAAACAAGCTTTTTTTATTATCACTTAATTTGTTTTTTTTTTCCGTGTTTTAGCACAAGAAGGGCTGCTACCAATTACATCAAAGTTACAAAAACAGGAACTCCACACGTTTAAAAAAAAAAAAACGTTTAAGAACAAGGGCAATCAGATTAAATTGTGTTTCAATTTTAAAATTAATTTTCTTGTAAAATAGGCTTCACTAATCTCAGGAGCCATGAAATCCATGCCTCCTAGATGTTCAGATCAAGCGTTTCATTTTTTTGTGCCATTTTATATGGATTTGTATAGGTGTTCATCTTTTTGGATCATACACGTCAAGCTAGCACACTTTCCTAGAATGTTCTTTATTAGCAATCATACATCACAGTATAAGTAATTGCATTAACATTTACTACATGTGAATATTTTAAAGGATAATTTAAGTAGCCATAGAATATGTAGCCTACGTAATTTATTTTTTAGATGGCAAATTATCAATTATAAAAAAAAAAGTCTCCAGGAGCAAAAACCAATTATCCCAGCAGTCAGGATTAATGGTATTTGAATTGATTTTTTTTTTTTTTTTACCGAAAAGGATAAAGACAATGAAAAATAAATAAAACATTTGGGATAAGCGTGACTATGAGAGAACAGTTGCTGTTTATGGATTTGTGGGATTTAGGAAATCTATTCTTAAAGGCATCCAAATAAAGTACATTGTAGATATCACTTCAAAACCCATTATTGTCAGGCATTGTGCTACCAAATCCCCAGTAAGGAGGTTTCACAAAACCTTTAGTTTTATGAATGCCAAAAGGGTACATTATTTTCTTCTGATTTTCTCTGATTTATGGAACTATAATTTAGGATGGAATATAATTTGACCAATAAGATAAGTCTTAATGATATACAGTGTTAATAAATTATATATAGTTAATAAATCTATAGCGATATTACATGGACACTCCAGTGCCTAAAACAATGACAATATATGTTGTAGTTTGGTGCATTTTCCAGCATTCATATCAAAATATGCGTTTTTTTTAGGGTGTATTGAAAATAAGCTTTTTAGTCTATTTTTTGTCCTATGTTTTCCTGAATGCACAGAACCTTGAAGTTGTGCAGTGTGGGAACAGAAGGAGTACTTGCTTGCTTCTATTGTTTTAAATATGCGCCCATGAAATTAAAGTCTCATTTTCAAAATCCTTTAAAAAAAAAAAAAATCATACATTAAGGGATATGCCTACCGGAACAAAAAAATATATAGTGTACGTTAAAGTCTGAAATGCCTCTGATTATATACTGGGTTATTTTGCATATAATAAAATTGTAATGTTTCTTTTCCAGGTAAATGTAAATAAATGATTTCATTCTTTCATTTATCAATTCTTTCCGTGCCAAGGAAGAGTAGGGTAGCGGCACATAGTTTAATTCACTGGTTGCAAATATTGGTAGCTTGATCCAATTTTGAAGATTTTTTATTATTTTTTAGTAAAGAGGGTGTATTGTGTGGTGTATACTATGGTTATATTTTTTTTATAGAGAGAATACATAATCCATTGTGTACAGTCTGTTTGAAAAGGTAGAAGGAGGTTTGAAAAGTAGAAGGTAGTTTTGAAGAGTTATTTCCAGTAATTCCATATGGCAAACTATTAATGTTGTGCCCGACACTTTACTGTTTATGCTACACAATGACATCTAAATATTTTGTTTATAGTGGGACAAGCTCACATCTCGCTCCCCAGTTACACATATTTAATTGTGCATGAGGTTATTGGGGAGGGGGGGCTGGGACAAAATCCCCGGTGGTCTGGTGTCTCCAGAAACATAAATCTCTCTTATTTTGCATTTCTCCATATAAATTATATGTGCTATTGTTTGTTGCCATCTCTTGCATAAGTTAGATGCTGGCACGCTGGGAGCAATGTGGAACAAGAGAGTTGCACACTAATGAATCCAAATAATAGAAAAAGTCTGTGCACCCTTAACAGGTCAAAATAATCTGATTAAAGATTTTGTATTTTTTGGCATCAAATCCAGTGAACCTGTGGATTATTACTAATTTATTCTTTTTGCCAACTATTGTTTGTCTAATAGGATAGGTTCGGTAAAGTGATGGATATATATAATGATCAGACTCAAGCTTTGCTGCAGACCACGGTAAATTGTCATCACTAACATGGTTATTAACAAGCTGGTTCCCTTTTTTGTCCTGTGCTTTAGCTGCACCTAAACTTTTTTAAACTTATGCAGAATGTTTGCAACTTCATAGTTCTCTAAGATATGATGCACATAGGTACTCAGAAGACATCAGTGGCAGCTGCACCCTACCAAATGTGCCAAGGGATCCTCTTAAGTTGAACAGGAGACTTGACCATGACGAAGGTTAATACTGTTAATGTTTTAACCTAGAGTTATCCACTCGCACTTTAGGACTATTACAAATATATTCAAACCATAAACTACTCAAGAAAGAGTTACCTAGGGTTTCATGGGTCACCACCGTCACCTTTCATGAAATAGTAAGGTTAATATAAGGAACTTTTAACAAATAGAATGTTATATGACTTTTCTCAATGTCACCACTTCCTTTTCAATGTGAAGGTTAATTCTGTTAACCTGAAAGGGAAGCAAAAAGTGCCAAGGCATCAGATGGCAGCAGAAAACAAATTGTTTTGAAATCTGGCTGTAGAGTCAGTGGTTGTATTCAAAATTACTCAAAAAGCAGTCCATAGTCTAGTATCTGATCTATTTGCGTAATTGAAAGTGGACATCGGCTGACTTCACTGCATTACCGATATCAGGTAAAATTGAGGATCGACACAATAAAAGAGAGAAAAAAAAGAATTATTCTATTCAGCACGCCTTTTGGAACTGAATAGCTTTTGTATATTTGTAACAAAAAAAGTAAGAGAGGTGACATAGTCCCTAGGGTTTTATTGCTATGCCTTCCTGTTACAGCTTTGTCTGAGAACATTCATTGCTTTTAGAAGCCCGACGCATTAACATTTTTCTCATCTTATTCTAAATCTTTCTGTCCATTTGGCATATGGTCTAAAAGGTACTCAAATCCTTTCTTTCTAAATATAATGCTCTTGGATAAAATCCTAAAGCTAAAATGGCTACGTCCGTGCTTCAAGGACACAGAACTATTGATTGAAAGATGCTTGCATGAGACAAAGTAACCTTTACTTAGCAACAGACTGCTAACTTTGATAGCTATGATATTTGTGCCATGGATAGTGCACTTTCATATTGATTTTTACTTTTGGAGAAACGAAGAAGAGAAATAATAGATGTTTTATCCTTTTTTTTTGCATTCCTTGGGATCATGTTAGATCAGCGATAGGAAACCTACGGTACGATTGCCGCAACAGGGCTTCTGTTGTAGAACGCGGCCAGGTTACCAACTTACTGGTTAATTTTTTTAATCGGCCCAAAGATAATCTTGTTTTACAATAATAGTGCTATGTCAACTGCTTCTGATTTACATGAGAATAAAAACAGTAATTATAAGTAGCTTGAGAGCATGATCCTAAATTCCTGATGGCAAGAATAAAAATGAAGATGTCAACACTTAACTCCCATTAAAAACCAAAGTATTGGAGATTACTAGGCCTTTGGAGATCACCAGGCTTTATTTTGGCAGAGGATACCCATGGAAATGCTAATTGACGTCTATCTTTCCTCAGGCAAACATATTTCAAAGTGGCGTTGAGCTAATCCATACTTACCCAGTCCTAGCGATATTATCCTCTGTATTTTTATTCACAGTAATTAGTCACAGCCAAATACCCAGGATTAGAGTCATCGCTACGTAAATGCCAACTGTCTCCATAATGGTTTTAAGCATAACTGAATGTATTTATTAATCTATAACTTTCTCTTTGTGATAGTGTTTGTATAATTAAACAAATAATAATAATATGGATGGAGAACTAGCATATTAGTTAATTTTCCAACCTGATTGGGCTACGTTATCATACATCTTTATCCAATATGATGACACCACAATACTCTATGAAGGCTATTTGGCATTTGTTTATTTTCCCAATCTATACTGAAATTTTTACATACAAAACATGCTTTTCTGTATAATCCTTTTTTTACGTTTTAATCTGCGCCGGTGAAAATATTCTCTTTTGTAGCTTGAGAAATGAATGTATTGGGACCACCCCTGTTCTTTTGACCCGGCTGCTCTCAGCTCTCGTATATCCAACAGAAGTAGGGAGCACATGAATATTCATATCCTTCCCAGTGGCATCAGAACGTGATAAATTATTTGGTTCCCTAGTAACAAAGTCCCAGGAATGCCATAAATATCTGGCTCATTTCAGCCCAATTTAGCAACGTTTGAGAAAAAAAAATGACTATCAATGCCTTATACCCCTATTCTTTCTATAATGGGATTTATTGCTAAAGAAAAGGAACGCGTAAGGCTAAGACTTCTACTAAATCAAAAACTAAAAAAGAAAACTAATTTGAAGTGCCTTTAGAATGTAGAAAATACCCATTTCCACTTAAATGTATTGTGAAAATTGAATTTTTTTACAATATACAGTAATATTATAATATATAGTTATTGTTCCTCAAGTGTTGATTAAAAAGCAGTACTGAATCGTAGATTTAAAGATCCTAGCTTCTTATGTGTAGAAATTCCATATGGGACCTCTTTGTTATATGTTAGGGAACAGGGCAACTTTGACTATATGCAGGTTGAAGGGTAAGAAAATTTTTATTGTTAAACTCATGTTGACCAATTAGTCCGGTAAATAAAATAAGACCTGAGCTAATAATCTTATTTGTATGTCAGTATTTGAATTTCACGACAGTCCTGTAAAATGTATTTTTGATACAGTCTAGCGCATCTTTTATTGGGACTTATTTTTGAAAAGAACTGATATTGAGCACACTCGGAGCTTGGTACATTCCCTGGTAACTTTAGCTCGAAACACAAGTGCAAGCATGTAAAAGTTTAAGTACGACGGTAACGGTAAGACCTGCGGAACTGAAATAGCAAGGATATGTTTTAAAAACACTGCACGTCAAACTCCACAAATAGGCCTTACGGAACGCCATAACAAATTGATCCCAAATATAAGGTATAAGTGCTATTTATATAATACTTTACAGCCAATGCTTTGAACTAGTGGCTCCTGCCTGGACAACAGAGAGCTGTTTGTTACGCTACTTCTGCATTAACACGTACATTATATTAAATTCTGTTCATAAAATACAATGTACTGTTAAAATAGCCGGGATAAAACTCGGACATCATCTACTAGTAAAACCTATTGCTAGAAAGCCAGTTAGGTTGGTCTGTAAAACACACACACATTACACACAATTTAATAACTTCTATAAAATGCAATATATATAGTGCGGCACCGGTGCGGGGAACTCTGATCTCTGACAGTCGGGGAAGGTATGTGCGACGGACGCAGACAACCCCCGCTGCTAGCCACACCTCCTTCCGGCTGCAGCGGACGTTGTCTACGCGGATCGCGTAGACGTCAACCCGCTGCCCCGGCAATACAGCAGGAAGCACCGGTAAGTGTGTGTATGATGGGGGGGGTGAGACAGGAGGATCCAGGTCCCCTGCAGCGGTGCGGGGGATCTGGATCTTAGTCTCCTAATCAGACCTCTATTTGAGGTCTGATTAGAAGACGACCCCGATTAGAAGACGAGGGGTATTTTTCAGAGCATTTGCTCTGAAAAAACCTCGTCTTATAATCGAGCAAATACGGTACTATATAAATTTAACCCTTGGCTAAATATGGGTACAAACACAGCTCTTTAGGGATTTTATTTTATTACAGCTTTTTACTGGCAAGTTAATGATTTTGCGGCTAATGAAACTCGGACACAATGTGTCCTGTGGTGCAAATAACTAGTAGTTATCTTTCTAGGAATTACTTGTTTGCTAGAAGTTCTGTAAATCCTTTGGTAGTGACAGATGGCGTTTGTTCTTCCACGCACTGTTAGCTACGTTTTAAAGGAACAGTAGTTTTATTAAACTGCTGTTTAATGGAAGCTTAGGGTTTTAAATGGTAAACTTGTTTGAGCAGGGCCCTTCTCACCTTTTGTTTTATGTCCAAATTGTTTTGTGATGCACCACCTGTTCTGTTAACTGCACTGCAGAATATGATGGTGCTATATAACTCAATAAATAATGATAATGGATTCCATGTTATTTTTCTTAACCCAAAGGTGTTTTTTTTTTTTAAATTTTTCCTAATTATAAGCTTTTTTTATATATAATCTTTATTGGGTTATTTTTATACAAAATAAAATAAGTACAAAAAAACCAACATGCTAGAATATTAGTTATTTTGTTAAACGTGTATAGTTAAACTTATATTAAAGGAACTGGGGGATTGCTAGTTGACTTTTCTATTAATCTCGCTATATGAGTTTGATAATTTAAAGCACAGGAGGCCCAGGTTTTTCAGATTCTAGATGGGGATAGCCAAGAGATGTTTACCTGTTTACCACTCTGTTGGGATATGTAACTGCATTCTATTATAGAATGCTTATTTTTCTCTTTATCCCAGTATAGAGAACTGAATAAAGAACATTTATCGCAGTATCAGTATCCTCTAGACTGTAAGCTCGTTTGAGCAGGGCCCTCCTCACCTGTTGTCTCTGTGAGTCAATTTGTTATGTCACATACTACTTGTTATGTCTTGTCTACCCATTGTACAGCGCTACAGAATTTGATGGCGCTATTTAAAACAATAAATAATAATAATATCTGGGAAAACTGGTAACTTTGTGACACAGAGTTTGCCTCTTTCCTTGTCTGTGTAATTATTTCATTATCATAATGGTAGGTATGATAGACAGCTGATGGGGCAAAGAAAGTCAAAGTGGGGAAGAACATGGTAAGTGCATAAGGGGGCAAAATTCCACTTACACATACAAAAAGATGCTTGTGGATAAAATCTGTAGGGAATGGTAGTCCTAGTTTAATGATGGTTAATGGGCATACTTAAAATTGTTTATCACGTTCCCAAATTTAAGGAGACTGTAACGTTGCCATAATTTCCATGGCTGACCCAGGAGAGAATTAAAGAGCGGATTTAGGCAAAACAGGACACTGCAGTGAAATGGCACATGCTTTTCAACCTAGTAAATTGCAAAATGTCTTCATTTGCTCTGGAAAAAACCTTGTCTTATAAATGCGGTATTTGTAATACAAGTAACATCAATGTTAGAAAGCTATTATGTTAGTTTTGCCAGAATTGGATGCATCTGCGATAAAACAAAACCAATTTACATGTTTTTTTTTTGTTTGTTTTTTACTTATTATACTATACACATTCAAGTTAAATAAATTCATATGCCTATTTTCAGGACAGTATGATAAATACAAAGTGTTGGAAGTTTTTTTAATGGTACATTTCCCTTGACACTACATTTATCTTTGTTACTGTTGGCTTAATTGCCTAATAATGTAGAAAATTGAACATCTGATGGCACGCTTGTCAACACATTGGCTTTTAATAAACCCAATAGGCGTATGTGTCACAAACATGTGCTTGATGGAAAGGCTGTGTGTCACATGATACTTTGCATGGGTTTCTGTGGATTGTTGCAGCACTGTTGGCTTTGAGTGATAGTTATGTGTGTTTGCTATTGATTAATGACTGTTTGTACTTAAAAAAGGGAAAGGTTAGTGGATTATAACAGCTTTGTGCTTGACTTTGACTAAGTGACTGTAATTGCTTTTACTCTTGCGAGTGTCACGTGCAATGTAGTCTAGGACAGTATCTAGTGATATTGCCATAATATATATATATATATATATATATATATATATATATATTCACTTAAATGGTTTACCTAAATATTATAACACAAAGATAATCTCACACCACCATAAAATGTAGTCTATATTTTAAGCAGTTCCAAGATCAATACTAAAATATTAAAACATGAAAACATTTCTAATATATCAGATACATTTAAGCACCTTGCAACAAAGGTCCTTCTATGCCATCCTCAAAACAGTGGTCTTGTCATGGCAAAGAGTGACTTCTATTTTAACATTCACTGTTTGTGTGGGGATTAGTGATGTACTCTGGCCTATGCCGACTAGGCCAAACATGGCACCAGCTCCTGACACAAAACCAGGCAAAAGAACGCCCTCCTGGGCGATCAAGTCCCTTGGTGTGTCACTTCCTAATGGACCAGCTACAAGTGAGATCTGTAAGCTCCCCAGCAGGCTCATAAACACTCGGGACTATGGCATCTGCGGAGGAGGCAGCTGGGGAAGCTGCCAGGGTGAGGCCTAGGGCAGTGCCCAAGGTAAATACACCACTAGTGATGAGTGCAATTCCCAGGAAATAGGGCTCTGCTGTGTGCCACCTCACCCAGACTGATTATTCTTCATTGCAGTATTTTATTTGCTGAAGGGGTCATGTGAATTAACAATCTTATAACTGGAAGGCAACAAATGAAAGGGGAAATAACACTTTCTCCTATCATTTGTAATCGCATTTAATTACATTACTGGTACAATACAGGAATCAGCTCGATATGCCTTACGGCTGTGTTTAAAGTCAGGCAGTATAATATAAAACAAACCATAAAAGTTTAATTTTAAATCTTGATGACTAGGACAGAGTAGCTATAAGTCTCAAAGACTATAAACTAAACATGATGAAACGTTTATGACTTCTTTGTTAAGCGGCGACAAGCCCTATTAATTTGTGCAATCCATATAAAACCACCGGGCCATTTATATAACTATATAAAGCAAGTTTATTGGTGATACCCTAAATATGCATTATATGAGGTATTATAGTATGTGAAAAATAGAAATCTCATCTCAGCCTAACGTGATAACCCATGTAAAGAAGAATGCATGTTAAAGTATTCTGTGGGTAGATTACTGTGGGTATATATAGATTACCGGATATGCCGTTACATAGGTTTATTGGCCCTGATATATACCCTTTGCTACAATGCAACATATTTATTTAAGATATAATAATTTTTAAAATGTTACTTTATAATTCAGAAGGCTATATACTATTGAACATTCATTCACATTATATACTCTCGTTTGTAGCTGAATGCCTAACTAGCAATATCCTGGTCACTGTAGAGCATGACCCTTAAGTAATTACAGAGGAAGGAAATGATCATCACCACAAAACTATCCAACGACAATACAATGCGCTTCCAAAAAATGTGCCTTGAACTAACACCCCAAGAGTCTGAGATTATTGCTTCTGCATTCCAGAACTTTCTGGCTGAAGTCCAAGATGGAGGCCTGTTACTGAGTTCAGGTCTCCCAGTTGGTAGAACAAGCTGATATTACATTAGTAACCCAGCCATCTGTTTGCCTTTTTTCCTTTGTATGTGTTCATGTTTTGGTTACTGAAAAATAGTCGATGAGTGAAGAGAAACTTATGCCTACAGAGAATTATGTAAGCCTCTCTAACCGGTATAAGAATATACAATACGTTCTTTGTAGAATTTGAAGCACAGTATATATCAGGAATGTTATCGTAAACAAATCAGTTCATATAATTTGTTGGGAGTAATTTAGAGATATTTCAAAGTCTGAAATATGATATCAATGTGTTGGTTACAGATGATTACTAATAGAAATACAAACTGCATTTTGTACTGAAATGTTTCATTTAACCTACACTATCTGTACAAAAGTATTGGGACACCTGGCCATTACACCAACAGGGCTCTAGTGAAATCACATTCTAAATACATTAATATGTAGTTGCAAGCGGACATACCGGGACATTTTGCACAATGCTATGCTTGCACAAGGCAACGTCCATACAGACATGGTTGGATGAGTTTGTTGTGGAAAAACCTGACTAGCCCACTCAGAGCCCAGACCCCACCGAACACCTTTGGGATGAACTGGAACAGAGATTGTGAGTTAGGCCTTGTCATCCAACATCAGTGACTGACCTCACAATTGGTCTTCTGGACGAACGGGCAAAAATTCCCACAGAAACACTCCAAAATCTTGTGAAAATCCTTCACAAAGGGAAGACCAACTACATATTATGTCTATGTAGTTAGAATGTGATGTCATAAATTTCCATGTTGGTGTAATGGCTGCATGTCCCACTACTTTTGTCTATAAAGTGTAAGATATCCCTATTTGCATTAATTCCAGCCAAAAACACGCTTTTCCTTCCATCTCTGGATCCACAACATTTATATTACTTTATTGCCAAAAAGAATCCAGCCCCCACTGTATCTACAGTCATCAAGCCCAAGGCCAATGCATCTCAGAGCTTTGTTGTCCCTACTGTGAAGAATGTGTACTACTGGAAAATGTAACGGTAGCATTATTCCTAATACTGTAGAATGAAGTAAACATGTAAGTGAAAGCAGCATTAGAACACAATCTCAGTCTAATGTATGGTGTGATATATTGTGCAAAATATTTTAAATTGTTTAGTAAAATCACTTGTTACACAGTTTCACAGTTTTATTAATCTTTTTATTATCCAATTGTGTGGTTTTCTCTGGAATGTAGAATTTCCTGTTTATCTATCGTGGTTTATGTGACCACTTTTGACATTCTTCACCAGGATCACTATAATAACCACATTGTCTGAGAAGTGCATTCTGATTTAGCAAGTCTACATGACGATTGTGTATAAACCACTTTATAGATTGGCGACAGTGGAATTACTAGATATTTATATAGCTCTGTAAGCGAAGACAAAAATACTACAAATTTCAGTTATTATTTTCTGTGGTCCTCCTGAAAAATGCTAATTAAAAGTTTTCATGTACAGAACTGCAGGAAACTTGTTATTGATGGACATGGTACAATGACCATCCAAGCATAACTAAAGATAAGCATGATATGGTCATTGCTGACTGTGAAAAGAGAATGAGAAGAATGTTCTCCGGTCAATAGAGTGCTTCATTGGTTTCTAAGGCATTAGATCATTGTAAAATGCACAGCTATACTGTGGGTTTAGGAAGACTGAGTGAGAATTTAAATGGTATCCCTTTCTTTTTCCCAGTTTCCATTTTATAAAATACGTATGACTGATACTATAAAAGAGGAAAAAGTTTATTTACTCTTGGCTAAGATAAATGTTAATGTCAACGTATTTGTATGGAAATGATGAATGACTCTTCTATGAAGCACATTAGACCTGGAATGGTTATAACATGAATTCACTGTGTAATTAGATGACTAATTGTGTTGTTGTTACATGCAGCTAATACATTTTTAGAATGTCCTCTCACCATGTTATAGTTGTTGATGTGAGCACCTGCCAAAGCTTGTTTCTTGGAAGGTACCATGAAAGATAATCCTCCTGACTTAATATGCTCAGGGATGCCCACCAGTCCTGTCTAGTTTAGTTCTTCCAAATGTTTCACATACACACATTTTACTAATGGTAATTTACCAACCTTGGGTAAGGGTTTGTGTGTGACGAGGGTCAAAATACATAGATAATCAATCTCTGTAATGGTGAACTTACATCTAAACATGTTTATAAATCAGTGCACTGAGGTAAGCTCTATGAAACCTGTCTGTTTGAGGTTTTATTAACGACTAAACACTTGCATTTTTGAGAAAGGCAAAATCGGGGGTTGCTTATAGATAAAGAAAACAAAATAAACCTGGCATATCTAAAAATCAGGCTTTTAGCATTGTGGCCAATGGCCAGAAAATACACAGATGGACACAAACACTAAATTCAGGTCTCTGTGCAGGCCAGTCAAGTTCTGTCACCAAACTCAGGTCTTTATGTACCTTACTTTGTGCAGTTGGGCATAGTTATGCTGGAATAGAAAAGGGTCTTCCCCAAACTGTTCCCACAAAGCTGGAAACATAGCATTGCCCAAAATGTCTTCAGCATTGGCCTTCTCGTCCAACACCAGTGTCAGACCCCACAAATGCTCTGCTGGATGAATGAACAAAAATGCCCAAACACTCAAAATCTTATGAAAAGCCTTCCCAGAAGGGTGGAAGCTGTTATAGCTGCAAAGGGGGGTAACTACATATTAATGTCTTTGTATGTAGAATACAATGTCATACAAGTCCCTGATAGTGTAATAGTCAGGCAGAGGCGTATCTACTGAAAATAGCGCCTATGGCAAGCACTGAAATTGTGCCCCTGTCCAAATATCTAAAACCCATTTACTAGCCCCTGCTGCCCATATATATATATAAATATTAGTCCCTGCTGCCGATAGCGGGTATAGATCAACACACAACCCCAGATCAATTGAAATTCACTTGTGAGCTCAGCACTGAAGGTATATATCAAATAAACAGAATCAGACATACAAATCCTGTATTTGCAGGTATACAATAATAATATATGAAACGTAGCATCGCAGGTATAGATCAACTGAATAAGACATATTAACCCTGTATTTGCAGGTACACATAAATAATGTATGGAAACATAGCATAGCAGATATGGATCTACAGAATAACACAAAAACCCAGCTTTGCAGGTAAAGATCAATTGGAATTCACATAAAAACACGGCATTAAAGGTATATTTAAAACCCCCTAAATTACAGGCATAGATCACAGGTTGCACACCCCAAAGCCAGCCCTGGCGTCCACACTGCCCACATAGAAACTGGCCAGCACCCAGATTACACACATAAGATTTGCAATCTTTGTCCCCAAACAGTCCGGCCAGTGCCATCTTTGTCCCATATACACCCTGCCTGTGCCATCTTGGTCCCCAAGGCTCAAACCTCCTGCTAGTGCCATCTTTGCCCTTCCACAGTTATACATCTATGATACACAAACACTTTTACAGTCACTCACTAATTCACACTTTAATTCAGACAACTCATCCACACATTAACTCATGCTCTCCCTCATTCACTCCCTCATTCACTCAATGCATCCACACATTAACTCATGCTCTCCCTCATTCAGACAATTCATCCACACATTAACTGATGCTCTCAATGCATCCACACATTAACTCATGCTCCCTCATTCAGACAATTCATCCACACATTAACTCATGCTCTCCCTCATTCAGACAACTCATCCACACATTAACTCATGCTCTCCCTCATTCAGACAATACATTCACATATTAACTCATGCTCTCTCTCATTCACTCAATGCATCCACACATTAATGCACACTCTTTACTTATATCTACCCCCTCTCCCTCCCTTATCACTTTCTACCCCCTCTCCCTCCCTTATCACTTTTTACCCCCTCTCCCTCCCTCCCTTATCACTTTTTAACCCCCTCCCTCCCTTCCTTATCACTTTTAACCCCCTCCCTCCCTTATCACTTTTTAACCCCCTCCCTCCCTTATGACTTTTTAACCCCCTCCCTTATCACTTTTTAACCCCCTCCCTTATCACTTTTTAACCCCCTCCCTCCCTTATCACTTTTTAACCCCCTCCCTTATCACTTTTTAACCCCCTCCCTCCCTTATCACTTTTTAACCCCCTCCCTCCCTTATCACTTTCTAACTGCTCTCCCCCCCCCCCACCTTGAAGTCCAGCGATGGGAGCACGATGCTGCTGTCTTCCTGCACCGCTCGCTGGTGCCCACTGCTTCACTGCTGAGCGCCGTAATATGATGTCATATTTCGGCGCCCAGCAGTGAAGCAGCGGGCACCAGCGAGCGGCTTTTAAACGCTGTCTACTTTTTTTTGATGCGGGGGAGAACGAGGGGCGCCGAGCGGTTGCTAGGCGCCCCTCTCTCTCCTCCGCATCAGTGTTTAAAAGCTGCTCGCTGGTGCCGGCATTTCATGCAGAGCGCCGCAATATGCCGGCATATTGCGGCGCTCTGCATGAAATGCCGGCACCGGGACGGGGGTAGAGGGCTCGTGGAGGAGAATGAGGGGCGCCGAGCGGTTGCTAGGCGCCCCTCTCTCCTCCACATAAAAAAAAAACGCATTTAAAAGCCCCCCTTGGGATGGCGCCCATGGCACGTGCCATGGCTGCCATACCCTATATACGCCTCTGTAGTCAGGTGTCCCAATACTTTTCTACATATAGTGCATATGGGACTCATTCATTTTAGTTAAATTGAAGAAATATAGCCACATATCCTTGATGTAAGATTAGCGAAACTTTTGTAATGGAATGATGCTAGAAATTTCCTAACCCTGAGTTACCTCCACAGATAACTGATTTTAACGAGCACAAATCTTAACTATGAAGAACTTTTGTAATTATGCAGTTAGTATGTAGAAAACTATGGTGCCAATGTTACCTCTACGCACGTACATTTTATATTCCTGCAATGGCGCTTAATTTTTTTGACTTGTTGTTTACTATTATGGTTAATTCTAGTCTTTGTGTAGTAGCAAAACTACTTTGGTTATAACTGTTTTTTTTGTATCATATTTAGTATATGATTCAGAGTAAGATGTACCAATCTAAATACAAATGTTATACTTCAGCATGGTCATGGGCTTCACTAGAAACTAGGTGTGTAAATTACCACGGACCCCCCCCCCCCCAACTTCACCAGGCAACATGTCCCACAGAGCATGGTTATAAAGCCGAACAAATTTATTTCTTTTCATAGACCGGTATAGTTCATGAATGTCGGATTGTCCTACGGAGACAGTGAAGTTAAAACCTTTGTCAAGACCCCTTGGTGGAAGGGTATATATCCAATATGAGTCTCTTTTAAAAAATTATTTATGGGAATTTCACCCTCAACTTCCCTCTATTGATGCATTTAATGCCAATAAAACGTAGAACGCCTGGATCTTTATTGTGACAAGATCTAACTTATAATATAATACTGTAGATAACAATCATTTAACACATGTTTTAGAGACTTCATGACAAGCATGGGTGAAAATCATAACGACATACTGTATTTGCCCAATTCTAAGACGACCCCCCAAAAATTTGAATATTCATTTAGTAACAAAAGAAAAAGCCTGAATATAAGACTACCCTATAGGAAAAATGTTTTAATATTAAATATCAAATCACGTGTAAACTATTTTTCATATTTAATAAAAACTATGATTGAGAAAAATGTTTTTTTTTTTGTTTTTATTTCCTTTTATTTGCCAACCTGCCCCCCAGTTTTGAACATCTCTGCTACTCTGGCCCCCCGATATATGCCTTATACCTGCCTATTTGCCACTCTGCCTCCATTATGCCACTCTGCACCCCGGAAATGCCTTTTAACTAAAGGCTGTCCTGTACAGCAGAGATTTACTTTCAAGGGATCCATGTATAATGTAGATATAGAAGCAAAAGGTGGTCGTTGTTAACCTTGTTTGCATGCGCCTACCCAGAATCCCTTGTGGTTGTGGCAGCACCATGAGATTTCTGAGGGAAAAAACAAGCCGTCTGGCTTGTCTGGTGTTTGTAGATTAGTGTTTAGCAATGCTTCATCTACCCCCTTAATTTTACCCACCATAACCTTTGTTATTGCACACTTTTTAACACACAATCTCTATAAAACCAAGCTTTTTATCTTCCTTCCCTTCAGTCTCAACATTCCCTTAACAGTTTCCCTCAATGGTTCAATCATCTCCCCCTCCCTTTATCCTTGCTGCCTTGGTGTCACCCTTGACCTCTCATTCACCCTCTATATCTAGTCTCTCTAAAAAAACTGCTATCTCCATCTTAAAATCATTGCCTCCATTCATCCCTTCATAATACAAGATGCCACTAAGGCTCTAGTTCACCCCCTCATTATCTCTTGTCTTGTATTGTAACCCTGTCTTATCTGGTCTCCCTCATACTCATCTTGCTCCTCTACAATCCACAAAGAACGCTGCAGCCAGACTTATCTTCCTCACCCATCTCTTTACCAACACCTCTACCCTCTGTCAGTCTACTACTTACATCTTCTCTTCTCCAAATACATTGCTACCTGGCCTATCCTTTCATCTGATGATCTTTATCTGTACTCTGACTTCTATTTCTCATGCATGCTTGCAAGATTTCCCAAGAGCTGTCCCTATCCTCTGGAATGTCCTCCCTGGCCTATCCATATTTCCACTGCCTTCAAAGAATTCCTCAAGACCCACTTCTTTAAGGAAGCCTGTGAACTTACCTTCCCTAGCCCCTCTCCTGCCTTCGGACAATACTTATACTAGTGTGGCTGGTCCATCTCTAACAGTGGTACTTTTATCTCTTGTGTAATACACCCTACCTCTTTTTGTATGTCAAATGGTTATATTCTGCTTGTTATGACCCGTTTACCCATTAAACAGCACTCCATTCAAGTTCATTCCAATGGTGTCCGATGGGATTGTGGTTAGGGTTCAGCATTGTGAATAAATCAGTGTAGTTTTATTTCCACACGAGTGGCGGCGGTTAAACCCAATGGGGTTGATGGCATGATTCCAGCATGACTGTACCCCAGTGGAAGAACCTTACCGGCCTGCACAAATGCTCTACTAGATGAATGGGCAAGAATTCCCACAGAAACACCAACTATGTTTATGTATTTAGAATGCAATGTCATAAAAGTCCCTGCTGGAACAATTTAAAATCACACACAGTAACAAAAAAGGCACAAAAGGAGGCCCCTGTTTTTGCGAGTTTACAGTCTAGTCGCTGTGAATTTCTGCTTCAATGTTTTCCCATGCAACATTTCAATGATCCATAAAACCCACAGAACATTGTGTAGTCATTTTACTCAATTTTATTCAAAGTCCCCATATTTCTATGGCTACATGAGTTGGTCAAGACATAGCAATATGTGCGTATTAACATGCATTCTGAGAAATGTGAATCAAATGAGATTATGAAATTAGATATAAATTGGCCAACAGTGATGTCTTGCACATTTCTTGAAAAATTGAAAATATTTAATACATTTTTTTTTTACATAAATCTTAAATTGATTTAGCAAATTTTTAAGCTGGATAAAATGCATTATATCTGCCCTTTACTAAATATATTCCTTTTATAATGAACCATAAAGTGAATCAATATCTTGTCAGAATTTCTGCTCACTGTAAACACATTCTTTAATATTTTATGGATTACAGGCAAGAAAACATCTGGTATCTCATTTTGTCTAATCCCTGAAAGCACTCTACATGCTATTTGTTGAGTGTGGGGAAGAACAAGCTTGTGATGGCTGAACATGTCACTTGGCTATGGGACGCATGCACAGAAACACAATATTTCACGAATCAGTGGTTTATGTAATTGAGTTAATGGCATATAAAACAGGGAATTTCATATATGGAAATCAGCTCTTTACCATAAATGTTTTACCTGTCTCCAAAACATAATTGAAAGAAGCACTTTCTGTCTTGAAGGAACATTTACAAATAAAATAGTTTCTACTAACTTTTCACCTGCAATCAAAATTGTTGTGACATATATGTCACATAACCGCTCACTTCATCACAATGTTCACGATCGCTGCACGATCCCTCTTTTGGAGCAATTGTGCAGCAGGGGAGAGTTGGGGGTGAAGATACCCCTTAAGGACAATGGGCGGTCCCTAAACCCATTGAAAACAATGCATTTTGCTTTGTCATTAAGGGGTTAAACCAGTTCTTGAAGCTGCCAATGGCAGCTGGAACGCGATTGCCAGTTTTGATTACAGGGTTAACACTGCCTAATTGCTTTCACAGAGCGATTGTGCAGCTCTTTTGAGAAAGAAAAATGCCCTGCTATGTAAGGGATGTGATTGTTAGAGGTTCTGGACAGAGGTGTGGACCGTTAGCGGATTATGTAAGTAAATAAGTATAATAAATGTATTTTACAGTATGTTCACATTTTAATTTCCATATACTTATTACAGAAACAGCATAAAAATTTAACGTGCAGCCTCTCATATCCAGCCATCGGCCAAACTTAGGTACTTTGTGGCCACCAGCCTTAATGTGCCAGGGCTGGCTCATTATCATCAGTATGGCCCTGTGGCCAAGTTAACAACATAACGTACAGCAGCCTGTATCCAGCCACCAGGCACACATATGTCATTTGGCCATACGTAATTGTGGAACATATATCTCTTTCCCTGTAAAAAGAGATGCAAAATATGTGTACATTACACTGCGCATCAGACATACTGGTTGTTGGAGGAGATTCTCATTATTAAATATTCATAATCTTTAAATTATTAATACATCAAAGCGCCATGTCAGTTCTCAGAGATTTTCACAGTATAGTAAATTGTGACAGAGTAAAGAAATGACAGGAGCTAACTTAAAAAAAACTGTACGTTTTATAGCCAATTGGAAACCAATGCTTTGATCCATACATCATTTTAGACTACATCTCTATTCAGTTTCTTATTATTTCTTATTTTTATACAAGTTTATGAATATGGTACATTGAATGTGCTAATTTACAGTCATTTGCTCCAGATTAAGACAGATGGTAGATGGATAGAAATACATATTTTAAAAGAGATATATAAATATAGCTTGATTTGGATAGAAAGATAAAAATATTCATAATCCAATAATTTCCTAAAATGATTAAAATGTGTTAGGCTAGAAATTAAAAATATGTTCACAGATGGCACATGTAAATAGCATCTGTTGGCAGTTGCCTACTCCATATGAGCTTCCACTGGAAGTGCCCACGCAAATATGATATCAGAAATATATAGTACAACTTCGCATCTGCACAGACAGCAGGTGAACAACTGTTTATTGAAAGTGTAGAAGCCTACCAGATGATTCTACTTCCATTTAATAAAGCTTCTAAAATTACGACTATGTTTGTGAAATGGACACACAAATTTTATGAGCATGTTGAAAACTTATATTTCTTTTCTAGATCTTTTAGACAAATTAAAACATTTCTATTATAAAATAGAAACAGAAATATCTTTAAAAAAATATAAATATATATCTTTAAAAATATATATATGTATATCTGTCTTTAATATAATGTTGATTTTTTAAGATTGAAAACACCTTTTATTCTTTCTATAAAGCCTTAAAAGAAAGGTTTAATTGTGTTAAAAATAGTGTTTTTACGCGAGACTTACAGTATTAACTAATTACATGACAAAGATGTATCTTTGACTACAAGACTACAGAGCATTAACAGAATATGGCCAGGGACAAATTTACTTTGGGCACTGCCCTTGGCTTGACCAACACCGGAGCTCCACCATCCTCATTGTAGAACCCTGGGAAATGACATCATATGTAATGCACTCCATGGAAGCTGGACTGGGTTGGCAACTTTGAAGATGTAATTACATAAAACACATTACATCTTTAAAAAGCATTTGCAGTCTGTATAGCACAGATTATGTGTAACTGCTGAGTAAACCAACTAAATGTATTCAACTGCATCTCAATATTACAGTAATACCCCATATGCATAGGTTTCTTTGTTTATTTCAGTGGAAACTCAATTTTCTAACACCAATATTGACTCCAATATCCAGTTAACACATGCATTGTCTCCTATAGGCTGCAGGAGAACCCTGGGTCCCGTCCTGGAAAGTTCCCGGGTATGGTGATGAATCATCCTATAGGGAACAGTTAAAATAGGTAAAGGTAATATTTCTTATTATTATTTCTTCTATGGCATAGCTTTGAAAAGCGTTGGTTATGTAAACATAAACGTAATGAGGGCTGGCAGATTCAGCAGCCCTTTATGAACAATGGAGATATGTTATAGATGTCATATTATATTAAGGTAAGAACAGCCAGTTAAACGGCCTCAGACCAAAACATTTTTTTGTTAATTTAAAAATGGCACTGTTTTGCCAGCTTCAGAAATGACCCTTGGCTCTTGGACTGTGAACATGTTCTGCTAACAAACGGACAGAGCTATGAAAATTGAGAACAAATAAGCCTGCATATAAATGAAAAAATATTCCCAACAATATTTTTTATTAAAATACTATGCTCAATTCAATCCTATGAGCATATTGACACAAGAGATTGTCTTCTTCTCTATACTGACATAGGGGATTGTAAGAAACTCCAGCCATCTCCTCCTTTACATTTTGCCACAGGCCTAGTTTTTTCCTTACTAGAATTTTATTATAGGGCAGACACATGATGCTTGCAAAGGGTCGAGTATCATATATTGTGATATTGCCATGGATACACTCAGGATCAGAATAGCCAGACCTCCATTACAGCTCCCACATGACAAGAAATGAGAGGATGTCCCTAATCGGACCATGATCCTCTGAGATGGGACAGTGGGGCAGCTATGTGGGACAGTGCCTGAAAATGGAAGCTGTGAAAACTGGTATTGTTGGGAGGTATCGAATACAGCAAGTATTACATCAATCGTACACCAAACGTCCATCGATTTATACTGACACATCAACGATGCATTTTCTATGTTGCAGCTATCGGTGGATAGTAAATCAGTGTTCTTGTGGTGCATGCTCTGGATGTCACACTGTTAATCCTTTTTAAATGGAATAGCAGCATAGGAAAATAACTCTTTGAATCCAGCAGAGCCACTTTGCGTCAAGCAGATATTTTTATAGAGTCAAACGTAGTTTCATTTAACATGCTTTGGTTCATTCACTGCTTTCATGCTGTCTATTAGCTTAGACATTGTGCTGATATGCAGGTTTTAGACTTTGAGTCTTGTCAGCCAATTAGAATAGTTAAAAAAAAGTTCCAGCTCTCTCCCTAATTATATTACGGCGAGGTACTTTTTTTTTTTTGCACTGGTGTGTCAGCACAAAGAGAAGTGTATAGTCCAGTTACAATCAGCAATTTCATTGACGATGTTTCCTCCAAACAACAAATGTTAATGACAAAAGGTTCACAAACAATACAGCTTTTCTGGCTGCAATTCTATTTTTCTTTTTTTTCCGAATGTAATCACACATATACATAGTTTTTTTCTTATAAGATAATAGATTTATTAAAACAACCTATATTTGTGAATTACTATATAGTACAGTATACTGCTCATCAATTCTAGCAACTAGACAGATATTTGAATACTAGCATATTTTGTGCACTTTTGTCTTCTCTCTCTTCGTTCTTCTGCTCTACCAGCACTCCAATGAAGCCCCACCCACTAAGAAGACAGGATGAAAGGAGGAGAGAGGCAGAGGACAGAGAGCGCTGGGGTGCAGGAGGGCACAACAAGACAGGAAGGCAGGCAAACTTGTCACATGTTGGAATTGCAATACTGATTGGGTAGGGTCCAATCAGACTGCGTCATGTGCACTCTTTTTGGTCCTTACTTTAAGCCCGACCCAGAGTTACTGACATTTCCAATGGTGACAAGCATATTATATACACTATATGACCAAAAATAATGGACACCTCACCATCACACCTATATGAGCTTGTTGGACATCCCATTATAAAACCAAGGGCATTAATATGGAGTCTAGTGGCAGTGTGCTTTACAGCAATCCAACCTACGCTTGTCATTGCGCATGGTGACCCAAGGAAACCCATTTCATGTAGCCGCCGATGCACAGTGCTTATGTTGATGTTGCTTCCAGAAGCATTTTGAAACTCTTTAGTAAGTGATGTTACAGAGGATAGGTGACTTTTAGCTGCTACGCACTTCAGCACTTAGCAGCCACGCTCTGTGTCAGCCTGTGTGGTCTACGGCTTCATGGCTAAGCTGTTGTTACTCCTAGATTCTTGCACTTCACGCTAATAGCATTTACAGAGGACTGGGACAGAAATTTAATGAACTAACTGGTGGCAAAGGTGGCATCCTATGACAGTGCCACATTTAAAGTCATTGAGCTCTTCGGTACGCTCTATTCTACTGCCAATGTTTATCTATGGGATGGCTGCCTATGTGCTTGATTTTAAACACCTATTAAAAATCTACTTAGGTGTTGCTAAAACGCCTAAATCCAATAATTGCCACATTGCTACTGAAAATGATTTGCAAATTAATTGTAAGAATGTCTTTTCATGTCTTGATTTTGCAGTGTTTATATAACTTACATAGTGTTTTAGAAGATGTGTTTTTCTTTTTGTATACTTCAACAGAAAATGCTTCTGTACAGAAAAAAAACTTCCAATTGGGTAAAATTGGAATTACTTACAATTATATATTGGAAAAAACTGTTTTAAATGTGTTTACCTTATACCATTTCAGTGACACAATATATATTCTGTCATGAGAAATTAGTTGACTGTGCAAGATTTAACATCCTTAAATGCAAGGCTTTGCATTTGTAGAGCAAAATGTAGCTTAGACGCTAAGTGAAGCTATTTGAGGAGTATCACGGTACATTTTATTACTCATTCATCCAAATAATTGCAAAATTTGCAGTACACATTACTATTCTACTAATTAAAAAAACAAAGCTGACCAAATCCTTATATCGAGTGCTGAAGTTAAAGGTTTGCTCCAGCATATATCAAACTTTACTTCACATTGAACATTAAAACAAAAAACCCTGAATAACAAATGAGAAAAGAATACACAGACACTGATAAATATATTTATATTTAAACAGGGATTTTAAAATGCTGAATGTTTTACATACCAGAGTTGTATTCAATCTAAATATATTATTTAATATTATAAAATTGATTGTTTTGATATTTGTTTTGTTTCCTCTTCTTTTATGTGGCAATGATTAACACATTTCTGTAACCAGTTATTTTTGAAAATCACTAACTACTATTAAGAAAGTATATTCTCAACAGTATTTGGCTGTGGCATTGTCTTCTTTAATCTTGTGAAATTTCAAAGTACCTTTGCATCAATTCATAGGTGAGAGATGTCTTTGACACTGGTTTTAGTAAGTTGATGCTGTCTTGGTTATGTTGCATGTGTTAATACGGACAAAATGCTTCAAGGCTATAGCTATACAGCTGCCACATTGCATTACGCTTCGCATATCGGTTTTACCTACACTGTGACCCATATAGTCTAAATAGGTGCTATTCCAGTCATTTGCGATGTAGCATTTTTATACTGAATTTATAAACCGAGATTCAATATTTCCTTCACTCCTCATATATACAGTGTATAAATATATATATACCATTACATTTATATCAAGTGACAAAAGAGTTCTTCTTATATGAAATACCCCAAATTCAGCATGTTGAGCTACAATTTCCCATCATAATGAAACTTGCTCTTGCGGACTGATCCATTAATGGAGTAACGTAGCTTTTCTTCTTACTATTGGCAACCAGTGCACGTTGCAACTATGGTGTGATACATAGCCATACATCGCTGCACAATGAATATTACAACCTCTCTCTTATTGTGCAATGTCAATAAGGAAGTCACTCCATATTGCTTAATTAACCCTTCAGGAAACAATGTTTAAAAATGCAGCCAAAACACATCCTAGAAGAAATCAAGGCTTGTCTGGACCCATACATCAGTTCAAGTCCCACCTTAACACAAATAAACAAAAAAACTCATTAAGTGTATTAGTACAAGCAGAAGTGAAAGCATCAAAGTGGATTTATTGCATTACAAAATCCCACAATTTGTAGATCAACACACTGTAATGGTGTCCACAGATTAAAAGTGCAGGAAAGTTGCCATACTTGTAGATGTGCATTTTCTACCAGAGTATTTGGCACCCCCCCACCAAAAAATAATGTTGGCAACAATATTTATTTTACAAAGTTGTAAACTTTATGTCAACTGGAAAAGACTAGAAATCTGAAAAAATAAGTCGTTAACTTATAAATAAATTAAATAGGTTTAAATAAATAACATTTACAGAACAGATATGGTACAGCATAACTCCCATTAGTATATACTGAGCCACACCTTGACGGTAGTGCAGCATAACGCCTATCACTAAATGGTAAGCCAGACTTTAACGTGGTAGGCCTCTGCCCCTAAAACAGCCTCCCCATGCCACTGCTGCCCATAAAACAGCCTCCCCATGCCACCACTGCACCTAAAATACCCTGCCTGTGCCACTGCTGCCCCTATAATATCCTGCCTGTGCCACCACTGCCCCTAAAACAGCCTGCCTGTGCCACCGCTGCCCCTGATGCACCCTGCCTGTGCCACCGCTGCCATGGAAGCAGCCTGGCTGTGCCACTGCTGCCACTCAAGCAGCCTGGCTGTGCCACCTCTGCCCTGAAGCAGCCTGGCTGTGCCACCTCTATCACTCATAGTTCCTGAAGTGGCTTTCTCATCAGCTGCTTTTGGGTAACGTGTTGTGTGTGTTCCAAAAAGTGTTTGTAGAAAAGTAGAATAAAGAGATTCCTACAATATCTAAGTCACTCTTACTAATGTGAACATGTGAAATGCAAAGTGTAATTTAGCACAGATTACATTTCCTGAATGTACTGGTTAACTCCTTTGTTCATTGACTTTTCAGTTTTATTACATTGTATAACCAGAAAATCTTTTTTTAGTCTCTGCTCCAGATAGAGAACAGTTTGTTTTGGAATTATACATTTTACAGTTTTGATTTTGGTCCCCATGGAGCCGAAAGCTTGCCTCTGAACTGTGAACATGCTTGTTGGCTCAGTGTTTGGAACAGCTGATGCTAAACCCGGCAAAAAGCCATGCAAGTTAGTGATTTTTATTGCATTAACCACCAGTGCTTCTGTGGTTAGAGCTACATGAAGAATGTGTAAAGGAAAGTTACTTAAGCACTCCAAGGGTTACTAAAAACAATGACGACATTAGTAAGTATATGTCTTTTTATTTAGTGTTTATTATTTAGTGGTACAACTCTGCCAATGTATTAAGAGAGTAGGGAACCCTTCTACAGGAGGTATTGTCCTTCTATCTTTACTGTTTTTAATAGGGTTTGCATTGGTATTGACTACCCTGAGTCCCCTCATCTTTCTTTTTAATTTGACGTGACTACAGTAGTGTATTAATGGGGGACGCTAGCCTAGGATTTACCTACCATGTGCAGGGGTATTTTGTGTCCTTTATTGGTCTCCTTTGTGTAGAGCACCAGAACTCCAGGATTTGCCTGGAGACTCCGGGTGAAGTGTCACATCTCTGGTCCTTCGGGTACTGACTCTCCTAGTAGCAGGAGCAGCATCTAGGCACGCCTACCCCTTACAATCTAAGGAGTTTGTGGCTATCCACACCCTTGTACGTAGGTAGCCCTACCTACATACATCCCACGCCTACCCCTTACAATCTAAGGAGTTTGTGGCTATCCACACCCTTGTACGTAGGTAGCCCTACCTACATAAATCCCAAAGAGGGAGTACTCCAGTTAGCCCAAGCCTTAAAATTCCAAGGTAGGGAGATATAGAATTCTGTGGCTCGCTGAGGCAAGAATACACCAATGCCTTTCTAGTAAAATCTTTTGTCACTACATGCTTTCCGTAGAAAGTACTAGACATATACGACCATTTCCTTTACAATTACTGAAATGTGTTTAATAGAAGGCTAAAAAAACTGAACTAAGGCAAATTATATAATTATGTTCATTTTGTGTTAGTTATTTTTATACTCAGGTTTCTTATCTAATCCTTTTTTTACCCATCGTCTCTGTTTCTTTGTTCTGTATAATTATAAATCCATGAATTCCATTATATGTTCAGAAATAAAATCCAAATTTTTTCTTTGATAGAAATTACATTGGAATTAAACGGAGCAAAATTAATGAAATAAAAATCCCCTAATCTTGTAGTCCTGCATTTTCATTATTATAGTTTTGCCCTCTATAATTTTCACAAGCTTTAAAGTGGTCAAATGCAGAAACCTCAGGAACCAAAATAGTACATTGGAAACAATGGTGAATAGAAATAAACTATATATTGTTATTTTAGTTTAAACAGGAGTTTTATAAGCTTTGTATATGTTCTTGCTATGCACATATGTTAGTTAAAACCATGTTTATTTATTTTAATGTACTTGTCCTAACTATAGATCTCTTTCTTTTCTACTACATTTGAATCACTTGTGTCCAACTGCTAACTCCCTTTTCAGGTGATTACTATCAAGCTACTGTCTCAGATATTCAACTGAAACATCTCTCACTATGGTGACAAGGAGCTTATCCACTGCCTAATGCAAGGTCCATTTATCTATATCTCTGCTACTTTCAGCACAGCTGACAACCCACACCTTTTCTCCATTTAGGCCTGGCCCAGAGCAACACCCCTAGCTAAACAGCTGATCTACCTAATTTTCTTTTTTTTTACCCCACTTTATATTTTATCGTCAGCATAAAATGACATCAGAATGTTTGCCAGAATAACATGAATCACATTATGTATCAGAATTATTGATGGAATCAATGAATATGTACATCATAGTCATCTGCAGTGGCGGAACTACCAGGGTCACAGGGGTCGCGACTGCCACCGGGCCCTGGAGTTCTGCCAGTGAGGGGGGCCCAAGGGGTGCCGATCGGTCGTTTTCAGCAACCGCTCCGCGTCCTATCTCCTCTGCTCCCTGCCGCCTGCCCCAGCGATGCCCCGACTGCAGTGGTGGGAGCATGAAGCGTCTGTCTCAGGTAAGTTAACTACAAAGGGGGGTAGGGAGAGGGTAGATAGTGAGAAGGAGGAGGGTATATAGTGAGAAGGGGGTAGGGAGAGGGTAGATAGTGAGACGGGGGTAGGGTAGATAGTGAGAAAGGGGGGTAGGGAGAGGGTAGATAGTGAGAAGGGAGGGAGAGGGGGTAGATAGCCTGAGAAGGGGGGAGAGGGGGTAAATAGTGTGAGAAGGGGGGAAAGGGGTAGATAGTGTGAGAGGGGGTAGATAGTGTAAGAAGGGGGTTAGAGGGGGTAGATCGTATGAGAAGGGGGTTAGAGGGGGTAGATAGTGTGAGAAGGGGAGAGATGGGTAGATAGTGTGAGAAGGAGGGAGAGGGGTAGATAGTGTGAGAAGAGGGGGGAGGGGGTAGATAGTGTGAGGAGAGGGGGTAGATAGTGTGAGAAGAGGGGCAAAGGGGGAAAAAAGTAAGAAATTAATGAATATGTGGATGAATTGTGTGTTATTTATATCTAACCCCCCAAAAATAGTTGTTTATAAATCATGATTTTTTTATTGAAGGGAGAGATGCTTAATAAAAAATGTTGATTAATGCTTGTCCTTTATATTTGCAGAACCACACCATCAATAGCTGTGACGTGTGACTTTTCTCTATCCTGAATGCTGCATTGTTGAAGATAAAGTAAGTTGAAAAAGTTGAGATATGATCCAATATGTAAATTGTTGTGTAAAAATCATGTTTTTATTTGGGGGGGTGGGGAAGCACTGAACAGATTCTCGCACCAAAGCCCTGAGGCTTCTAGTTACGTCCTTGGTCATCTGGTATATCAGTGGGCAAGATCTCTTTCATTGACTATGGAGGCTGTAACTAAAAGTCCAAAAGCCTTGATTTTGCTTCTGTATCTCCATGATGGGACATCTTCTTTTCTGTAGAGCTCAAGGATATGATGGAAAAAGTATAGGGATACTAATGTACCAAACAAGCAAAGCCCTCCATTGGAAAAAGGGCCAGTTACACAGGAGATCTCTGATCTCCCCAACCGGTATATTATGTGGCCTACATGGGAGACAAATCACCATACCTGGGAATTTCTCGGCTCCAGCTACCCGGCCAGGACTGCACACTGACGGTCCTGCTGACGTCAGGGGAGTTCCCACTGATGTCGGCGGCGTTCCCGCTGACGGCAGCGAGAAAGACCCCATTTCAAGAAAAAAAATGGGCATGGAGCGGGGCGTGTCAGAGAGTCCCCAGGTATGCAAATCACCACAATGCCTGAAAAACAGGAAAGGGGTTGCAACTCTCCCAGGGCCTGCCATCCTAGACCTAGACACAATATGGCCCTGCTTCTTCTCACTGATTTCTTCATATCCTTCACTTCTTACTCATGTCATTTCCTGTCCCAGCATAAAAGATGTCATTTTTGCTATGATTTGAGTTGGTGAGATAAAGCAATGAGCCCCGTCACAAACTGCTTTTTTGATTAATATGTTTAACCATGCATGACAGTGACTCACTGGAATTTTGATATACGGCAGTTTACACAAAGAGACTAAATATACAGTGAAACTATCAAAATGCAGTTATATTCATTACATTTCCTGGTCAGCAACCAAGCATTTTTTGATTTTATGTTACTTTTCCAGATTTAAGGAGGGAACTACTGTACCTGCTTTTGCTAAAAAGGGTTGAAGATCTGTCGGTGGCTTCATGTTAATCAGGATAGGTCAAGTCTGAAATGTAATTATAAAGCAATGACTACATGCAGTAGGTCCCAGCTACAGTTCTTAAGGACCTTCAAGTTATAGTTTCCAGTTTTGCCTCACAAAAGCCAAGAGTTCATTCACTCAATCTGTCAGATCCAGCCTTGCTAAATAAAGGCAAATGTTTTAAGGTATACTGAGCATCTACAGAATCAAGAACCAAAGGAGCAACGCATGTACACGGCGCTCTACTCCCTTTATGTTGCACACAATTGTTAACAATTTATTTTTATAGACATGTACTTAACACTCTTTATTATACCCACAGCCTTTGATTTCAAAACCTCGTTTACTAGGCAAACAACGCAACTTTGCCTGACTGAGCATGAGGAACGTAGCCTTGTAACATTTCCTGCCATTATTCTTCTTTATATGAAGCTGCAGCCTTTTATATGAATTCGACAAAAAAAAACTAGTTTTAGTCATTTCATTTTCGTAGTAGAAAGGTAATTGGCTATAATTTATGGCACAGATAAATCTATCACAAGTAATTGAATAGCACTCTTTGAGTAGACTACAATGTAGCGCCGACATATTCCACAGTGCTGTACAAATGTGAGGACTGAAATTCAATTATTTGTGATTTCTCTTTTGTTGAACACATCTTCTCGCAAGCAAAGGAGCTTGGGGGCAGGAAAACAGACAGTATGTATAGCGAGGATTCTGATGCATTTGGATTTTTAAAAATGTTAATTATAAGGTAACACTCACTCATCATTAAAGTGCATTTTAGGGCTGGAGTGTACCTTTAGGTGTAAGAAGAGATAACGATGTGGAAATAAAATGCCATAAAAAGGGTGTGACAATCCCCCAGGCAATTCTGGCATGCGATTCAGGTACAATTGCAGTAACATTACTGGCATTTACAATGGTTTTCGTTTTTTTTTTTTTGTGTGTGAGTGGAAGAAGATGGTAAAAATAACGAAAAGATTTGCATGTACACACAATCACGTATTTCTGTATGTAAAGCAGTTACAGGATTGTATTCAGTTCCCAATCAACATCCCTCAAAGCTATTTAAAGTGCAACCGTCATTTATAATATTTGACATTTACCAATAGTGCATTAAAAAATGCCTGTATGTTGTTTGAACGCAACTAACTTTTTAGTTATTAAGGAATATACTAAAAGATTTTGTGAAGTTTTAAACACTTAGCAAATGCTTGATAGGGGGTCAGATTCATACATTTTCCCACACATGGAGCTCTTGTGTGTGTGTGCATGTGTGTGTGTAAAGACTGTTCTGTTGGCATTATTACTGGGCCCCCTCTCAAGAACAAAGAATACTGGGGGTCTAGCATGTACCCAAAGGGGCCAGTGCACACATATAAATTAGTAGGTGCAGATACTTGGTGCTTAGTAAGCAGTGTTTCTCAGTGAAGCGCAGCCTGTTTACACAAAGACAAGGACTGTAAAGCATAGTTTAGTTCATTCATACCTCAAAAATAAGCAAAACTTAATTTCCCTTAATGGACACTAATATCTAATAACTTCTCATTAATTAAGTGACCAGCAAATTAGTTGAATTAGAAGTCTTATCTATAGCTCCTATGCAGTGAAGTAGTCAACCTAGTCCTATGGTGGCAGTTCCAGGGCAGTGGAAACCCTTATGCTGCATAACTTAGGGCAGATCATTGTACTGGGCACCCTAGTGCACCGCTGCTACAGGGGCCAGATATACTAGTATACTGGCCTAGAATACAGACTGCTGGGGAGCTGTTGTGAGTCAGGCCTAGGGCTGTGCCCAGGCAAAGGATGCCACTGCTCCCATGAATCCTGTGTAGCTGTTGGCTAGCCAAAGGAAGGATAAAAAATAACAACCGTTTGAGATAATAAAACAACGTGAAGGTTGATGTTGTCACATGCTGATTATTCTTCATGACAGCATTCTATCTTTAATATGTAGAGTCTTGGGTAAGGTAACAGGCCATCTTAATGGTCTCAGAAATTACACTTTTCAAGCTGTTAATGTTTTAACATTTTTCCAATACATTATGGATTTTCTGACACATTTGTACTTCTTTTTTGGAGTTTGCACTTCTATTAATGTCATCACGAACTCACTAAGGGTAAATATGAGAATACACATTACTAAGTGTCCTTTTTAATAAGGCTGTTTAAATCATAACCTTTTGCACCAATGTGAAAAAGCTGATTTTTTTTTGTTACGATACTGAGACAGTAGTCACATAAACAAAACTTAAAAACATAAAAAATATTAAAGTGCAAAACTAATGAGACTTTGGTTGTGATTCGTGTGAAGTGTAAAGAATGTGATTCGCTGACAACATCACAGGGAGGTGTCAGATAGATCGCCTTCAAGGGCAATCTGCTCCTCCCCCCAAGGCACGGCTGCTGAATGGGCTGTTACTAGGGAGATCTGTGCTGAGGTTTCAAGGTACCTTAAGGAACACCACAGCGAGGACAGGGTGAGGGTGCGGTGGCTGGACAAGGTGCCTTGGGTCATGTCTTGGGCAGCAATAAGGTAAATATGTCACTGTATACAAGATAAGCGGATAAGGGCACAGAACCAAGTCAGGCAGAGTATTCACAGCCTACATTTACAAGAGATATATTTAAAAATAACAAATAGATTGTATATGGTACCTCAAAGGCTTCACAAAATAAACCCATTAGTAGAGAAAAAATGCTGGAGATGTGAATAAGGAGATGGATCTTGGAAACATATTTAGTGGACTTGTAAGTAGAAACATGTTGTGGACAAACTCTTACACCAGGAATGGAAGATGTTTGTCTGTCATGTGCATTACATTATTAGAAGATGGTAAAGTGATTTCTCCATCCTGTTGTTCTGAGCTGTGTTATTTTGCAAGGGTGTGCGCCATCTCCTGCAACTGGGTTTCAACTAATGGAAAGTCCTTAAAGTATTCGGACAGTCTATCCATTACTGTTCCTGTTTTAGGCCTAAAGGGTAAAGAATGAATAAAGGATTCACATGAGCCAGACAGAGAGGAGCCCTGACTTAGAGGAGACCATAGACTCAGAGAGGAAGCCACTGTGAGTGCCATCTGGGTGCTGGAGAAATCCTGTGGGTGCATATCTGGACAAGTACTATTGTCTTTGTGTAATCTGGTTTATGTGTGCAGTCTAGTGACTGGGTGTCAGGCAAGAAGTATGAGTGCAATCTGAGTGCCAGAGTTGACATCTGGGGTATGCAATGTGAGATCAATGCCTGCAGTTTAGGATTTCCATACATTATTGTTGACCTATACATGCAGTGCTGTGTTTCTATGTGGTGTTTATTTGATCTATACCTGAACTACATGAGGGGAGGGAGAGAGGTGTAGCACAGTGATGGAAAGTACAAAGGGTTCCATCACCGTAGGGGGCGGGTCATGTGTCTGATGTGCACAAGGGGTGAAGCCAAAAGGGCGGCAAAACACAGGCCTGCATGCCCAACAAGAGCCACTGCTGGAAGTGAGTTGGAGTATTTAAGATGATAAACCACATCACTCAAAATAAGTCTGGCCAGGACAGGCCCTGAGCTCAATCTCACCAACCTAGCTTTAGTTCCAAGTTAGACATATTCCACTGATTGAGACTTCTGTTCTGGGTTTCTGTCACCAAAAGCCATGCTAAAGGTGCTGTTCCGCTTACAGAAACCATTTATTACATTCCCTAGTATGTTACAGAAATAAACATTTGAGGCTAAAGTAAGGCATTGCCGGCCACGTTGGCACTGAATGCTGAATCATTCAACTTCTCAAAATTAGAGCAACCCAAACTACTTGTTAGCTTTATGTGAGATTATAAGGTAATGATGCGTTTAACATTCATCTTGAAGGATTCATCTGTAGAAAACCAAACACCATGTCTTGATCTGAAAGCCCTTCCATCTAAGCCTGCAATTACATATCACATTCCCACGGCCAAAATAAATTAGCATGAAAAACCAGTCAAAGCACACACTGTCAGAGACCTGATAATTTATGTTACAGCCAGATTTTTGTGCTCCACATGGCAATCTCAGACTAACATAGTGAAACTATAAAAAAATGAACACCTTGTGTTCTATGAATACTCATGATCAATTTAAATCCACGTTTTCTAACTTTTCCATTATTAGAATAATTTTCCTAAACTGAGGTATAAAAGATGAACAGATGAAAAAAGATGAACTTGCTTTGCTTCAAGGGAATTTAGCTCCCCTCACCTTAATACTGCTTCACCGGCTTTCACAAAACTGACTCCTCAGGTTAACATTGCTCCCTGTAGTAGCCCTGAGTACTTAACTAACCAAGTACAAGTCAACCACAAGATTAAAATATATAAATATCTTTTCAACTAGCCTCTGCTGTTGCAGCCTTGTATGAGTGCTCTGAATCAGATGTAAAATGCTTTATCCCCAAGAAGTCAGTTCCATCACCGGACCTAGTGGAGTGACCAGCAGTACAAACTGATTGTAAACATATATAAAAGTAATAATAATTAATTACTTTGAGCATAACATACAGTGCTGCATACAGAAATTTATTAATTTTGTACTAATACAAACACTACACTGAACTGTTCTCCTTTCATCCATAGACATCAATTAGTCAGAGTGTCAGTGTCTGTGTGATTAAGACTAAGCCCTTCTACATTCTTACCACAAGGCAGTATGATAAGGAGTCAATATGTTTTGTAGATTAGACTAAGAAAACAGAACTTATTACACGGGACTAATATATACCAGGGAAATCTCTGGGTCAGATTCTTCTTTCTCTGGGCAGGTGGACAATATTTGGTCACGCACTCTCCTCCCACTAAAGCTTGTCTAAAGGCTATCTCTTCAGAAGAGGGGGAGAGCCTCTATTTAAAAATCTTATTTTTAAAGCGGGATAGTAATATTAAAATAATATTATAATAATATTGTTACTATGGGAACATGAAATACAGTGTATATGAAAGTATAATGCCTGCAATAAAAGCATAGCTTATTCATTTAAGTAAAATTTAAATACATTTAGTTACATAGTTAGATGAAAAAAGACATGTTCAAAAGACAAGTTCAGCCTTTTCCATATCTGTTTATTTCTTGCTTTTGTCCAAAAAAGGCAAAAAAAACAGTTGTTACAAATGGAACAGGCTCTATACATGAGAAGAGGATGTTGGTCTCACCATTTTACCGAGAGGAGGATAAGAAAAACAATTTACTGGTTAACTATAGGTAAACATTACACTGTGATGGGGAGAACATTACAAGTAATCATTTAAATAAAGGTTATAAAGACAACCTATTTTTTTAAACAAATCTAGCCTCTTATCTGTAAACTAAGACCAAACTGAGAGCACAATCAACTACTGTATGCGGGCAAGAACAAAACTGAAACCTTTTCCATGCAGCGCCCCTAGAGACAGAAATGGATATTGCTCTTATTTGAGAATTGTATTCTCAGTATTTGAATTGTACTGCAGGATTTGCTTGCCTTCGGATGAGAGTCTCGCAAGTCTGTCATGAATGTCTTCATTTTATATAGTTTGAATACCATGTTATAAATACATGATTTATAATTGTAAAATAACATATTCCACTTTTTTCAATTTTTCCAGAAAAGAAAATGGCTTAAAAAACATATTCCTCTTTTTTCAGGCTTTCCCATCTCTAGTCTCTATAAATATTTGTAGGTTGCAGATCGAATTATTTGCCCTAATTAATTTTAGTGCAATTAAGTAAAAGTACAAAATGTTTCTTTGAGTCAGAGTATTATTATGGCAGATAAAAATATGCCTTAAGCTTTGCATCTTTACTGCTCAATAAAATGATGAAAAACATCAATTTACAAAATTGCTTTAACTATTCTAAATAGAAAATTCACTTTTAAATCCAAAAACAGTCCCTGCCAAAACCATGACCAAATGTATCCATAAATGGAAATGTATCTGAATGTTATACCCAGCCCAATTTTGCTTTTTAAATACTGTTATAGCTTTGAAAATTTTAAATGTTATGTTTGTTCTCCATTAATTATTAGATTTTTATTTATTTGATTTTATCACCATAGAAAAATAGAAAAAAAAAATACCATTGGCCCTTGCCTGCCTGTGATGCACATAATAAGCCACAGCCTAGCACTAGTTCGCCAAATACTTGAAGCAGTGTCACATCTGAACTTCTTTAAGTCCTAATTTTGGGGAGACATGATATCCTCCATCCTTACGGGGTTAAAGTGCACTGTCTCAGCTGAGAGCTGTTGGAATGACTAGGGCCATCCTTAAAGTCAACGGCTCCTGGTCAAGCATCTGCTTCTGTCTAGCTCTAGGTTCCTCAAGTATCCCTTTCTTGACTTCCCTTTCTCCATTCTCCCTTACCCTTTCCATTGTTAATGCCTCCACCACAGCATCCCCTTCTCTCCTCAGCCCTTCCACCTTCTCGTTCACCCACCTTAGTCAAGCACAAGAGCTAGTTGCTGTGCACCCCATTAATTGTTTGGATGGTTAAAGCAATAAATTCCTTTTTCATCAACTGGAATTATGCCATTTACGTCATGACCCATCCTTTGCTTCATGACACATAATTATATTTGAGCGCATAATTTTTTGTTTTCTTTGGTCCAGAATTGGACTTCATGTCTACGCTGTAAAAATGAATTTTTGAGTCCGCCCAATTCACATGAGTTGAAACTGGTTCATTATCTGATGTTGTTAGACATTCAGCTCACTAACAAGGATTTTCCTATTTTTAATTTTATCACACACCATGTTTCCTTGTTTCTAATTATAGCTAATTCAGCTGTTTTCCTATACATAGCAACAGTCATTGCATGAGTTTTCCAGTAGGTTAATGACAGCCCTATCTGGAATTGATCAAAATAAGAGCAATTGCAGCCCTGCAGGCATTACAGCTCAATGTAACCAATCGAATAAACTGAGAGCCTAACAAACAAATATCAGAGCAACTTATGGCTACGTTAGGACATACCTAAACAAATCAGTTATGCTTAGTTATGGTATAAATATATTAATAATAAGCTATTATAATAAATAAGGTAAGGTGAAAAAATGCAATTAATTAATAAGCTCAATATATGATATAGTCCAGTAGAATAAGCTTCTGCTAATCTATAATAAAACACATATAACATTTTGTGTCAGAATCTTCCAAACCTTTCTGCTGGAAATATTGTTTAAAATTAATTATGACATTTAAAATAACGTCACATTTAAATAATAGTTTGTGTTTTTAATTTCCTTCTACATTGTGTGGTTCGGTAACCATATATTGAAGATACTGCCCCAACTGTTCTGATTATTGTAACACTTTTGTAATTAAAAGCACAATAGAAACAAGATTCCTAAACTTTTTCCAAAATAATTCTTCAATTGTGTAAAACGATGTCTCTTTTCATGTGACACGGGGACTGGTAGTTTGCTGTTATGTGATTAAACTTTAAGAGGAAAGTATAAAATATCAGTTATTTGGGTTATTTGTTATGGGTTATTTGCTTATCATATAGTGTAATAATTGTTGTCTAAGCTAAGAGAAACTGCACCTTTAATACAAAGAGAGTTATGAGAAGGTCAGAATAGAACAGAGCCCATGAAATACTAAATGTCCTTAGATAGATAGATAGATAGATAGATAGATAGATAGATAGATGCTATGGATAGATATCTGATATTTGATGTGATAGAATGTTCTGATGCTTGGACACTCCACTTCCATATGTATTAAGTAGGAATTTATTTGGGTTTGGTATACCTTCCCTTGGCAAAATACCTGGTAAAGGTCTCAAGCCGTGATTAGACTATTAGTGCCTCTGCCCCAAAAATAATTTCTTCCCTGTGGCCTTGTAGGTTTCTTAACCTATTGCAAAGAGTTCTAGCCCTTAATGTCAGCATCTACTCCTAATAAACAATAAAAATATGTTTTAAACGTTAAGTAAAACTTCCTTTTTAAAACGGAAAGAGATAGTGATTGAAAGTGTGTCACCAACAGTATTGACCCAGGATATCCTATTCTATATGTAGCATGAAATATACCCTAAAGTCAATTTTCCATGCCTCCTATTTCATTTCTGACTAAACGTCGATGGCTATACCACATTACCTCAAAAATAGGAAAAGCTTCTAAAAGACTGCTCTTGAGTTGAAAGCTCGTTTTAAATTATGTGACAAAACTGCCCAAGGAGACATAGCAGATGAGACGTTCGAGAAATATGAGATGAAAAAATAATGTGTAACAGATTGGTGCTGGCTTGTAATTGAATACATGCTGGGTTTTATAAGCAAGGGAAAACAACATGTTACAGCGATACATTATTTAAAATTCAATCCCAGTAGGTGAAATGTACTCACATTTCCAAATCTTTTCAGACTGTAAGCCTGGCAGACATGTTTGTTAGCAATGTTAACCTGATGATACGTTATTGTCTAATTCTGCACAGTTGAATGGTTCCTATTAGAAAATATACCTTATTGGATAATTATTTGGCAAAATCTTACTTAAATAGTTTCTTATATGAGAAATACAATATAGACTTTATTCTACTCATTGCTTTTACCTCTAAGACGTTGTAAACTTTCCGATTAGGGTCCATTTGAAAGTCTAATGTCCCATACAGCCCCAGTATTGAGCAACATATATTAAAGTACCATATAAGTAACTGTAATATGCATTATTTAACCTTGGGAGAAAATTAAAGTGTACGATTGGATGAGGAGGACCCCAGTAAAGCGGGAAGCCGAATCAAATCCAGAAGAGTAGTCAAACAAGCCGAGTCAATACCAACAATCAGAGAACAGGAGCCAAATCAGAAAACAGGAGCAAAGTCAGCAAGCCGGGTCAAAAGAAGAAATAGTCACAGCAAGTCGCACAGGAAAACCACAGAATACACCAACCAAGGGTGACCCAGAAGAGGAAGTCCAGGTTTAAATAGGGACAGGTGGAGGTGTGTCCTGCATTAAGGAGGTCACCCGAGGTTATAAGAACATGTTACAGATGTAACGTGTAATATTATGTGCTACCTGATTGCCGCGTGGTCGCGGTGGTACTCGCTGCCCGGGAAGCCAGCCGAGGAGGAAGCGTCGCGGGACCGGCCACGGCGCGGGAACGGAGCGCCAGGTAAGTCCTTACATAAAGTACTTGCCTTTAGGGGATGCTGCAGCTCCAGAGCTGTAGTGTGCAGTCCCTATGTGGTCCAGTTTTCATAACCCTCTTGGATGTAAACAATAATTAAAAAGTCACACTCAGCTTCATAAGGCACATCATTATTTCAGTACTTCTACATCTTTGAAGTTGCGGTATATGTTATTCTATTTATCTATCATCTATCTCTCTGTCCAGATGTTTTGTTATTAGTGGTTGCTGATACTGATATAGGACCTCTGTATGACAATAAATACATGTATATTCCATTAAAAATCATCCATTCCAGCTATAATAGTCATTTACAACATTAACATTACCAATGTCTACACTGTACTCCCTTTAAAGACAGTTGTTCCCCTCTTTTGTTTGAGGTTGATAGTGACATAAATAAATGGATCCCATGTCCTTCGGGATATCCTTGGCACTAGTAAAACATCCAAGCTTTTTAGCAAATGTAACCAGAAGATAAGCCAGTATGCATTTATCATCTAAGAAAACAGGACTGCGGATAAGTTAATTAAAAGTAGCTAACATGCTGAGATTGAGAAGCACAAGTGTTCTGATTTTGTCTTGATAAAGCGTGGTGCAGTATTCACGTTCTCTGCACACAAGTCTTTCCTTCTTTTTGATGCTAGACAAGGCAGATCAGATGGGGAGCTTTATGACAGCCTGCTTTTAAAGTCACTGAGCTGAAGTTGGATTAAATCAAGTAGTCATCCTGGGGTCATAGTGGGGTTAGGATTCATGAATGATTTCATTGGGATGTCCATTTTTCCCTTAAAATATATGGTTATATCATGAAAGTTATGCCTCTATGAGACTAAGAACAAACTGAGAATATTAATATAAGATAAAGTGCCAATATATGTGTTTTAAGGGACAGAATTAATTTTCTTTGTGGCAATAAGGACATTTGAGGACATTTGAGAAATAGTATTTCTGTTACATTTTTTCTAAAATGGTAAACTAGGTCAAGATGAATAAATAAGTAATTATGCTGCACTGCTTTTTTTTCCACTGGTAATCTGTAATTATGCGCCTTGTCTTATTTAGTGTTAATCCATAATTAACAGCCTTACATGGATTCCATTAACATAGTTGATTTTTGGCAACACAATGTTGAAGGTCATAAAATCACAATGTTGTAAGAGAAAATAGACATTTCTTCATTTTCCTTAGTGTTTTTCCTTTTTTTGCTTTTGCAATCTAGTTACTTACACTAAGCAATGGACTTTGCAGGGGAGTTGTGGTTTCCACTCTCTAACTTCACTTTACATTATGAAGGGCCACCCCTCATCAGGCCCAGACTTGGCATCAGGCAAACCAGGCGCCTTCCACGTGTCATTATTCACGTTCATGCAGAAGATGCCATCCTCTGTTGTGTGCCACCATCTGGATACACATGGCCACACTCGTGGACATAATTTTATCGGCTGCAAGTACCAGAGTCCATTTTCACCCCTAGTCTGGCCCTTCAGACCACAGGGAGCCCCATGGAGAAGAATCTGACTTTACCTTAAGGGAATGTTCCATTGAGTTAGTTTTAAATCAGACAACCATTCTGGAGCACAATAAAAATAATATATCCCTGCAAAATAATGCTGAAGTTCATGATCCATTCATCATAGACACCACTATGTTGAATTATTAATGGATTATGGACGTTTATATGACTTTCATTTTTTTGTAACATTCTGGGAAGAATCAAATGACAGTTTGGTCCAGAGGCTTCAGGCAGCTTTGATCTCGGGGGTAGGGGAGCGGGTTGGGTGTTTGACTCCACCCACTCCCCCTGATCCACCCACACCATACTCTGGCTCCACCCCCTCTCCACCTTACATATCATGCTCGGGTTCCATAGTGTTCCTTGTTTTATAAAGCATTTAAACAAATGATATCCTTAAATATATGAATCATGCAGGCAGATACTATTCTGATACTTATATACTTCACCTTGGGTTACCTCTTAATTATATATAAGCAAGTTTCTTTAATTTCCATTTTCGTTATCCATGTTCTAATAATTTTTCTTATTACAATTTTATAACCCATTCTATTTTCTAATTAATAAGATGTCTGTGTTTCCATAGCATATTTGGGAAGGCCACTACATCTGGTATTCGCGATTACCACCATATCAACGGCCATGGTTACCACGACTGCAGGGAAAATTAAGACTCAGAAACAACAATGACCTGTAATTTGCAACCACAGGGTTTGCTGCAGGGAAAAAAAGATAAATATCTTGGGCTTTGCTTTAAAAGGCTTTTTCAGCTGTTACCAGCCTCAAGCTGAACTATTTTCAAAATAAAGCCATCATTAACTTTTATACCTTTGTCTTCATACAATCAGTTGAGCGTGTGCATCCATGTGTACTGCAGATTAGTACGGCTTCTCGGTGTAGCCTATATAATAGCTTAGCGATAGCATTCTTAAATTTTATCACCAATGTGTGTTGATCTTTTAACTAAAATGCATGGAAATTTGGATTTAGCTATAATGACATAGGGTGTTTTATTCCTGTACTTTTTGTTAAAATAACATGGAGGGGGGACCAGAATCCATGTGAAATTCAGTTATTTTCTTTAAAATCTAGTTTATAGTTTTCATTTTAAAAATTAAGAAAATTCTATATTTTGTCGAGGTTGATGACTTTTTTTGGACCATCATCTCAGCTTATTGGGCACAAAACACCCTCAGTAAAGAAGGGGTTAATACAGAGTACCATAGAACAGATTTATTCCGTAATCACATGTCTTTTTTTAAGATTGGTTACTCGTTAATGCCATCGCTGACAGAAAAGTTATTATCCTGGCTATTATTATATTTTGACTCTTAGGTCTGGAAAGCCCATAGGGCTTCCCCATTTCAGATGCAAAAGGCTAATACTTATGTTTTTTTGTCCCAGTATAGCCCTGTTGACTGGCAGGGATGCATTAGTGGTGTTGGTCATGGCCAGAATTCATAAAATAGTGAGCCGTTGCCTTGTTAACATCATTTAGATCACTAAACACTTAAGAGAAAGGAATTTCTCTTAAAATGTGTAATGGAATTAATAGTGCATAACAAACATAAGTAGATGGGTTTGCAGTTTTGAGAGTTTGTAGGACATTTTATCTGTGTGAGCCCCATCCAGCATGAATGCTCCACACTCCCATATGGTTCTAGTAATGCAAAACATTTGTGGAATATTTTTTGTTTTATGAAATGAGCCCCAGAATATACATAAACATTTTTTTTGTCTCAGGATATTTCATTAAAGGTCTTCTCTGCCCTCTGAAATTGGTGTCCTTATCTGCAAGTCTGCCAGAAGGTTCTTTGTGAATTCAGAGCAGAATTATTTTAATATTTATCCAAATTAACCTCCATAGTATGCAAGGATAATGTGCATTTTAATGAATTCACAGGAAAGCTCCTTGAATATTTTATTAGCAAACGTATTATAGAATAGATTTTACAATTTAAGCTTAGGTTTCCCTTGTAATTCAAGTTTCATGAGACGCTCACATGAGAAAGGGAACACCTATCAATATTTTATTGCCTTTAACTGGTCTACTTGTAATAAATGAACTAGCTATATTTTTCTTGTTTTCTTGCTATTTTAGATGGTTTGTCTGAATTACTTGAATTGCACCTTTAAGTAAATAACACAAATAACAAATCATGTTATGGTAGTCTACCTATACTCTTCCGATCTAAATTTACTATTTCCCCATCAACAACAACTGGGTAGCCAAGTGACCCATTAAGACAGAAACATAAAACACAACTAGAAGAAACCATACTCAATCTATTGCATTCACCAAGAGACAAATACAGTGCACCGAGAAAGATGAAGTTAAGGTGTAATGCTGCCAAGTGGGCAGTTTCACCCTACGCCCATGCCCCCTTTGCCATTCATATTTTATACTGAAAAAATGTCACAGGTCTTTAAACTTCTGAGCACTTTCATATGCCAGGCAGTTAGGCTGTCTTGTCTTACTGAAACATGGTAGCCTCAAGGATCAGAAATCTGAAAGATTAGCTTACTTCATTGAAATAGAAAAGCCAGTATTAGTATAATTATTTATATACCAAAAACAACTGGTGCTAAAACAGAAGATTTTTCCTTGTTTTGCCAACATATGTATTACTATGTAAATGAATATTTAGGGGCTAATTTCCTCTAAATATAGTCTTACTTTAAAGTGGATTTTACATATGCCTTTGTATTTTGCATTTCTGTTAGACCCACATTTTCTCTCCATATGGCCTTTTCCCAAGTCATTTGTGTCCTGCACCTGCACCCAGAAATTGAACCATCAAAGGCACCACATCAATTGGGTAGTAAAGAGGGGATTTAGTTATTGATGTACACCATCGTAGATGCAGATAGCTGCTTTGATGAAACCACCAGAGGCAAAGGTCATGATGTCATCACATATCAGCAGAATACATGGCAAGGATTAACTTCCCAGCAAACTAATTTGTCTTTTTTCTTAAAAATAAGAATTAAGTCAATAAACAGATTCCCAGGTGCTAACTTTCTGACTAATAACTTTGTATACACATGGCTCACCTTTCGTAGCAAACATTATACTTTGTTTGTAGATAGCAAAGCTACTAATATTAATAGTGTCATTGCCAGTGGAGTGATTAATGTAGCCTTTACTATGTTACCTTCCTAATGTGCATTTTATGTCTACTCCTATGTTGTTTACAGAATAAGAAAGTGCAGATTTAATTGTGTACACAATGTTAAAAGCAGAGTTTACTGCCCTAAAAAATGTTTCAACAAACATTGTAAAAAAAGAAAAAAATAGAAATGGCCTTTACCTTATGATGACGCTACCTCTGCATTCATTGCTTTCTGCACATGCGCATGGTGGATCTCATTAACTTACCTGCGAACTCCCTGAGTTGACCCAGAATTCTTTGGTGCAGCCCTCCTTCTTTGGGTCTTTAGTTCAGTTTCTTCTTCCTCAAGGAAGAGGAGAGGTGTTTGTCCATGACTACTCCGCACCCACTTCCCACTCACTAAAGATAGTCTGGAGGCTAGCGCCACCCCCCATGTTCAACAAGACCCACGTATGCACATTAGAACTTCCAGTAGCTAGCATCTTATTGGTAAATCGATGTGGAAGAGGCCTTCTTCTTTTGCATGAGTCAGCCTGGGTATCCTGTAATCAAGTGTAGGCCAGGGCTCTGTGCGGGCCACTTTAATTCTTATGGACCTTGCTTTGTGCACAGGGCACAATGATGCTGAAAGAGGAAAGGCACTTCCCCAAACTGTTCTCACAAAGATGTAAATATACAATTTTTGAAAATGTCTTTGTATGCTGTAGCATTAACATCACACTTCAGTGGAACTAAAGGAGCCTAGCCCAAACCCTGAAACAGCCCCAGACCTCCCCCACCAAATTGTACAGCACACATTATACATTCTGATAGGTAGCATTCTCCTGGCATCTGCCAAACCCAGATCAGACTTCTAGATAGTGAAGGATGATTCATTATTCCAAAGAACGCTTATCCACTGCTCCAGCGGCGGCCTGCTTTATACCATTCCTGCTGACACTTTGCATTGCACATAGTGATCTTTGGCTTGTGTGCAGATATTAAGCCATGGACACCCATTTCATGAAGCTCCCAATGCACAATGCTTGTGCAGTTTTAAGCTATGTAGTAAGTGATGCTACAGAGGATTTTTATGCGATAGGTGCTTCAGCACTCACTCTGTGAGTGGGTCTACCGCTTCGTGGCTGAGCTGTTGTAACTGTTAGACACTTCCACTTCATAATACCGTATTTGCTCGATTATAAGACGGCCCTGATTATAAGACGACCCCCCAAAATCAAAATATTAATTTAGGAAAAAAACAAAAAGCCTGAATATAAGACGACCCTATAGGAAAAAAGTTTTACTAGTAAATATTAATTCATGTAAACTAATTTTCATATTTAATAAAAGCTATGATTGAGAAAAATATATTTTCTATTTCCTTTTATTTGCCAACCTGCCCCCCCAGTTATGCACATCTGCCCCCAGGCTTGCCACTCTGCCCCCAGAAATGCCTTATACCCCCCTATTTGCCACTCTGCCCCATGATGTGCCTTTTAACCCTCTATATACCACTCTGCCTCCAGAAATGTCTTATACCCTCCTATATGCCACTGTGCCCCATGATATGCCTTTTAACCCCCTATATGCCCCTCTGCCCCATGATATGTCTTATACCCCTATATGCCACTCTGGCATATAGGGGGTTAAAAGGCATATCATGGGGCTGAGTGGCATATAGGGGGTTAAAATGCATTTCTGGAGATATATATATATATTTACTGCTAACAGCAATCACACTCCTATCAAGCCAAGGCAGCCAGTACATGCTGGAACCTGGAGATGATAGAAGCGTGATTACAGCCTCCCTATGGCATGCTACCACCCCCACCCCCCTTACACATCCATGCTATCACATACACACTCATTCACAAACATTTAAATACTCATTCATTCCATTAATCACACATACACACACACGCTCAAACCCAACACCCACCCACCCCCTTACCTGAACTGTAGATCTCCTACTCGCAGACTTCTGCAGGGGCCCGGCTGTGCGAGCAACTTCTCTGGCCCCGCCCCCAGAGGAAGGAGGGGGGAGGTAGAGTTATGTGAGGACTGTGCTACCTTCCTGTTCTTCCGCTTCTAATAGCAGAGACGCTGCTCACGATCAAAGCCCGGTAAGCAGCACGGCCGAAGCAGAATGAGGTCTGATTAGAAGACGACCTCGATTATAAGACGAGGGGTATTTTTCAGAGCATTTGCTCTGGAAAAAACCTTGTCTTATAATCGAGCAAATACGGTAATAGCACTTATAGTGGACCAGGGCAGATCTAGTAGGGCAGACATTTCCCACATTGACTAGTGGCAAAGTTGGCATTTTATGACAGTGCTATATTTAACTGAGCGCTTCAGTATCACACATTCTACTGCCTATGTGCTTGAGTTTATACATCTGTTGTATGGATGTGCCCATTCTTAAAAAACATGTCTGTAGACTACTCTTAACTCGGATACAAAAAATGTCTAAACTCTTTGGTGGAGGGAGATATATTATATGACCAAAGGTGACACACTCCTAACTACTCATATAATATATCTCCCTCCACCAAAGAGTTTAGACATTTTTTGTATCCGAGTTAAGAGTAGTCTACAGACATGTTTTTTAAGAATGTGAGTAAGGATATACCGTATTTGCTCGATTATAAGACGAGGTTTTTTTCAGAGCAAATGCTCTGAAAAATACCCCTCGTCTTATAATCGGGGTCGTCTTCTAATCAGACCTCAAATAGAGGTCTGATTAGGAGACTAAGATCCAGATCCCCCGCACCGCTGCAGGGGACCTGGATCCTCCTGTCGTCGCCCCCCCCCCCACACACACACACTTACCGGTGCTTCCGGAGGTGAAGTTGGCAGCGGGGGTTTGCATGCGTCCGTCGCAAATACCTTCCCCGACTGTCAGAGATCAGAGTTCAAGAGTTCCTGATCTCTGACAGCCGGGGAAGGTATTTGCGACGGACGCATACAAACCCCCACTGCCAACTCCACCTCCTTCCGGCTGCCGCGGAATGAGACGTCAACCCGCTGCCCCGGCAATACAGCAGGAAATTGGAAGCACCGGTAAGTGTGTGTGTGTGTGTGTGTGTGTGTGTGTGTGTGTGTGTGTGTGGCATTTCTGGAATGCCTTACACCCCTATATGCCACTCTGGCACTTAGGGGGTTAAAAGGCATATTATGGGGCAGAGTGGCATATAGGGAGGTATAAGGCATTTCAGGAGGCAGAGTGGCGTTAAGGGGGCATTTAATAGTGCACTCTGCCTCCTGAAATGCCTTATACCTCCCTATATGCCACTCTGCCCCATAATATGCCTTTTAACCCCCTAAATGCCAGAGTGGCATATAGGGGTATAAGGCATTTCTGGAGGCAGAGTGCTCTATATAATGCCTTTTAACTCCCTTAATGCCACTCTGCCTCCTGGAATGCCTTATACCTCCCTATATGCCACTCTGCCCCATAATATGCATTTTAACCCCCTAAATGCCAGAATGGGATATAGGGGTATAAGGCATTTCTGGAGGCAGAGTGGCACATAGGGGGTCAAAAGGCATACCATGGGGCACAGTGGCATATAGAGGGTTAAAAGGCATATCATGGGCCACAGTGCCATATTGGTGTGGCAAGCCTGGGGGCAGATGTGCGTAACTGGGGGACAGGTTGGAAAATACAAGAAATAAAAACAAAAAAAAAATATTTTTCTCAATCATAGCTTTTATTAAAAAAATAGTTTACATGAATTAACATTTACTGGTAAAACTTTTTTCCTTTAGGGTCGTCTTATATTCAGGCTTTTTCTTTTTTTCCTAAGTTAATATTCAGATTTTGGGGGGTCGTCTTAAAATCAGGGTCGTCTTATAATCGAGCAAATACGGTATAAGGCTCCTATCTGTGTTCGGCGTAGACCCTCATCGCGGTCTTCTCATGTGGCTTCTGTGCAGATACACAGAGGTTTGCATCAGGTGAATCCATGGCCCATGCTCAGTTGTATTGTGTTCTTCCCCCCTGTGTTCCTCCTGTGTAACATGTTCCCTGGATTCCTGACCCCTGGCTTGAATTCTGCTACACTTTGTTCACTCGTGCTCACGGTTCCCCACAGAGGTAACTAACAGAGAGCTAATTGATAAATATTGTGGTTTGGGCAGAACCTACAAATATGCATAACAGAAATATACAGAAATGGGAGCGAAACCCAAAAAAGCATATAAAGGCATGTATATTCAGATTCCAGGGTTGCTGCTAAATTAATAATGACTAGTAAGTACACAAAACAAAGCAAGAATTCAGTGCATACCCAGCGAATACCGTCATCTTTATATGGCTATACATGACTTAGCCCGCTACTACATCAAAGTACCTCAATGTTGGTGAGTCGTATCTAATTTTACATGACTATATTGCTTACCAAGCCACCAGCTCCCAGAAAGTAACCCCCTTAACAGTATGTCATTCAGTGAACTTTAGTATAAATAATATAATAATATTTCAGAGAGATTATAATTTACTGTCTCATTATTATATTTATTTTCAAGAATATATTTACAGTTATATATCTGTTATTTATACATTAAGAAATACGGTATATGGTTAGTAATTTATATGTGTTTTAAAAGTTCCTGCCCATTGAGAAAAAAAAAAGAATGTTCATTATCACAACTTGTTTTGTTTTCTTTTTTCCACTTCTAATATAATTAGAAGTATGACCTTTTTACGTAGCCAGTGATGAGTTGCGGAAATACTAATGCCAGTCTCAAGGATAACTTTGATGCAATGCACCCGTGAAAGTAAGTAAGAATATACAGTAAGTGTCTCTGAATGCCAAGAAACGTTAAGAAATGTGGAGAGGTTTCCTTTAATACAGCTTGCAGGAGCCAGATGAGTTTGAGTTACACTAATGTGAGCCATGTTATCAGTTTACAAGCCATGGCTTGTTTAATATTTAAGATAATAAATCAGGGAACAAGCACGTACTATTAAAAAAAAAAGAAAGAAAACTAAATCCCTGCTTATCTGAACACTAACAAAACATTGTTTTTTTTTCTCTAACTACTGATAGTCTTTGTTTACTGATAGACAAGCAAGCTTCCTTCTTAGGCAGCAGTCTTTGCAATCATGGGAAAATGCGACCCAAGAATCTCCCTTGTCCTGCCTCGTATACAACCCAAGAATCTCCCTTGTCCTGCCTCGTATAGCCTCTTGACTGGCTATATGTGGCCCCAATCCATTCAGTCAAACTGATGGTCAGTGCCAGGGAACATCTGGACTGTACAGTTGATTAACAGACTGGTAGTAGAATGGGGAGTGTATTTTTCAGTATTTGTCCAACCAATCACTAGCTACTTAAAAAGGTCATACTAGAAAACACAGTTGTGATAATGAACATTTTTTGGTTTTCTCAATGAGAAAACTTTAACAAACACATTTATTTTTTTATATACCGTATTGGCTCGGATATAGGCCGCCCCCGTATATAGGCCGCACCCTAAAAGTTTGGTGCTTTTTTAAAGAAAAAGTTTTTTTCTTTAAAAAAAGCACCAAATAAACATGCTGCCACTCTGTCCTCCCCCCCCCGAGATATGCTGCCACTCTGTCCCTCCCCCCCGACATATGCTGCCACTCTGTCCCTCCCCCCCGAAATATGCTCTGCCACTCTGTCCCCCCCCCGAGATATGCTGCCCCCCCCCGACTTACCAGAGCAGACTCCCGGGTGTTTTGCGGGGCCGGAGGGGGACATCTATGCACATCGTGTATACAACTCCCGGTGCCAGCACTCAGCGGAAGTGCCAGCACCGGAAGTTGTATACGCGTATTGCGTAGATGTCTTCCGCCGGCCCTGCAAGACACCCGGGAGTCTGCTCTGGTAAGTCGGGGGGGGGGGATGTAAAATGCATCATGCGGACGTTCACCGGCAGCGGCGCATCGCCGCTGCCGGTGAACGTCCACGCGATGCGCTTAGACAACCTCCCGTGCCGGCACTCCCCCCGTGGCAGGGGAGGCTGTCTGAGCGTATCAGACAGTAGGATACAGGTCCCCTGCACCGCTGCGGGGGATCTGTATCCTGACCCCGCTGCCTGCCCGGCGCCCGGGACTGCATGTCCCGGGCGTCGGGCGCTAGACCCCGAATATAGGCCGCACCCCCACTTTAAAAACTTAAAGTGGGGGAAAAAAGTGCGGCCTATATTCGGGCCAATACGGTATAAATAACATATATATAACTGTAATAAAATAAATATAATACTATCAAGACATGAATTTATAAATATAATCTCTCTGAAATATCAATGCTGTATCTAACTCAGCTAACATGGCAATATGACCACCATCAAACCCTTCCACAGTAGACCACATGGCACGAGCATTTTATTTTTAATACTAACGCCTAAATATGTATTTCTTGGCGCTTCTTGGTTTGTTTTCGAAGGTATAAAAAGAATGACCGTTCATGTCAAAATGTATTTTCACCTGGAGTTCAGATTTTATTAGCTCAATGCTACCTATTATATTTTAGCATTAAAATACAATTTTTTGTTTAATAAATATTTTCTTTTTTAATTATGATTATGACAGTAGTCATTACTACAGTCCACTAAATGAAATGCTGTTACCTTTTGGAAGTTGGTGGCTTATGATGGCACAAAACTCGGACTGTCCCACAGGTTATTTGGCAGGCATACTAAAAGTAAAATTTCCAAATTCTATTGTTAAGTGTTTAGTGGTATACTGGGACATTTACTGGAATAACAATTTGGCTCCAACACACAGGGTCTGACTCAGTGTGCGTGGTTCAGCTCTGCAGCTGCCAGGAAACATGCAAAGCCAACCAAAGGCTTAGCTGCCAAGCAGCCAACCAGAGTCTGACGTGCTAACTGCCAACCAACCTACCGGAGGTTGAGCTGCCATCCAGAGAGCTGAGCTGCCAAGTGCCAAATAGCCAACCACAGGATGTAGTACTGTACTGGGAGTTGTGAGTGACACTTTCTGGACTGTGTCACTCACTATCCATTATACCCGCTGCAGCATCATCTGGTGATGTCATGGAGACATCTGCTCGCTGCCATAGCAATGGCTTATGCATCAGTGTGCACTGCAATATACCAATATTTGATAATTAGAAATCTTATTGGGATATCAAAACCATTCCTTATATAGGTCTAGAACATTATAGAACAGCAGCACGGCTGGATAATTTAAACTGAATATAACGCAAGGTTCTCCAGTTCCTTTTGTGTTGTCTTGGACTTAATTTTGGTACACACAGGGAACTCCGAACAAGGGTAGGATAGTTATTCTTGCAGTTCCAATTTTTCCATAATAGGTTGTTTTCATGCACCTGTATATTAGCCATGTATATGTGTCCTAGCTGTGGAACAAAATGTGATAAAAACAGGTTTTTTGTCTGCTGAACTACATTACTGTATATAGCACTTATTTTCCCACAGGACTTCCTCTTTAAGCCCTACATTGCTGGATTGTGGCAAAAAAACAGGTCACCCAGCTAAAATAACAGAATTGCATATAAAGAAATCATACCAAAGAATAAATATCAAATAACATTTTTTATTAGTAAAAGTAATTGTAAAATGAAGCACAATCAAAAAGTATTCACTACTTGTTCTATCGGTTCACAACATTTATTTCACACCATATTTAAATTCCAAATTCCAAATGTGCCTCAATAACATCTTGGGATGTATCATGCCAATAAATGTGCTTAGTCTGCAATAACTTGCAAAAACCACTGTTATTTTAATGACTAAGACAGATTTAATGTAAACATGAACGCACTACGATCCCACTGTTTAGACAGTGAATCTTATTTCTGTGGTTATTTCAGGTCACAGCTGAAAAAAAGATCATTTTTCAGAATATGGTATGCATTCATAATTTCCTCTTACACTGCCTGTAGAGTAGAGGAACATATAGATATATACATGACTGCAGAATTGCCTTGGAATGATGGTACCATCACAAGAGCCCAATTGGCTCCTCTCTGTGTAATTATAGTTGAAGTAAATGTCCAGGTTAAGGGGGCACATATATAGACTTTATGATTCTATTATGTGAGTTTATATCCATGGATGCTGGTTGACAACACATAAAAAATTGCTTATTTCTGTAAATAAGTGGCATTGACTTCCTTCTGCCTAGACAGACTGCAAGAAAATGTAGCTACAGATGTATATTACAAGGCGTGGTCCTAGATGGTATTTATTTAGAACCCATTGTATAGTTGGAAAAATCCAATGATGCAATGATGTATGTTGTGGTAGAGTTTCCAGTAGGCTGAACATGTGTCCCAGTTGCCCGGAACCGTCCCACATTTTACTGTCCAGGAATGAGCTCTGTCAGTGTACCAGCAGAAGTTCTTCTTTCCAAGTTGAGTCTAGTGCTCTAATGAGCATACCACTAGTGGTAAAAGAGTTGAGGAGAGCTATACTTAATCTAATTCCTTTTATTTCATCTACAATTCATCCTATGATAAACTTCTTTACTTCAGCGATGGATACATATTTTTACTGAGGATTCAAATTTCATTCTGACTTAGTATTTAACAGGGGTGTAACTAGAAACCATGGGGCCCTGGTGCAAAAATTGGCCTGGGGACCCCAACTTGCTCTCAAACAACTTGTCTGTGCCTTCTTTGCCTCTTGCCCCCTTCCAACATACAAAACATGTAAACACACTTACACAAATTGCACACACTTACTCATACTCATTAACATATACTACATATCACCCCACTTACACTTACATGCTTACAAACACCTACACATCCATACTCACACACACAATTACAAATCCATGCTAGCACACACACAAACACATATATCCATGCTTACACACAAACACAAGTACATAACATGCTCACACACACACAAGTACACATCCATGCTCAAGTTTTTAAAAACAAACATCAAGTCCCCCAAAAGCACGTGGGAAAATGTGTGAAACCAAGGTTAAACTTTTTGGCCATAATTCCGAAAGGTATGTTTGGTGCAAAAACAACACTGCACATCACCGAAAGAACACCATACCCACAGTGAAGGTGGAGGCAGCATCATGCTTTGGGGCTGTTTTTCTTCAGCTGGAACCAGGGCCTTAGTCAGGGTGGAGGGAATTATGAACGGTTCTGAATACCGGGCAATTTTGGCACAAAACCTTCAGGCGTCCATTAGGAAGCTGAAGATGAAGTTCACCTTTCAGCAAGACAACGACCCAAAGCACACATCCAAATCCACAAAAGCATGGCTTCACCGGAAGAACATTAATCTTTTGGAATGGCCCAGCCAGAGCCCAGGCCTGAATCCAATTAAACATCTGTGAGGTGATCTGAAGAAGGCTGTGTACAGGAGATGTCCTCGCAATCTGACACATTTGGAGCGCTTTTGCAAAGAAGAGTGGGCTTTTATGCCACATCAAGATGTGCCATGCTAATAGACTCCTACCCAAAAAGACTGATTGCTGTAATAAAATCAAAAGGTGCTTCAAGAAAGTAATAGTTTAAGGGTGTGCACACTTATGCAACCAGGTTATTGTGAGGTTTTTAAAAAAATTCCCCCCTCAAAGATTTCAGCTTGTTATGCAATTGAATTGTTTATGTTATAGGTCACATTAAAGGTGTAAAAAGTTCTGACATGATTTATCTTTGTCTAATTCTTTAACATCACAAGAACCTGGCATTTTAACAGGGGTGTGTAGACTTTTTATATCCACTGTACCTAAATACAAGCACATATACATGCTACCCACCCGCTGCTTACCTCTCACCGCTCCTGAAGCTTTCTCTCTGGTTGCTCACACACTATGCGAGCAGCCTCATTTTCACCTCGGGGTCAAGTGACGTAACATGGTCCTGAAACGCTTCTGACTCCCTGTGCCAGTTCAAAATAGTTTAGAAATTGCCCTTTAGAGCTGGATCGGTGTGGTCCAGGTCGGAAGGGCCCTTTCTAAACTGTGAACCGGAATGGGAGACAGGAACAAGGGGCCGCAGGGGTCGCACCGTGCCCCCAGAGGCAGGGGTCCTATAGTTACGCTAGTGGTCTTTAACATAACAGAAAAAATCTGGGATTTATGTAGATATGCATAAAACAGTATGCTAAAAATGTTTTGTGCATTAATATAAAGAATATACATACAAATGTGTCTTTTCCTAGCCAAAATGCAAGAAAATGTCAAACCTGGAAAAAGATCAGTTAGAATTAAGTACATATATACTTAAATATATAAAAAGCAATTGAATAAGTTAAAAAGGGAATGCTGGATACCCTATTAAACCAAGGGTGGCAGGCAAATGTTGGGATGATGCCCACCTAGCTACTACCTCTAGTATGACGTCCGGGGCAGAGGAGTTGAGACCCGCTCAGTCCCCAGACGTTCAAGCCAGCACATGCCCTTTTCCGCATGAGCCCAGTTAAAAGGACATTATATAATATCCACTCCCCCCAATTGTCTATGTGAGAATGTTCTAGACCTAGGAGGGATACTTAGATCCTCAGTTTAATGAAAGACATTGCCTGTGCTTTACTAGCATTCATATACCAATATTGCCTTTAGTTGTTGAACTTCTGCTTGTCCCCTGACTACATTGATTGTTGCCTGCCCTTGACATTGCTTTGTGACCCTGTCTATTCTTTTGCCTGACCCTTTGGTGATTTCTGTTCTTGCCTATGTCAGACGTCAGCATTCCCCTGCTATATTATTTGGCTGGATTATGTACACCACTCTTCCAATCTCGTCTGCCTCTCCCATGATTGACACCTGATTCAATGGATTGTACTGTGCCCATGGTGAGATTCAATTCTGCAATTCTTTAACTAAACATTAAGAAACCCTGGAGTCATAGGCGTAAGGGGAACATGACCCTGCCAGCACTACAGGACAGTGCACATGGTATTAGGGCAGGAAAGGGTTAACCCAGCAAGGGTTAGCACGAGGAGAGAATGCACAGGGAACGAGGGAGGAAGTCACAAGGAACGTGACTGTAGGGGGAAGGGGACAGGGCTATAAAACCCCTCTAAGCACACGTGCAGGGGGCAATTACAAAACACCACAGGATCAGTTTGACCGCCCGCCCTCCCCTTTTGTTTTTTGGCTGTGTGTTTCCATGTTGGCTGGTGTTTTCTTTCCCCCTTTCCCTCTTTTTTCTTTTTTTGCAGGATACGTTTTCTTTGCTGATGGCGGAGGAGTTCCCTGGAGAATTTGAAGGATAACGGGAGTGGCGAGTTGATGGTTTTGGTTAGAGGTTAGAGTTAATGCCCTCCCTGTACAGGATTAAGCAAAAACTTAAGGTGGAGCTCCCCTATCCGACCCGCGGTCGTTTGGGCGATTGTGGTATCTGTCGGAAGGGGTAATGTGAATCCATTGTCTGTGTTTAGGTTGGGAACCCTCATCTGTTTGTACACAGGTGTACAGAAGACTGTACAGAAGTTATTATTAAAGTGGTTTTTACAATAATTTATAAGATATTAAATAAAGTTATGTCGAGACATTTGTTAAATAAATGTCTTGGCCTTTTCTAAATCCAATCCTGCTGGTGTCTGTCTTTTATTTCAGGTTTGGGAAATGGGGGACCTCCTGGGTATGGGCAGTGCAAGGGTCAAGCAATTGCTATCCCAATTTTATGTGGTGGTCACTATGGACTTGAGGTACTCTTTTTGTTTTAATTAGGCATTCAATGGGTATATAAAAAATCCCTGCACAACCAATGGAGCTACACTGCTTCACCACACCTCCTTTGATTACCCCCCTCTAGATGCTGCTAATCTTAATTGAAAGACAAATGTATGCCATTTAAATTAACTATTTCAAGCTTTTTTGGCACCTTAAGAAAGCTTGGACTTATTTAATTGTCTCAAGAAGGATTGAGCATTACTCATGTCGAAGACAAGAAATTGTCCTGTCTGTATAGACAGCCACTGAGTTATTGATAACAATACATATAAGTGTTTCCTGATATTAATGTAGCAGGGCTTCTTTCTTTATCCCATTCCAATGTCTCCACTAGATTGGCAGGTTTTACTGAACTCTGTGTGCCAGTTGAGAAATGTATATTTAAACATTTTTACTTAAACCCCAGCACCTCTTTTTATTTGTCAATAGTATGAAACAATCAGGGGGCCATACACAAAAGGTTGGAAATTGCTTGCTAGTTTTATAGATTCTTTGAAAGCCTTTCTATCCAGAGCTTGGGGGAAAACTATAGAGCTTACGATACACTCTTTAATAAACCATCAATTATGTAGCTATCTCCATCACATCTTATCGTTTTTTTGCAGCATCAGGATCTGACACATCTATTAAGTGAGGGGAAATACAAACACATAATATAAAACACTGTATTTAATGTATTCTCTTGCATCCATTAGCTTAAGTACACAAGGTTTAGCACACTGGGCAGTCAACATTCCTCAGCTCCAATTATAAGACATATTGTGAGGCTCCTTCTCGTTGAACAAAAAGCTATTGGCTAGTCATTAACAGGAAATTACACTCCAAATTGTGTTCATCACAGATCATTGTTTTAAGTGCTCTCTTAATGAAGCCTGTGATATTTTACACTGCCTCTGGGCCTGAACAGTTATTTCAAATTATTGGAATGTCATATATAAGTAAACGTCTTAGGATTTCAAAATTTCTTTTCAATTAAGAATGTGCTGAACTTTATTTGGGATCTTTTCAAGACAGGAGCAGTCTACTTTGTCACCCTCGGGGCAAAATATTTTTAGCAGCAGCAGACAGAAAAGCTATATTGACACAGTGGCTTGAGCCACAGGGTCCTAATTCTGGTGTAACCCATTCTCAGATGCTACATATCTTTCAGATGGATCGGTTGGAAACTTGAAACACCAAGGAACAGTGGTACGTGGATGCCTTTTTTGTAAATAGGCAACATTTTTGATGCCTTACCAACTGATGTTTGCCTTCACAATATCAAATTATACATTCTGTAAGGTACTGTGTTTGGTCAATTATAAGACAAGTTTCTTTTTAGAAAAAAATCATCTGAAATAAACAATTGTGTCTTATAATCAAGGTTGTCTTTTATGAAGACTTCAGATCCATGGCACAGCTGACTAAGCCTAGAGGCTTGTCTAACCTCACTCATGCCCTCTCATGCTCTCTTTCAGGCTGTCCATATTGTGCATGCAGCGGCTAGGCCCTTTTGTGGAAGTTTACCGCAAAATGGGCAGAGCCACGGCATGCACCACAGGGACATCCTCTCTCTCGTTCCTTCAAACAGGGAGAAGGTATGCGTGGATAACCGAGCTAATACCAGAAACAGACAAAGAGAGAAGACAGAAGAACCAAAAGGCAAGAGAACAAGCTTAAGGAGCTGTTCCTTCCCTGTTGTGTCCCCCCTCCCATCAGTGAAGTTGAATCTGCTCAATTACCTGAAAGCCTAATATGTTAACCAGTTGTCCTGCCATCTGAAAGTGTCTGGCTACAAGAAAATTCCAGGCCACCCGTGCCGCTATGTGCTGCCCTAATTTTACATTTATGCTCTCCTACACAAGTTTAAACGGGTCTGGATAAGGCCACAATGGCATTTAAGTAAGTAAATTACATAATAAGTGTTGCAGGTAAAGTACTGTTTGAGCTTACATTTATAACCGGTGTAGGAATGTAAAATGGTATACCATCTTTATTGTTTTTGGGCTAGATTAATCTCTGATTCCTGATTACTTGAATGAATTTGACACCTCATTTGTGCTTTACAGGTTTATTTGCTTCATGAATTGTTTACAACTAGTATAGGGTAGATCAGGTATCTGTGCAATATTCCTTTGTACCTTATTTATTTTTCTGAATGTGATTGTCCCTCCCCTGCTTTCTTATTTGAGTACTAGGCAATCATGAATTACCTTATCCTTTCTTTTTTTGGTAATCCTGGAGCGGTTTATTATCTAGAATAAATTTAACTTCCACATGCTTGCCTTTGTGACGGATTCAGTGTTTATTCAGGTTTGGCATTGATTCTTGTGAAGTGAGCGGCTCATAACCTCTTTTTCTCAGCAATCAGCATTAGTCAGGGTTCAAGCCAACATCAATATCAGGAATCAATACAATAATCAGAACACTAGTGAAGTACAAAGACATTATCACAGGCAATTATAAAACTCAAACTGGGGGTTTAAATATCCTTCCAGGCTCAGAACACTTCCATGGATCTTAAATAGGGGCAGGGTAAAAATTATGAAATGGCTCTTTAATTTGCCTCATAAATATGCATGAGATGTCCGGCGCATGCCACACTCTGCAGGAGCGTGTATCTCTGCTTGTGGAGGCTGGAGAACTTTGTTATGGGCTCCTGAGATGTTGGACGGGGCACCCGTGAACAGAGACAACGGGCACTGAGCACAAGGGCCACAACGAGGGGACTGCCCATGCTGATGGAAGGGGCGAGTCTTGGCAGGAGCGTGATCATCTCAAGTGAGAACCCATGAACTTTCCTCAGGACCATATACTTTCAAACAAATAAAATATTGTAGTCTACCTTTTCTTTTTTTCTTCAATCTAAAATAGTCTGCACTTCATACTCTTCTTCACCTTGAACCATTATAGGATAAGGAGTTTGTTTCGAAACTCCAGGTTTTAAAAATGATATATGGAAAGCATAATGAATGCATAGAGATTTTGGAAGGAAGAGAGAATAGGTGACCTCATTGAGTATATTTTGGTCCTACTTCCTAGCAGCATGTTGTATGTGTAGATACTTGGTAGAAAACCACACGTAGTCTTCTGGAATGAGTGACGGCACTCCTGTGAACTCCTGTGGCCATAGCAAAGGTTCATATCCATGAACCACTTTAAACGTAGACATCATTAAAGATTCATGCTAGATCTTGGCAGAAGATCATTCTGCCAAGTGCAACAGTGTTGAACAATTAGGCTCATACTGTTTGAGTACTTGGTTAATCCTTTCAGCTTGACCATTGGATTGGTGAGATAAAGAGAAATGTAACTCTATTCCCAAAAGTTTGCACAGATAGAGGGTCATCTATCTGAAACTATCTTGTGGGGAACACCATGGAGCCAGATATATTTTTTTTAAGCATTCAGCTAGGACAGAAGGCTGAAGGTTGGTTGGCCAGAGCAAGAAAATGTTTTTCTGGAGAATGAGTGATGCTACACAGGACAGGCGATTGTTATTAGGATGAGTGTGTGCTTTTGTGGAAGAGCTGTTGTTACTCCTAGGCACTTCCACTTCACAATAACACTTAGACCAGGAAAGATCTTGCAGGGCAGAAATTGGATTAACTGACTGGCATAGGTGGCATTCTATGACAATGTCACGTGTAAAGTCACCAAGCTCTTAAACCCATTCTACTTCCAATGTTAGTCTATCGAGATGGCTGTCTATGTGCTTGATTTTATCCTCTTGTTAGCAATGGGTGTGGCATTGACATGTGACACCTCAATTCCATAATCAGGAAGGGTGTCCACATACTTGTGGTCCTAAAGTAAATCTATCAATGACCCTTCAAGTCATGCCTGTAACCACACACCTGGACAAAAGTCTTTCTTTGACCATTTAAAATGTTAGTTTGTTGTGTAAAATTTCAATACATCAACATAACTATGCACTAAATATTATTAGTCCTAGTCTGCATATCAGCAGTCTCATTAGTCAGTTATTTATATTTCATTGCCAATAGTATCCTTTTTAATATGCCATATGATTAAGATGTTCCATAACTTGGCTGGATTTCTGGTATCCATATGTTTCCTCCTTTATTACGTTTCCTAAGGACATATCTTAAATCGCTTGAATAGAAATATCTGATCCTAAGGTAGAAAGGAACAGCTGCATTTCTGTTTTGGCACTTCTACAAATTAAGAATGAGGAATTTATATATAGTATATCAAAGACAGTTTACCGAATTGTAGAAAAGTCTCTATGCCTTTGTAGTCTATATAATGTAATTATCGTATTTGCTTGAATATAAGACAAGATTTTTTTCAGAGCAAATGCTCTCATAAATACCCCTCGTCTTATATTCAAAGTCGTCTTATAGTCGGACCTTAAATAGAGGTCTGACTATAACACTAAGATCCCTGCAGGGGACCTGGATCCACCTCTCTGGCAACCTCTGCTGCTGGTGGCACTTTCTCTGGGGCTTATATGACTGAGAACCAGGATTACATGACCTTCCAGTGCTCCATCACAGAAGCGGAGGTTGTCTGTGCGTATAGCGCTGCAGGGGACCTGGATCCTCCTCTTTAGCAGCCAGTGACCGCTGGGGTGACATGACCTTCCGGTGGTCAATGATAGAAGTTCCGGTGGAAGTGCCGGGTAGAAGCGGAGATTGTCTACGCGTATCACACAGACGTGCCCCCAAGGCATTTGGGGGGGGCAGAGTGGCATATAGGAGGTAGAAGGCTCATCTGGGGGCAGAGTGGCATATAGGGGGTATAAGGCATATCAGGGGCAGAGAGGCATAGTGGCATATCAGAGAGGCAGAGTGGAATAAAGGGGGTACAAGGCATATCTGGGGGGCAGAGTGGCAAGCCTGGGCGCAGATGTGCATAACTGGGGGTTGGCAAATAAAAGGAAATACAAATAAAAAATAAATTAATCTGAATTAATATTTACTAATACATTTTTTTCAATTGTTTGAATTGTTTTGAATTAAAAGTGGTGTTATCGAGATTGCAACTAACTTTGTGTAAGTGTGTTTACATATACTATATATGTGCCAGAGTGTATGTTGGAGGGAGGTAAGGGGCAAAGGACACAGAAAAGGTGTTTGGGGGCACTGACAAGCTGGGGGGAAAGATGGCACAGGCAGGCTGTCGGGGTTAGGATAGGACTGATAAGCTGCTTGGGGACAAAGGTGCTTGGGGATATTGGGGGCCCTGGGCCCTGTGGTCCCCAATCTGTTTCTCCTCCAAAAAGGGCTGCATAATGCAAGTGCCATAACTTAGGGCAGCAAGCCTCGGAGGGGCGTCGGTCCCCCTGCTACAAAACTGGGGGGCAGTCCCACAAGCTAAATAGGTCACTGTAGAGAGCTCTCTTGAAACTAATTTTGATCAAACTATGCATTATACTAGGTCAGCTCAGCCATCGTAGCAGAGGAAGCTCAGCGTGCTTTGTCTTTCATGAAGGCATAGTGAATTCAGAAAACTGCCGTGCTCAACTGATCTGCAAAACTGCCGTGCTCAATTGCACTAGTGACCTCTAGTGACAAAATGTTGTAATTGTTATTTTTAGTTAGAGTAGAGGTTGTAGCCCTATTAGTCCAGTGGTGTCAATATCAAATAACAGATGGAATAAGTATCTTGTGATAATACCTTTTGAGCAAAACGACACATAGAATTCAATGTTGTGTGGCAGGGGAGGGGGGCTTACTACCCAGATCTGATAAGGGAGGATGAGATGTTGTAAAAGTACGTGTCCCTCTAGAGCAGTGATGGGCAACCTTTTTGGCGTGGTGTGTCAAAAATCGGCAAAAAATCGAGCATAACTCGCGTGGTGTGTCACTTTGACAAAAAAACATAATTTTGCGCAATTTATAGTTTAAACTACAAAAATGTATAATTGCAATATATAATTGTATTTAATAAACCAAAAACAAATTATTTAACATACCTGCTTAGTAACTACTTACCTTTCAGGAGTCCTGCGGTGGGGGTGCAAGGCCTCTGCCTCCCAGCTCTGCCACTGTATGGAACAGTATAGAGTGATGGGAGTTATGATGTACTTTAGAGCATAATTATATAATGAAAAATACATTGGAAATGGTACAGCATAACACCCATCACTCTCACACACTTACCAATCCGCATTTACCAATCCACACATACCAATCCACACACATATCAATCCATACACATACTAATCCACACACATACCAATCCACACACATACACCAATCCACACACATACACCAATCCACACACACCAATCCACACACACACACCAATCCACACACACATACCAATCCACACACACATACCAATCCACACACATACACCAATCCACACACATACACCAATCCACACACACACATACCAATCCCCACACACATACCAATCCACACACACATACCAATCCACACACATACCAATCCACACGCATACCAATCCACACACATACCAATCCACACACACATACCAAGCCACACACATATACCAATCCACACACACATACCAAGCCACACACATACCAATCCACACACATACACCAATCCACACACATACCAATCCACACACATACCAAGCCACACACATATACCAATCCACACACACATACCAATCCACACACATACCAATCCACACACATACCAATCCACACACACATACCAATCCACACACATACCAATCCACACACATACCAATCCACACACATACCAATCCACACACATACCAATCCACACACACATACCAAGCCACACACATATACCAATCCACACACACATACCAAGCCACACACATACCAATCCACACACATACACCAATCCACACACACACACCAATCCACACACACATACCAATCCACACACACATACCAATCCACACACATACACCAATCCACACACATACACCAATCCACACACATACACCAATCCACACACACACATACCAATCCCCACACACATACCAATCCACACACACATACCAATCCACACACATACCAATCCACACATATACCAATCCACACACATACCAATCCACACACATACCAATCCACACACACATACCAAGCCACACACATATACCAATCCACACACACATACCAAGCCACACACATACCAATCCACACACATACACCAATCCACACACATACCAATCCACACACATACCAAGCCACACACATATACCAATCCACACACACATACCAATCCACACACATACCAATCCACACACATACACCAATCCACACACATACCAATCCACACACATACCAATCCACACACATACACCAATCCACACACATACACCAATCCACACACATACACCAATCCACACATATACACCAATCCACACATATATACCAATCCACACACATACACCAATCCACACACACACACATACACCAATCCACACACACATACCAATCCACACACATACACCAATCCACACACATACACCAATCCACACACATACCAATCCACACACATACCAATCCACACACATACACCAATCCACACACATACACCAATCCACACACATACCAAGCCACACACATATACCAATCCACACACACATACCAATCCACACACATACACCAATCCACACACATACCAATCCACACACATACCAATCCACACACATAACAATCCACACATATACCAATCCACACACATACACCAATCCACACACATACCAATCCACACACATACCAATCCACACACATACACCAATCCACACACATACCAATCCACACACATACACCAATCCACACACATACACCAATCCACACACATACACCAATCCACTCTCACTGTATGCTTTCCTACCTTTCCTCTTTTCTCCTTACAGCTCCTCTTCCTTCTCTTCGCTCCTCTTCTTCAGTTCTTGTCTTCTTCCGGGTCAGAGGGCACGGACAGCGGTGGGCGCGGCTTCAGTTTTGTGCGCCGGGATCTGACAACAAACCCCGGCGCACAACAGCTGTTGCCGCGCGGATCACAAGGGAGCGGTATCGGAGGTCTTTAACAGACCTCCGGCTCCCTTGAGTGATTTTAAGCCGGGTTCAAGGGAGATCCTTGAACCGGCTTAAAATCACTCAAGGGAGCCGGTGGTCTGTTAAAGACCTCCGATACCGCTCCCTTGCGAGCCTGCTCCTCCACCGCCCCGCCCCCCGCTAGGTACGCTACTGCACGTCCCGCCCCCCCTTTTTTGGGGGGGTGACACGCGCAGGATTTCCTGCGATTCTTCCTCGGCTCCTGCACGGCCGCCGAGGATAAAAGAATCTGTGCTGGAGGAACGGGTCCTCCAGCAGATTCTTTCATCCTCGGCGGCCGTGCAGGAGCCGAGGATGAATCGCAGGAAATCCTGCGCGTGTCACCCCAAATGGCTACGCGTGTCAGCACTGACACGCGTGTCATAGGTTCACCATCACTGCTCTAGAGGGTCATACATGTTCTGAGCAGGGAATTTTGAGGGGGGGGGGGTTTAGCACTGATGAAGATGAATTCACAAAAAAAACCAAGATGCTAGTGCTCCCATACAGGGAATAGGAATGCAGTGATGAATATAGGGATGGGAATGTATATGTCTACACATGTTGTCAAATATATATACTAATAAATATAGATGAACATGGTGCACTTAAAAATACAGTACATATAGCAGGTGGATAGTTACGTAAAACCTGTGTAGTGGGACAGGAAACCCAAATCGACATTGAGTCCTCTATTCTTGCTGTTGAATAGTTAAATCATTCTGACTTCAAAGGTCTGTCTTTCTTTGGTATAACTGAAGTCCCCTTTCAGTACTTTGATTTTTAGGTCCTTGATAGAATGGTCATTTTGGGTGAAATGGTGTCCCACAGGGGTGCAGTAGGAATTTTCCTTGTGGTGTTTAATGGAATGTCTGTGCATGTTCATTCTGCCATTTAATTGCTGGCTGGTTTCTCCAATGTAGCATCCTAGGTCACATTTAGTGCATTGAATCATATACACTACATTGCTAGATGTGCAGGTATATGATCCTTTAATACTGTAGGTCTTGCTGTAGTTATGTTGTCTGTGCATATGTGTTGGCACAGTTTGCAGCGGGGCCTTTTGCACGGTGTGGTCCCTTTTTCTTTATTCATTCTATCAGTGAGTAGTTTCCGGTTAATTAATTTTTGTTGCAGGTTTGGGGCCAAAATGGGGGTTTCAGGGAAGATGTTTTTTAGTGTCTCATCTTCTGCTAGTATTGGCTGTAGGTCTTTGATGACTTTCCGGATTTCTTCAAGCGCTGGGTTATAGGTGACTACAAGTGGTACACGTGTAGAGATTCTTTTTTCTCTATATTGTAGCAGGTGTGTGCGTGGAACTTTGAGAGCAGAGTTGATTTGTTTGTTGATAGTTTTTGATTGGTAGCCTGTTTCATAGATTTGGAGAGGTCGTTTAGATGCAGGTTGCGGTCGTTGGGGTCAGAGCATATTCGATGGTACCTGGTTGCTTGGCTGTAGATGATGCCCCGCTTAGTATGGGAAGGGTGAAAGCTGGATTTGTGGAGATAGCTGCATCTGTCTGTGGGTTTTCTGTAAAGAGAGGTGTGGGTTGTACCAATGGTACATCTTACTGTAGTGTCCAGAAAGTTTATGGATTTTGTGGAGTACTCCTTTTTTAGTTCAATTGACGGGTGGAATGAGTTAAAAGAGTCATGGAATTGTTTCAGCTTTTCCTCACTTTCGGTCCAAATGATGAAGATGTCATCGATGTATCTGTAATATTTGTGTGGTTTGGTGTCCTGTGTTTCAAGGAATCTCTGTTCTAGGTCAGCCATGAAAAGGTTGGCATATTGGCAGTGGCGTCGCTACAGGGGGGAAAGGGGGGGCAATTGCCCCCCCTAGGTTAATCCTTGCCCCCCCTGTTGCCCCCCTGCCGAATTTGGAATAAAGTCGCAATGCGACTTTAAATCCCGTCTTTTTTTAAAAAATTTATTTATTTTTTTTAATGTGGAGGAGAGAGAGGGTGCGGCCTGCGTAAGATCGGCAGCCAGGGCAACCGATCTTACTTGGGCCGCACCTCGAGCCCTGTGGGAGGGTCTTCTGTACTGCATAGAGGAAGCGGAAGCTAGCAGAGAACGCAGAGGGAAGCCGCGCCCCCTGCTATTGAAGTCTGTGAGCGGCATCGAGGAGCTGCAGTGCAGGTAAGGGGGTGGGGAGGGTGTTTGAATGAGTATGGGTGATTGAGGGAATGAATCTGTGAATGAATGAGTATATGAATGAATGTGTGTGTGTGTGATAGCATGGATGTGTAAGTGCTGGAACCTAGGCATGATGGCACTGTGATTGCTGTTAGCAATCACACTCCTATCATGCCAAGTCAGCCAGTGCATGCTGAAACCTAGCTAGCTGCCTCCATTGTGCATTGATGCTGCCAGCAGTATGGGGTCTGCACATCACATACAGCCACCCTGTACCAGCCTGTAGTGGCTGACTTGGCATGATAGGAGTCCCATCATGCCTAGGTTCCAGCATTTACTGGTTGGATGTGTAAGTGCTGGAACCTAGGCATGATGGGACTTTGATTGTTGTTATCAATCACACTCCTATAATGCCAAGTCAGCCAGTACATGCTGAAACCTAGCTAGCTGCCCCCTTGTGCATTGATGCTGCCAGCAGTATGGGGTCTGCACATCACATACAGCCACCCTGTACCAGCCTGTAGTGGCTGACTTGGCATGATAGGAGTGTGATTGCTAACAGCAATCACAGTCCCATCATGCCTAGGTTCCAGCATTTACTGGTTGGATGTGTAAGTGCTGGAACCTAGGCATGATGGGACTTTGATTGCTGTTAGCAATCACACTCCTATCATGCCAAGTCAGCCAGTACAAGCTGAAACCTAGCTAGCTGCCCCCTTGTGTATTGATGCTGCCAGCAGTATGGGGTCTACACATCACTTACAGCAACCCTGTACCATCATGTACTGGCTGACCTGGCATGATAGGAGTGTGATTGCTAACAGCAATCACAGCAAGCACAGTCCTATCTTGCCTAGGTACCAGCATTTACATGTTGCCTGGGTATGATAGGAGTGTGATTGCTGTGTGGGCAGTGTGGACGCAACCTGTGATCTATGCCTGTAATTTAGGGGGTTTTAAATATACCTTTTAATGACGTGTTTTTATGTGAACTCCAGTTGATCTATACCTGCAAAGCTGGGTTTTTGCGTTATTCTGTAGAGCCATATCTATATATTTCCATACATTATTTATGTATACCCGCAAATACAGTGTTTGTATGTCTTATTCAGTTGATTAATACCTGCAATGCTGTTTCCATGTATTTATTTGATCTATACCTGCAATGCTACGTTTCATATACTATTGTATACCTGCAAATACAGGATTTGTATGTCTGATTCTGTTTATTTGATATATACCTTCAGTGCTGAGATCACAAGTGAATATCAGTTGATCTATACATGTAAAGCTTGGTTTGTGTGTTAATGTGTTGATCTATACCTGCTATCGGCAACTGGGGCTAATATTAATATATATATGGGCAGCAGGGGCATCAATACACAAGGGGCAAAAACACTAAGGGGAGTATAAACGACAATGCAGTGTGAAAAATCCATCCTGATGTAGACGTCTGTGACGTAGATTGTGTCCTGCTGTTTGTGTGTTTTTGGTTATCAGTGTAGCAGAGCCTGTCCTCGGGTGTGTGTGTATAGGTGTTGGTGTGGCAGAGCCTGTCCTGGTGTGTGTTTGGGTGTTGGTGTGGCAGAGCCTGTCCTGGTGTGTGTGTTCAGTTGTCAGTGTGGCAGAGCCTGTCCTAGGGTGTGTGTTTGGGTGTCAGTGTGGCAGAGCCTGTCCTGGTGTGTGTGTGTTCGGATGTGGGTGTGGCAGAGCCTGTCCTGATGTGTGTGGGTGTCTGTGTGGCAGAGCCTGTCCTGGTGTGTGTGTGTGTGTGTTTGGTTGTCAGTGTGGCAGAGCCTGTCCTGATGTGTGTGTGTCTGGGTGTTGGTGTGACAGAGCCTGTGTTGGTGTGTGTGTTTGGTCATCTGTTTCCTGGCACTTAACTTACAGTAGGAATTATTTAATTTACATTTATCCAGAGATAAAATGCCCTCCTGAAGTTGTAGTGACTTCAGGGGACAAAACGTTCAAGGCCCTGAAATCATTTAGTGGAAAAGTTATTTATTGTGTTATAATATTTATTTCAGAGATTAGTCGCACTCAATTGTGGCTTCAGGCTTCCCATGTTGAATGATAAAGTATTATTTTAGCCCAATAACAAAAGTATAAATCCATAGCACATTACTTTCGGAAATTATGAATGCCCCCCCCCCCAGTTTGACTGTGGTATCTTGTGTGCCCCCCCTATATATTGTTTCTAGAGTCGCCACTGCATATTGGGTTGCCATCGTTGTCCCCATAGCCGTCCTCATGATTTGTAGGTAGATCTCATTGTTGAAAGCAAAATAGTTGTGTGTGAGGATGAATTTTTACCAGTTCTGTGATGATTCGGGGGTTGTATTTTTGGTTGTCAGTGCCTGAGAGAAAATGTGGACAGGCTTTAATGCCATCTGTATGTGAAATGTTGCTGTACAGGGATTTCACATCCATGGTTACTGTCAGGACCCGGGCGAGCAGGTCGGGTAGGAGTCCATGTGCAGGGGATACGGGGAACTCTGTCTGTACCCCTTTATGCATGGTGACAGAGAGATAGGTACAGACAGAGTAGCAGGACTGGATAGGACGAGAGACAGGAGCTAAGGCAGGTACAGGCTCGGGAGCTAAGACAGAAAAATGGGCGCTGAGGCAGGTACAGGCTCGGGTGCAGGTACAGGTACAGGCTCGGGTGCAGGTACAGGTACAGGCTTGGGAGCTGAGGCAGAGAGACGGGAGCTGAGACAGGTACAGGCTCGGGTGCAGGTACAGGTACAGGCTCGGGTGCAGGTACAGGTACAGGCTCGGGTGCAGGTACAGGTACAGGCTCGGGTGCAGGTACAGGTACAGGCTCGGGTGTGGGCCCACTGGCAGGTAAGCCCACAGGCAGGTTCAGGCACAGGTACAGGCTCGGGTGCGGGCCCACTGGCAGGTAAGCCCACAGGCAGGTTCAGGTACGGGTCCAGGTACAGGTTCAGGCACAGGCGAGGCCCACCGGCAGGGCAGACGGGAACGGAGGCCCACTGGCATGGCGGACGGGAACGGAGGCCCACTGGCAGGGCGGACGGGAACGGAGGACCACTGGCAGGGCGGACGGGAACGGAGGACCACTGGCAGGGCGGACGAGAACGGAGGACCACCGGCAGGGCGGACGAGAACGGAGGCCCACCGGCAGGGCGGACGGGAATGGAGGCCCACTGGCAGGGCGGACGGGAACGGAGTACTACCGGGCCAGGCACGTGTACAGGTTCATGCACGGGTACGGACTTACGCTCGGGTACTGGATCATGCACGAGTACCGGCTCAGGCACGGGTACAGGAACGGGCTCAGGCACGGGTTCAGGCTCAGGCACGGGTTCAGGCTCAGGCACGGGTTCAGGCTCAAGCTCAGGTACAGGTACAGGTACAGGTACAGGTAGCGGCTCAGAGCAAAGGCAGTCCTACAACTTCAATGCCAAGGCCCTGACTGAAGGGCAGGGCAGGTCTTTTAAAGGCAGGGCTTCACTCAGTTCATGAGGCGCAGCTGTCCCTGATAATCAGGTTCTGATCACTCCAGAGGGAGGAGGGTGGCCACTAGTGGAAGCAGATGTATTAGCCAGAAGCATAATTCAGCCATGGTTCAGGCAGCAGAGAGTGGATCCTGACAGTTACTAGGATGGTGTTAGCAGGGAGGTTGGTGATTTGGTTGAGTTTGTGGGGGTTACATAGAATAAAGAAGTCTTGGGAATTATGTTCTGGGCGTGGCATACCAAAGAATCTAATGTTTGTGATGTAACATTATGGATAGTTTTATAATTTTATATATACTGTAAATAGGTATCACATGTGCATAAAATATATAGAATGCAACACAGTTGTTGCACTGTAATAATATGTAGCAAATCCTGGCTGCACAAGAGGGAAGAAGTGTTAGTTATTGAAGTTTGTAGGTAGTTGCAATAATCCATACAGGATATCACTAATATTTTAGTAGTCTCTTGTGTAAGTAAAAAGGCTAAATTTGAGAGTGCCAAGTAAAGTGTAACATCAAGTCAGCAAATTTAGTTTATTGCATATATTATAAATTTTGGCATTTAAGGGTCCCCATTCCACAGTTGCTATAAAGGAGTTGTAGCTTTTTAAGATTACAGACCAGGTCAGATTGGTGGCCATCGTGGTGACTGGGGGAGAAGATGCATATCGGGAAAGAGGCACTGCTTATAGGTAAGTCGAAGTCAAACAGGAACACAGTGGAAATGGTAGCACTTAGTGTCTTATTCAGTTGATCAGTGCTGTTTCCATGTGTTGCTTATTTGATCTATACCCTCAGTGCTGAGTTTACATGTGATTTCCAGTTGATCTATACCTGCAATGCTGGGTTTGTGTATTCTGTACCTGAAATGGTGTGTTTCCATACATTATTATTGTATAGCTGCAAATACAGGATTTGCATGTCTGATTCTGTTTATCTGATCTATACCTTCAGTGCTGAGTTCCAACTGATCTATACATGCAAAGCAAGGTTTGTGTGTTAGTCTTTTGATTTGTATCTACTCTATGTTTCCACACATTGTTTATGTATACCTGCAAATATAGGGTTCGTATGTCTTATTCAGTTGATCTATACATCCAAGTGCTGTTTCGTGTGTTGTTTATTTGATCTATACCTGAACTACAGGGAGTAAGTAATAGAAAGGTATGGCTTAATGAATGAGGGGACAAAGGGACTCTGTTGATGATCATGGGGGGAGAGGACCTCTCAATGTCATGGTAGGGCCAGAAGGAGGGAAGAGTGCACTGACTCTCACAGTCTTCCCCTGATCTGCAGTTAGTGTGTCAATTTTTTTTGATGCTGGAGGGGAGGGTGTGATTGCATGCTAGGGAATGTGGAGTGGGGCCCATGAAAATGCTTGCGTAGGGTCTAATATTTATATATATTGTCAGCAGGGTCTAGTATTTACATATGTTGGCAGCAGGGGCTAATATTAAAGAATGAAAACTAACTGCCAGTTCAGCTGTTATTTTTAAATCATATTTCAATCACGATCTTTACTTCAAAAAGATAAGTATATGTTATGTAGTTAAAAATGCATTGGTGGAGCCCAGTTCAAGCACCAGAAATATTGGAGTGCTGTTCTGCTATTTATACATTGGTAACGCATATACAGTGGATACACGCCCTTGTTAAAATGCCAGGTTTTTGTGATGTTAAAGAATGAGACAAAGATAAATCATGTCAGAACATGGACAATTCAACTGCAAAACAAACTAACATCTTTGGGGGGGGGACCAAATAACCTGGTTGCATAAGTGTGCACACCCTCTTATAACTAGGGTTGTGGCTGTGTTCAGAATTAGCCACATTTAAACTCATGTTAAATAGAAGTCATTACACACCTGCCATCATTTAAATTCACTCTGATTAATCACAAATAAAGTTCAGCTGTTCTAGTAGGATTTACCTGACATTTGCTTAGTTGCATCCCAGAGCAAAAGCCAAAATATATGGATTGATGGGGGTGAAAAGGTGACCGGCTTTAAATATATCCCAAACAGGACATGGGACAGTATGACCATATTTGAAAAAAAAAATGGTTTCAAAATAGCAATATGCTAATTGTATTTAACAATGGGTATTTCTAAACTCAGGACAAATTTTAGAATATATTTAGCAGGTTTTTACATTAGCTTTTGTAGATGAATAAAGGGTTTTTCAAGAAAGGGTAATTTTTCACCGTATTTTATGATTTTTTATAGTAAAGTATATGATACTATCAAAATAATGGTATTTAAAGAATTCCCTTCTTTTCCTGAAAAAAACACTATATAACTTGTGTGGGTACAATAAATGAAAAAGAAGAAAATGACAGCTAAACACGAGCACCACAGAAATGTCTCCTCTATGTATCTGCATGCACAAAGGTTTCATTATGATAGCTATCATAAGTAAATCACTCAAGAGCCATTACTGTGAGGTAATTTGCCATCATTGTTGGTAGGACTGTCATTTTATTAAAAATAATAAAAATAAAATATACACATATAAAAAAGAAAATAGAAACAGATTGTAGGCTTATTTGAGCAGGACACACCTTTCCTTGTGCTGTTGTAAATCCTATTTCACATGATAGGCATATGTCCTACAGCGCTCTGGATTATGATGGCAATATATAAATCATTGATAATAAAAATAGCATTTGACTGCAGTTAAGAATCTTTTAGCCCATCTAGTCTGCCCGTTTTCCTCTCTCTGCAAAGTAACACTTCTTTACATACCTAAGCCTATGACTCTATCTTTTTAGAGAATAATAATAATAGTAAATAAAATAATATTACTACTAGTCACCAGCATCTAACTTTATGGTGAATCAACCCCAAAGAAGCACCTACACCAAAGGTAAAAATATTTTTACACAACGTGAAACATAGCAGAAAAGCTCAACTGTAATAGACACATTTAATTAGTAACAAGGCTCTCCGACATATTAATATGTTGTTATTTAGTAATACAAATTCTCTTTATACTTCTACTCCTTAGCATCTTAAAATAGGGGATTGGGAATTATATACTCTAGATTTGATGGTATTTTGTTTATCATTAAACTGCATAGTGGTATCATGAACATGTTGGTCTCACAAACAGAGACATCTGCATTACTACATGACAACCCCCAAAGTAAAGTTAGTGGTAAAACCGGCAGATTTCTGTATTCGTACTCCCTGATGTAACTTAGAATTAAGTGAGTCCTCTTTCCCAGGCTTTGGGCTGTAAACCTGTCAAGAATGTCTGGCTAAGTGAAAAATGTCAGGATGAACCCTTTACAGCCCTGCTGTCTCAGGATGGTAATACTAATGTAAATGTTTTGCGTGCGTATATAGGGAGACACTGTGCCATATGGTGTTTCAAAAAAACTTTACTTCAACAGGCCTTGGCGTTTAACAGCCATTTCTTAACAGTGTTGTAATAATTATAATTATGTGTAACATTAAATAGCTATTCTGTATGGCAAGCCTGAAGCATGCATTCAAGAGCTGCGGGTAATGGTCCTCATTTGTTCTCCCCAAAGGCATACGTTATAATAATCCGTTCATTATAATGTATATCTCCCAATAACCAGATCTCCATATGTTTTTATAATTTTTAAGTTCACTTTACATATGTTATCACAGTTTTGATTAAGGCATAAACACAAATATCCATACATATATGCTAAACTAGACAATAGGGGATCACTGCACTGTACTGTGTAACTGTTCTATTGCATTATCTAATGGTCTAATAGAAATAGAACAATAAAGTAACATTGCACAATATCAACTATCGGTACATGAATGCTTGTACTTGTGGTTTCCAACAGGCTCGGCCAACTAAACCAGGCCTTATGGCTATTAGAAACGATTAAATATAAGACTACAAATAGTAATCCAGTGACAATAACAAAAAACACTCTAAAATGAATACCATAAGAAGTAATCCACACCCAGTTGCCAGATACCATAAAAACATTAAATGTAATCCAGGTTTTCTGGCCCAAAGCCTTAAAAACTCATCCAAAGTAATTCAAACCTTATGGTCCAGACACAGTACCTTGAAAAAGTCATCAAATTTGATTCAGACGTGTTTGCCAAACGTCATAAAACAAAACACAAGTAATCCAGAAAAAAATGGAAAATAATGGTCTTAATCCTTAGTCTTTGGCTTGTTGTAGGGACTGCCACTTTTTTTCTTGATGTAATGAATGCATAGATGCTGAGTGAAAATGGTTCGGAGGTTGTCCATGGAATGCTCAGAACAGAGCTTTCTCATCATGTTGAGCTAAAAGGTCATCTGAGCAGCTGACACCTATCGCATGTGAAATTACGTCCAAAATATTCAGTGAAATACCGTTATGTCCATCATGGACCAGTAGCAACAGAGTTTGTTTAAAAAAGCATGCTTAAGTACAAATGCATTAGCTCATATATATAAGGGGCTGAAAGCCCTCTGGCAGGACACATGGCGGGGTACGGCTGAAAGCCCTCTGACAGGACACACGGCAGGTGCACGGCTAGAAGCCCTCTAGCAGGGCACACGGCATGCTGCAGCAGACTGGCAGACAGCAGCAGTAGATGTTGACCAATGCACAATACAAAGGATGATTCGAAGAATAGTTGCAGTTCAAGCCAAAAGTCAAAAACCAGAATATCACGATCGAAGAGGGGTACTAAGGGACAAACACTAGAACGAGGTCAGAAACCAAAGCAAAGGGTCAAACACAGAAGACAGTTCAGATGCAGCAAATACATATTTAGTTCTAAGCTCTGCCACTGCGTGTATATATATACATATATGTCCTGAGGAAAGTCAGCAATGACTGAAACGTCGACTTGACTTTGAATAAAGAGAAATTGTTAATTTAAAGACCTAGACTGCTGACCATCTTTTGAAAGTGCTTTATATATATATACCGTATTTGCTCGATTATAAGACGAGGTTTTTTCCAGAGCAAATGCTCTGAAAAATACCCCTCGTCTTATAATCGGGGTCGTCTTCTCAGACCCCCCAAAAAATGTCTGCTGGGTTCATGCTGCTTACCGGTCGCGAGCAGCGTCTCTTCTGTTAGAAGCAGGAGGACAGGAAGCTTGCAGCGTCCTCACAGAGCTCTATCTCCCCCTCCCTCCTCTGGGGGCGGGGCCAGAGAAGTTGCTCTACAGCCGGTCCCCTGCAGAAGTCTTCGAGTGAGAGATCTGCAGTTCAGGTAAGGGGGTGGGGGAGGGTTTTTGGGTAAGTATGTGTGTTTAATGTGTGAAGTATGTGTGATTAATGGAATGAATGAGTATTTAAATGTGTTTGTGTGTGATAGCATGGATGTGTAAGGGGGGTGGGGGTTGTAGCATGGCATAGGGAGGCTGTAATCCCACTACTATCATCCCCAGGTTCCAGCATGTACTGGCTGCCTTGGCTTGATAGGAGTGTGATTGCTGTTAGCAGTTTGATATATATATATATATATATATATCTATCAAACTGCTAACAGCAATCACACTCCTATCAAGCCAAGGCAGCCAGTACATGCTGGGTTAAAAGGCATATCATGGGGCTGAGTGGCATATAGGGGGTTAAAATGCATTTCTGGACCTCCAGAAATGCATTTTAACCCCCTATATGCCACTCAGCCCCATGATATGCCTATATACCTCCAGAAATGCATTTTAACCCCCTATATGCCACTCAGCCCCATGATATGCCTTTTAACCCCCTATATGCCAGAGTGGCATATAGGGGTATAAGGCATATCATGGGGCAGAGTGGCAAATAGGGGGGTATAAAGCATTTCTGGGGGCAGAGTGGCATAACTGGGGGGGGGCAGGTTGGCAAATAAAAGGAAATTTAAAAAATATATTTTTCTCAATCATAGCTTTTATTAAACATGAAAAAATAATTTACATGAATTAATATTTACTGGTAAAACTTTTTTCCTATAGGGTCGTCTTATATTCAGGCTTTTTGTTTTTTTCCTAAATTAATATTTTGATTTTGGGGGGTCGTCTTATAATCGGGGTCGTCTTATAATCGAGCAAATACGGTATATATATATATATATATACAGTGGCAGAGCTTAGAACTAAATATGTATTGTGACAGCGCTTGGAACTAGATCTATGTGTACAGTATGATCATACTTGGAAAATCGCCATTTCTCTGGTTTGCTGGTTCACACCCTGACATGCCCCAGGGGGTAGGGATGTGTCCTGCAACATCAGAGAGACTGTCCATGAGGTCAGGGAAAACACTCACTGGCATCAGTGGGAATACCCACTGACCTCAGTGAGACCACCCCACAAGGGTGGCTCCTGGTAGGTTTTGAATGGTTTGATGGGGTAAATTGGAGTGGCCGGGCTCAAAGATAGGGCATAGGCACAGACTGACCAAAATGGAGAAAAAAAGCGCACTTCCCAAATGTGGCATTTTAAATCCCAAACGACCTGACAAACCCATGCATGTGGGGTATCACTGCACTCAGGAGATGTTGCTGAACACATATTGGGTTGTTGTTTGATAGTGACGCATGCCAGGAGCTATGAATTCATTCCTGAATTACAATTTGTGTGAAAAAAAAAATAAATAAAATACTACCACAAACTTTGGCAAAAGCTGGTGGTATAATCTCATGCATGAAAAGGGTTAAAATACCAGCATTTGAAATATCTTGGGGTGTCTAGTTTTCACAAATATATGGTTTGATGGGGTAAATTGGAGGCAGAAAGACCAAATGCTAAAAGTCTGTGTTGAAAACCTGAATTACGCATGTCCCAAAAGTAGCCTTTTACCAGCCAAACAACTAGACAAACCCATGTGGGGTTTCACCGTACTCAGGAGATGTTGATGAACACATATTGGGGTGTTGTTTGACAGTGACATATACCAGGACCTGTATATTTATAACTAAATTATAATTTGTGAGATTTAAAAAAAGTGCATGGAAAGGGTTAAAATACCAGCATTTGAAATACCCAGGGGTGTCTAATTTTAAAAACTATATGGTTTGATGGGGATACATTGAGTTAACGGCTTCAAAGATGTTCCAAAAAGGAGATTGAGGCAGAATTAGGGCTGCAACTAACGATTATTTTAGAACCCAAACACGGTGTTTCTCAAACTAGGTTTTAATACAAAGTTATTAGTAAATATTAATTCATATGTTAACTATTTTTCATATTTAATAAAAACTGAGAAAAAAGCCTTGGTAATATTTTCTTTTATTTACCAAACTGCCCCCGGTTATCCACATCTGACCCCCAGCTTGCCACTCTGCCCCCATATATGCCTTATACCTCTTATATGCCAGAGGTTCCACTGTCCCCCTGATATGCCACTGTGCCCCCAATATGCCTTATACTCCTTATATGCCAGTGATATCCAACTGAGCCCCCTGATATACCTTTTACCCCCAGATATGTGTTATGCCCCCCTGATATGCCTTATAACTTCCAATATGCCACTCGCCCCCATTTATCCCTTATACCTCCCTATATGCCACTGTGCACCCTGATATGCCACTCTGCTGTATGGGAGGGGGGAGGAGGCAGAGTGGTGCCCTGCACCACACTGAAATTCTCCCTGATTCACCACTCTGCCTCCCCCAGATATGCCACTCTGAAATTCATTATACCACCCATACACCACTCTACCTCCCCCTATACACCACTCTAACTCCCCCAGATATGCCATTCTGCTTCCCTGAAATTCATTACACCCCATACACCACTCTGCTACCCTGAAATTCATTATACCCCCCATACACCACTATAACTCACCCATACACCACTCTGCCTCCTCCCCCTCCCATACTCCACTCTGCCTCCTCCCCCCTCCCATACTCCACTCTGCCTCCTCCCCCCTCCCATACACCACTCTGGCTCCTCCCCCTCCCATACACCACTCTGGCTCCTCCCCCTCCCATGCACCACTCTGGCTCCTCCCCCTCCCATACACCACTTTGCCTCCTCCCCCTCCCATACAACACTTTGCCCCATACAACACTTTGCCTCCTCCCCCCTTCCATACACCACTTTGCCTCCTCCTCCCTCCCATACACCACTTTGCCTCCTCCCCCCTCCCGTACACCACTTTGCCTCCTCCCCCTCCCATATACCACTCTGGCTCCTCCCCCTCCCATATACCACTCTGGCTCCTCCTTCTCCCATACACCACTCTGCCTCCCCCCCTCCCATACACCACTCTGGCTCCTCCTTCCATACACCCCTCTGACCCCTCCCCCTCCCTACACCACTCTGCCTCTCTCCCGACTCCCTGGTGTTTTGTGAACCTCCGTTGCTGACAGGCACTTTCACTGCAGCTTCGTAGAAGCCTCAGCGTAAGTGAAGGGCAGTAACGGAGGCTGTCTGTGCGTATCGCGCAGACCCCCACCAGCTGCAGGAGACCTCGATTCTCTGTCAACCAGTGGGGGTCTGCACGATATGCACAGACAGTCTCAGTTACTCACCTTCACTTTCGCTGAGGCTTCTATGAAGCCGCAGTGAAAGTGCCTGTCAGCAACGGAGGTTCACAAAATACCAGGGAGTCTGGAAAGAGGCAGAGCGGTGTATGGGAGGGGGAGGAGTCAGAGGGGTGTATGGAAGTGGAGGGGAGAGGCGGAAGTTGTCTGTGCGCATCGCACGGACACCCACCGGCCGACAGTGAGGGGAATCCAGGTCCCCTGCAGCGTTGCGGGGGATCTGCATTCTAGTGTTATAATCCGATATCTGTTTGAGGTCGGATTATATAAGGATAAAATCGATTCGACTAATCGATAATGAAAATCGTTGACAACGATTTTCATTATCGATTATTAGCTATTTTATCGATTAGTTGTTTCAGCCCTAGGCAGAATCACCAGATTTGGAAAAAAGGTTTGGAAATCATAAAACGCTACTTGTATTTATTGCCCTATAACTTATAAAAAAACAGCAAAAAACATAAAAACATTGGGTATTTCTAAACTCAGGACAAATAGTAGAATCTAGTTACCTAGTTTTTTTACTTGCTTTTGTAGGTAAGTAAAAGATTTTTTAAATAAAGTCATAAAAGGTGTTTTTTTCAGATTTTCACTGTTTTATTACTGTTTTTTTTTTTTAAAGTAGATTAGATGATATGATCAAAATAATGGTATCTGAAGAAAGCCCATCTTGTCCTGAAAAAAACAATATATAACTTGTGTGGGTTCACTAAATGAGGAGAAAATTTCAGCTGAACACAAGCACCACAAAAGTGTTAAACAGCCTCGCTCCCAAAGGGTACAAAAAGAAAAAATAAGCACGGTCCTTAAGGGGTTAATATAAGATTGTGCTGTCAATATAAATTACTATTAGCCCCTGCTGCCAATATGTATATAAATATTAAATCCTGCTGCCAATACATATATATATATATATATATATATATATATATATATATATAAAAATATTAGCCCCTGCTGTCAATATGTATAAATATTAGACCCTGCTGACAATATATAAATATTACATCCTGCTGCCAATACATTTTATGTTGAAAAAATTGGACCCTACGCAAGCATTTTCTTGGGCCACGCTCTCTAGCATGCAATCACTCCCTCTGCTCCCGTATCAAAAAATAAATATAGATCAAATAAACAACACATAAAACAGGAGTCACATGTATAGATCAACTGAATACGACATACAAACCTTATATTTGCAGGTATACATAAATAATGTATGGAAACATCGCATAGCAGGTATAGATCAACACATTAACACACAAACCCAGCTTTGCATGTAAAGATCAATTGAAATTCACATGTGAACTCAGCACTGAAGGCATAGAATCAGACAAACAAATCCTGTATTTGCAGGTATACAATAATAATGTATGGAAACATACCATTGCAGGTATAGTTGAACTGGAAATCACATGTAAACCCAGCACTGAGGGTATAGATCAAATAAACACATGGAAAGAGCTGTCATGATTCCACCCTGTCAACTAGGACTCTGTATTTATTTTACTTCATGTCATATCAGCGGCAGCCCCAAGAGGCCTCCTGTGTGTACTCAGTACCCTATAGGCTAACGAGCAGACCAGCTGCCTCTGCTTACCTGGGTGTAACCCTTCTCACTCTGGAGCACCCAGCCCTAATCATTACACCCAGCTGAGCCTTGTTTACTGTACTGAGCCTGCCTATTTCATCCTGCTCTGCCCTTCCGTCAGGGCCTTTGCATTGAAGTGTGAGGGACGTTTTGCTCTGCTCTGGACCTGATGTGTTCCTGGTTACCTGCCTTGTGCCCTTACCAAGTGGGCTTCCTGCCTTGTGCCCTAACCAAGTGGGCTTCCTGTCTTGTGCCCTTACAAAGTGGGCTTCCTGCCTTGTGCCCTAACCAAGTGGGCTTCCTGTCTTGTGCCCTTACAAAGTGGGCTTCCTGCCTTGTGCCCTTACAAAGTGGGCTTCCTGCCTTGTGCCCTAATCAAGTGGGCTTCCTGCCTTGTGCCCTAATCAAGTGGGCTTCCTCTCTTGTGCCCTTACCAAGTGGGCTTCCTCTCTTGTGCCCTTACCAAGTGGGCTTCCTGTCTTGTGCCCTTACCAAGTGGGCTTCCTGCCTTCAGCCCTTACCAAGTGGGCTTCTTGCCATACGCCTGTTTTTTTGTTAAGGGACTGTTTAACCCGTATTTGCTTATCCTGCCATAATATTCAATACATAGCATTACCTGGAATTCTGCCTGTGGTGTATTTGTTTGTGTTATAATGCATCATGGGGTACAGACCGAACCCCAAGTATCCCCTGCAATGAGGCTCCTACCCAACCTGATTACCCAGGCCCTGACAAGAGAATTGCAGGTATTGAACTGAATAAGATATACAAACCCTGTATTTGCAGGTATCCATAAATAATGTATGGAAACATAGCATATCAGATATGGATCAACAAAATAACACACAAACCCAGCTTTGCAGTTATAGATCAATTGGAATTCACATAAAAACTCAGCATTAAAGGTATAGATAAAACCCCCTAAATCACAGGCAACCCCCTTCTCACTATCTACCCCCTCTCCCTCCCTTCTCATTATCTACCCTCTACCCCCTTTGTAGTTCACTTACCTTCCAGAAGTCCTGCAGTGGGAGCGCGAGGCCTCTGTCTCCCTGCTCTGCCGTCAAATTCCAGCACTCAGCATGACATGCCGGCACCGCAACCAAGCTAGAGGCTTCGCGGAGGAGACTGAGAGGCGCAAAGCGGTTGCTGAAAACTTCATGAGCTACCGCTCGGCTCCCCTCTCTCCTCCGTGTAAAAAAATAATAAAAAAGGCGGCGTTTCAATTCCGGGACAATTCAGTAAAGTCCTTAAAGTCCTATTGCGGGACTGCCCCAGGCAATCCGGAACATGTGGTCACCCTAGTATAACCGTATTAAAAGTAGGTAGATAGTATCAAGGTTTGATGGAACAGTAGCATTCATTTAAATCCTGGAATCCTGGTGAAGCTCATTAGTTGTTACATGAATTCTACTGAACCAACAATCAATTTCTCCTTACAAAGATTCCCTTCCTGCTGTGCTTTACATCGGCCTACTTTTCAGGAAGTGTTTCCGAGTGCAACTACAGTGAAAAATTGATTCCTCTGCCAGCAGCAATATTATTTAAAGTGGGATATATTCCGAGGAGGAAAGCTGAAGACCAAAATGATCTTTAATGAGAGTAAATGATTATGTAACAAAATGTTGGGGTAAATAAAATAGCTTAGTTCAGCATTTTGTCTTGAGCAACGATTACCTTTGACCTAAAGGTTTAAGAAAATGATTTTGCCATTGTCTACAGAAAATTGGAACAAATAAGGGAATATACTCTATAATTAAAGCAATCATAGAACAAGACCTTCAGAATGTGGGAAAACAATGCGGGTTATGTGGCTTTACAAATGCACAATAACTGATCCTATTGTGAAGGGCATACATGCAAAGTAAGCATAAAAACCATAATGAATTAGATGCCAATCAGTTACATTACTGGGTCGCTGACTCATCAGTGACCACAGGGGAAAAAAAGTTTATTTTAAATATTTCATACTTTTGGACATTACCTGACTTTAGCCAAAAGGCCAATTAGAAGAACCTTAAAACAGAAACAGCTGTTTCCAGGACATGTTATTTTTTTGTAAAAGATATTGGGCTGGATTCAAACTGGAAGTACATCTATCACAGGCAATTGAATAGCAATCTACATATAGACTGGATACAAAAGTCAGTGATCCATTTATCTGAATAAATGAACCTGGGTCAATATGACTCATATAGAACTTGTTTTTAATCATGTTTTCCATATTGTAAGCAATGTGCGCTGCAATATTCAATTAATTTTGATAAATTTATACCCAGCACATAACCCAGTTTATATTAAACGAATGCCAGTTAATTTGAATTGAACCCTTATACAAACTGTACATACCCAGTAACTTCCTAAATGAGTTGACCCCGAGACTCTTCAAATCTTAACCCTTTAATAGCGGATTGCAAAGATCTTTATGGAAACCTTGACATTATTTAAAGACTTAATACTGGTAGCAAAAGCACAATTAGGAGTCTTGTATATGGTCAGAGTAGTGTAGAACAGGAAGAAGTTATTTCCTGACTGTGGGATCCTGAGAATATGTCCTTTCTGAGACCTCACGACGTTCCCAAGTATGCCTATATATCAATCCTACACAACTAAGTATCATACTCTATATAACAGGCGTCCATGGCAGAAACATTGCTACTATTGGACTCAATGCTGAGCAAAATACACTGAAACCATGCATAAGTACACACTCAATGCCTGTGTGCCCATGGAGTTAACCTTGGGCCAGTCCCAAGACATAATGCCGCCTGGGGTGAAGTTTAAAATGCTGCCCCCCGCTGATGCCAGGGGTCATTCTCTACCCTTCCTCTCCCTACCTTCTAATTATCTACCCTCCCTCCCTATTATCTACCCTATCCCCCCTTTGTACTTCACTTATGTTTCAGCAGGCCTGCGGCGAGTCTCCCTGCTCTGCCGCAGTGCGCGATGCTTTACTGCTGAGCGCCGTAAATGACGTCATATTCCGGCGCTCAGCAGTATAAGCCGGCACTGAGCTAGAGGGCTCGCAGAGGGGAGAGAGGGGCACCGAGCGGGTATTGACAACTTGATAAGCGAAAACCACTCGGCGCCCCTTTCTCTCCTCGACTTAAAAAAAAGGCGCTTGGGGAGGCAAAGTGCCGCCTCTTCAAAAGTGCCGCCTGGGGCAATTGCCCCACTCTGCTCCATGGTGGGGCCGGCCCTGCTAAAGAGCTTGTAGTTTCATATCAATAACTTCATTATGAAGGGCAAATACTGACACGTTTATTATGCAAGAAGGGCTGGTATTTTTGCAGCTCACTATGAACTATTTATGAAGTTTATTTTATTTACATCTATGAAGTATTTTTAATATTTCACATAATACAATTAAAAGGTTACATTTATTTGTTTGGACATTTAATAGAACTAGGAATGCTTCTAATGCTGCACTTAGCTACAAAAACATTATATTCAGAAATGTAGTGTAATATTCGGCACCTTTAAATAGCAGCACATTAAAGGGACTGTCTAATGTCCCTGACACCTCTACCGTAGAAGAATGCATATTGAAGTATTTTTCAAAATCTTCCTTCTTCTGCCACTGATTAACGTAATATTTCTCCCAGTGAGACTCAAAGCACTTTTTAGCACATCTCAGAATTAACCAAATTGGCAGCTGAATAATAGATGTTCTTATTACCCAATGAATGGTACTCAATTATCAACCTCAGAAGGATAAAGGGCTGAGATGACCCTGCAGGGATGTTAAGCTGCAACCTTGAGGTTTGAATTGGCTTTGCAGTCAGGGGCATTCACCAACTGAGCTATCTCAGCAGCTGTTTGACGCTGTCAGTCTGTAGACAAGTGCCTTGTTGGAATCAATGGGATGGCTTCATACATGCGCATGCAACGTTCACCAGAGCCGGTGATGGAGATGCAGGAGATGGCATTTAGCTGGGGGTAGGGAAAGTAGGAAATGTGATTCTACAGAATCTCCCAACACAGACCACATAACGGGGCCATGCAGCTATCATATGCATTAAAGTGTATATGATGGCTGGAGTGTCACTTTAAATGTTCTTTTATGCAAAAAGTCGGTGAAGGTGTCTTCATGATGTTTAACTCCAATCTAATAAACAATATGTAGCAGCATTGCATTGAGCATAATGTTCCACAAGAGGTAGCTGTTTCCTTTGGTTTCTGTCTCATGCCTGGATTCTCCTGGCTGTTTTTACCAAAACACAAGAAACTAAGCAGTGCCCTTTTACATATGATTTACTTACAGAGTGAGGAAGGTTTTTAACCCCTTAAGGACAATGGGCGGTCCCTAAACCCATTTTGAGCCCGTACATGGATGGGCTTTGTCATTAAGGGGTTAATAAAAAAACCTTATTTAAGTTTGTAGCATTGTTTCATATTTAACAATCTAGATAATTCTGTTGATCTTTCAGTATATATGTTTGATAATGTACTAATGCCATTTACCAACTATTTTTAGTTGTTTAATGTAAATGTATAATTATTATCTTTTATTTATATAGCGGCAACAATCTACGCAGCGCTTAATACAATACATATATTCATAGAGTATGACAAGACGAGAATTGACAGACTAAGACAAACCGATATATTAGGTGGAGAGAGTCGTATCAATTTGTTTAGCAATGTAATATTTATCAATCATTAACTTGATTTACAAATAATTTAATATCTTTGTTTATTAACTTACTAAATAGATGTTTTCATTAATTCATCAATTCTATATAAAATGGATTATCATTAACATATATATATATATATATATATATATATATATATATATATATATATATATATATATTTGTCATATACATTATGTCTCCTAGAGCCAAACCAAATTTATCGGACCCCTGCCTTAAACAATGTATAAGCAAGAATTTTCAAAATTGGAGACCAATTTTGTATAAATATCAGAAATGGAAAAATAAAGAAAAATATCGCACATTAAATTGTATTTGTTACACAGCAGTGAAGCGCTTAAAGAGTGTTTGTCTCTATTGTTCTATTATACGCCATCACTAGACCTGGGTTTTGCCATCGCAGGTAGTCATGTGACACTTGGACAACCCCACCTAAACCCAAACCTACGTTATTTGGTTTATGGCAGAGCTAATGAAGTTGTTCATTAGTCAGATGCTTCCATTGCAAATGGCCCAATAATAAGTATTGAGAGTGGTTGCCATGTAGTTCTATAACCACTCCCAACCCAAATCTCTCTATCTCTCTTTTCTTTACTGGTGCCCATCTTTTCTAGGAGCTCAGTATATGTTCTGGATTTGAGAGTATGACATTGTACGATAGCCTTAAAAATGACGTGTATATTTAAAAAAGTAAATGTGTATGTAAATGATGTATATAACATGTCTTTGTCTTCTAACACCTTACCAGCTACAAAGCTAGATATCAGTAAGTCTCAGTTCACCATGTTCAATACAGATATCCTCTTAATTAACCAAATACAGGGTGGTTAGAACTATAATTGTACAGTACATACCGTACTATACAATATTGTTAAAGGCAGTATGTTAGATATAACTGAAAATTTAAAAAAAAAATACAATTAGTCTTCCCAAAGAGCCATTTACCTTATACATGGACCTGAACTGATACAATAATCACAACTTGCTACTTGTTCTAACTAAGGGAAATACTTGCATTCTGTTACTCATACGCATTATTAATACATACGGTATATATATATATACATATATACTCTCTGAGAACATTAAATATCTAAGATGAAGTTCCAGGGGGTATTTGAAGAAGTTGCCAAGATGCAACCTCTCAAGCACAACATAACCCAAGAGTCTGCTGGCCAGGCAAGGAGGACACCAAGAACTCTTTTGAAGGACCTGCAAAAATGTAAAACTGGATAAAACAGGAAAAAAAGCATTTATCTTTCATTCATGAGAACAGGCCTAATCTCCTTGACATTTTATTAGCAAAAGTATATTCAGCCAAGGGCTGGCAATGGGCAGGTGAGAAATTCCTCCCTGAGACTCTCTGTGTTTAAGAGTCTGCGATACAACTAGAACCTTGTTTCATCTTTTTGTGATTCCAAATATAGCCACCAAGGCTCCTAATGTAAATGTAGGCATCATTTGTATTCTGGCTGGACCCATTCTTTGATCCGTGCATGGCCTCCCAGTGTGGTTTCTTTTTAGTGAATGTGTATTGAATAGAACCAGATTTTAAGCGTTACGTGTGCTGTCTGCCAAATGTGCTTTGGGCCAGTTTATTACGTGGCTGTTTGGTTGCCAGCCCTCGATTGGATATAATGTATGTGATATATGTTATATACCTTCTGTTGCTATTCACTTTCGCTTTTCTCCAGAAGTTGTTTTCAATAACTCAATACCACATTTCACAGACAAAACAATGTATTGTCCCAGACATCCACAAAGGTCATTACACCGACAGACTCATAACATTAACACCCCCAGTTTCTTCATAAATATTTGTCTACCAGAGTAAATGTATATTTTAAACAGTGATTGTTATTCTTATTATTTTGTTCTTCCTGTTTAAAATAGACCGCTCTTAATAGCAAACGTCCATTAAACTGTGGCAGTGTAATTATAATACATCTAACAGGCTCCAGTTCGCTGTGGTAAAGTTGGTCATTTATCCTTAGCTTTAATTATCACGTGCCCAATTTTCCAAAGTTTTCCCACACGCAGAAACAGTATGGAAAATCATTTTGAACAAAAAGCATTTTGTCGTTTAATCCCTTCACTGGTGAAGAAATACATTTCCCTGCAGGCTACTCCAGCAGCAAAGGGTGAGACACAGTGGTGTTTGGCATATACAAAAAGTACAAGACAGAGAGAAAAGAGAACACACATTTCCTTTTGTACTGACAGAACTCTGAGCGCGGCCTTAGCTAACTCTCGCTGAAAGAGGTTTATGCCTCTAATAATAACGCGTTCCATGGAAGACAGAGTAGACGTTAATCTGCAATAATTATAAGGATGTTTCTGAATGTGCTAGCCACTGGATTAATTAATGCGGAGACTGACGATTTTGTATAGACTTCCGGGAGTCAATTTGATTTTCATAGCTTCTGGGAAAGTGCTTTATTCATATATTTTTGTACATTAGGAACCAGTATTCATACAGGAGATCCTTGTTTCTTCCCTAGCGTAGGTTCTAGAAAAGGGTGATCTAAAATGAAATGAATTACAGAGATAATAAAGCATACAATGTTTAATTAACTGTATTAACCACATGAAGAATATGCAATACAATGCTTATTACATAAGATGGATAGAGACATTAAGTAAGTGTGAATTCATGTAAGTTGAGTCGATGCAAAATGAAGACTGTCCTAGGCGCTACAGCTCCCTGCTTTCAGTGGCTTCTCTTGAATTAATGGGTCTCAATATATTAAGGACAGAAGACAGCTGGAAGGCATTCATGATCTCACCACCCTTAGGCTGGATGCCAATGCCCATTTTTCTACTATATTCCTATAAACCAAGCTCACATTAATAGGTGCAGAATGATCAGGGTTGAAGGTGTAGAATGATCAGTGAGTACAAATACTAAAAATGTGGAACTCATGTGAGTAGCATTCCATGGCCACAAAACATAAGAGGCAAAGGTAAGACTGCACAGGACTAATTAACTAAAACTAATGATGGAAAACATGATTTTAGGAAATCTGACAAAGCCTGCTATCCAATGAGGTAGGTAAGAAAGAAAATCACACTGACTATCAGGGTCACCAGGGACATCAGTAGCTCCTCTTGCCATTAGAGAATAGTAGGCATCAGAGTGAAGGAACCAGTTATTGTTTGCCAGTATTGTCTTGACAACATTTGAAGGGGACACATCACCAAAATAAATAAGTTCAAAAAAGGTTCATGATAACTCTTTTGAATAGTATAGTATCCACTGTTTTCATATGTTACATTATTGGGCTATTTGTGCACTGGGCTTGAAGTTGCCAGACTTAACGTGGACATAACAATAAAATGACATATTGTATTAGCATCCCAAACAACTGCCTAGATGTAGCAGAGCCCTGTTCCAACTAGTAATCAATGGTGCATTTATTTACAAAACTGCAAATTTTAGTAGATGCATGTGGAATGGCGCCTCTAGGCAGAAATGTGCTAAAACCTAGACCAAAAAAATCATTAATGACAGACACACAAAGGAACAATAAGGCAAAAGATAACACAGTGCTACATTTTAATATAAATTTGGCAGCATGGTTCATTGTGTATTACACATTTCTCACAAAACGCAAATCAACCATGGCTCCATAATGATATTTCACAATTTAACTTAGACCTTTTGTAGTACTAGCTATCAGCACTGATTAGTGAATTTGATAGGTAGCAGAACATTTTCCATAAAAAACATGTCCTGGGAGAATGGAAGTAGTTCAGCTGATCAGAAGAACCCTAACATCTGCAATCAGTGTTGGATTTATCCAATTTGCGCTTTAGCACAACTCAACTTTATCTACCATAGCAATGAATGTTTCAGATTGCACTGGCTAGGACTTCACCTTGTTGGTACCATATAAAAATTAAATCATCAACTATAGAAATGAATTCCTATGAGAGACTCGTAGGATCTATTATTTCATTAGATTCTGGGTTTAATTAGTTCCAGATGGCATTTCTAGATTTTCCTTGTTCTAAACGCTTCTGCTTCAGTAGAATTCTTGGGTTACAGCGTCATGTTCACGTCCCACCACTTGAGGGCGCTGTTTAACAACATTTAAAGCTCACAATTTTCATCGAAGCACATATCTATTACCCTCTTTCTTGGGGGAAAATGAGAACATGAGTTTCTGGACTTGTATACTGCTTTAATTATTTGTTACGCATTTAAATAATGTCAATCACACAGAGATAATTCTCAAAGAGATGTAAACATATCAAGCCGCAGCAGTTATATGGTGTGACTTCTATACGATGACATCAAAACTTTTTGTTTATGAGATGTACGTGAAACAAAACACTGTATGTGGCAATACATCAGGTCCATTGTGGTCACGATTTTGCAACAAGCCACTCAAAGTGCTATTACAACTACTATTGTTCTCTGCATGTTGGGAATTGCAGTCTAACAGCAAGTGGACGCCACTAGTTACTGAAAGACAAAGAGCAAAGCAGTGTATAGTCAGCCAGACGTCACAGGGTTAAATCTGAGGAGCTGTGCATTCCCAGACACGCTCCCCTCCATCCCTGTCTGCCCCTTCTTATTTCAGCATAGCGGACACACACACTACCGAGTCTTTGCTCCACCTTGAACGCAAGGAGTTGCCTCCCTTGGCGATCAGATAAAGCAGCGTGGCTGGCCAATCATGGGGAGTAGGGTTAGCCGGGGTAGCCTCTGATGAAGCACAGAGGGGCTGCAACTTCAGTAGCTACTGCCCAATCCTGGGGCCAGAGGGAGGTCTTGGAAGTGACAGGCGTGTGGCTGGGCGGTGCATGGGGGGGATGGAGCTGGAGGGGGGTCTGCGATTGAATGTTGGCTGAAGTGAAGGGAGATCAATGATCGCAGAAAGTTTTTTGTTTGAGCAGAAGGCACCAGGAGATAGTGAGACAGCGCAGGCTTGGAGGACAGGAGATGTCCGGAGCAGCAGACTGGACATTGAATGGTCATCCGTGATCTCCAAAGGACCGCAGTGCTGGGGGTGAAGCTGCCAGAGACCCCCCCACGCACACACTTTGTGGATTACAAAAAAAAGCATCCTTCCCTGAGTACGAAGTTGCAGGAGGGGAGAGGATCCGCTGCTTCTGCTGCTGCTGCGGCTGCTTCTTGGTGCCCCTGCTTCTGAAGCTGGAATGCTGAGAAGTACTTGGCAAGGTGAGGAGGTAGCAGGATCCGGGGCTTGGATGTGGAGTAGGGGGATGCGTGCTGGGGATGCCGGACCGCCCGTACCGTGTATAGAAGTAAGCAGCTTTGAATAACCAGCTAGGAACTGCATCAAGGTACTGGAATCCATGAACTCATCGCTGGCTGGTCCATAGTGCGCGTCTCCGGGTCGCTTTAATCTGCTTGGAAAAGACGCCAATTACATCGATCTGGATTCTGAGCCGTATTACCGACTTTGAACTAGGATCTCGCCACGGGATGCTCTTCTCCATCCAGCTGTTGGATGTACAATCCTCATCACTGGCTCCTTTCAAATGAGGTGTTGCTACCTGGGGGAAAACACTGCAACTGCTGGATATAACTTTTTTGACTCATTAACCCAAGGGGATTAAGTGTGCCTGGTTTTAGATTTTTGAAAGTTTGTGCACATAAATGTGGATTAGAAAAATGAATCTTCTCCCAGTAAGGATTCTAGCCTTACAGATGTTGCCACTGATGGAATTGTTGTTCTTCTCACTTTTGATGTCAGTGCCTGGGACTCTGAGCAGCTCTCAACCCAGACAGGTTTTTCAAGTACTAGAGGAACAGCCACCAGGGACTTATGTGGGTACCATCAACACCAAACCAGGGTTTACCTACCGGCTTAGTGAATCCCACTCCCTGTTTAGTATCAATGCCACTTCAGGTTCTATTCACACCACTGCTGTTATTGACAGGGAACGCCTGACCAATGATGTTATAAACCTGGTGGTTCTATCCAGCCAACCAACCTATCCAACAGAAGTGCGCATAGCTGTGCTGGACATCAACGACAATTCTCCTGTTTTCCCAGAGCCCTCTATTGTAGTGTCCTTCAAAGAGGATACACAAGGTGGGAGACAGGTCATTCTGGACACTGCTACTGACTCAGATGCTGGCACAAATGGGGTAGATCACCGTTCCTACCGCATTGTTTCAGGTAACAAGGATGGTCGATTTAAGCTGGGCATTACAGTCAATCCAAGTGGGGAAGGGGCTTTCTTGCACCTGATGTCCCAGGGGCCCCTGGACAGAGAGACTACTCCATGCTATTACCTGCTCCTAGAAGTAGAGGATAAAGGCTTGCCAAAAAGGATAGGTCAACTACAAGTCAATGTAACAGTGCAGGATATCAATGATAACCCACCAGTTTTCAGCAGTTCTCAGTATCAGGCCAAGGTTGAGGAAGATGCTCCAGTGGGTTCAAGTGTACTAAAACTGGAAGCTATTGACCGTGATGAAGGACTTAATGCTGCAATTAGGTATCAGCTGGCAGAAGGTACTCCCTTTCAAATAGACCCAGAAAGTGGACTGGTAACAATCAGAGAACCACTGGACTATGAAAGCAGACGACAGTATATTCTCAGCATTGAAGCTAAAGATCTGGGTACTCCACCACTGACTGGTCGTGCAGAGGCGCTGGTTCGCCTTATTGATGTTAATGATAATGACCCTGTGGTAAAGTTCCGCTATTTCCCTGCCACTTCCCGGTATGCATCAGTGGATGAGAATGCACAAGTTGGAACAGTGGTGGCTTTGCTTACTGTTACAGACTCAGACTCTCCTGCTGCCAATGGTAATGTCACAGTAGCTATTCTTGGAGGCAATGAACAGCGTCACTTTGAGGTGCAAACTTCCAAGGTTCCCAACCTCAGTCTCATCAAAGTAGCTAGTGCTCTGGACCGAGAGCGCATACCTTCTTACAACCTGACTGTAAGTGTTTCAGACCAAGGTCATCCCAAACCACGATCATCAGTGGCCAGCTTAGTGATATACGTCAATGATATTAATGACCATCCACCAGTTTTTGACCAGCCACATAGTAAGGTAGAGATTAGTGAGGATTTACCTCCTGGCTCATACATATGTGGGATTTCTGCTACAGATGGAGACACGGGCCTAAATGCCAACCTGCGATACTCCATAGTGTCTGGAAACAATTTGGGATGGTTCTCTATTAGTGAGCACAGTGGGCTGGTAACCAGTAGATCTGTGCTGGATCGTGAAACAGCCCCTCAACTGCTTCTCAATATCAGTGCACAGGACCAGGGTCCCCAACCTAAAACCAGTTATGCTACACTTCTTGTAAGCCTATTAGATGTCAATGATCAGAAGCCTACTTTTACTGGTCTGCATGCCAGTGACCAGCACTGGCTATCACTACCAGAAAATTGCCCAGTTGGCAGTGAATTAATCACACTGAAGGCTATTGATGGTGATCTTGGGGACAATGGTACCATTCGTTATTACTTTGATGCTGAAAATCCAAACCAGTGCCAGGCATCCTTTCGTCTTGACCCACTAACTGGCCGTCTCAGTACACGTTCAGAGCTGGACAGGGAGCAGCAGGAAAACTGCACTCTAATAATACAGGCAACTGACCTTGGCACCCCACCCTTGTCTTCCACAGCCAAAGTAGCTGTTACTTTATTGGATGTAAATGACAATAGTCCCATATTTTATCCAGTTCAGTACTTTGCCAACATCCAAGAAAACGAACCCCCTGCAAGCTTTGTGGTTTCTGTTACAGCTGCTGATTCAGATCTGGGCACAAATGGGACCATTAAATACTCTATCAGAGCTGGAGACACCTCCAAATTTCAAGTTCACCCTGAAACAGGTGCAATATCGACAAAAGCAACTCTTGACAGGGAGGAAAAAACTGCTTACCAGTTACAAGTAGTGGCTACAGATGGTGGGGGTCTCCAATCACACAACCATGCCATAGTAACCATTACTGTATTGGACACACAAGATAACCCTCCAGCTTTCACTCAGGAGACTTATCGTTTTGTTATATTTGAAAATGTGGCAGTGGGATACAATGTAGGGTCTGTTTCAGCAACCACCATGGATCTAAACACTAATATCACTTACCTGATCACTACCGGTGACCAGAAAGGAGTGTTCACAATTGACAAGTTTACAGGTCTAATCACCACAGCAGGGGTGGTGGATAGAGAAGAACAGGATTTTTATCATTTAAAAGTGGTAGCTAGTGGTGGGGCAGTTACTGGAGAGACCATTGTTAATATCACTGTCAGAGATTTAAATGACAACTCACCTTATTTTCTGCATGCAGTGGAAAGTGTTAATGTGGTAGAGAACTGGAAGGCTGGTCATGTTATATTCCAAGCCAAGGCTGTAGACCCAGATGAGGGTATCAATGGAAAGGTAGGATATAGCTTGAAACAAAACCCTCAAGCATTGTTCTGTATTGATGAAGTTAGTGGTGCTGTAAGCATAACAGGAGCACTTGATGTCAATGTGGGCTCATACCAAGTAGAGATTATTGCATCTGATATGGGGGTACCGCAGCTTTCTTCTGGTTTCATTTTAACTGTTTCTGTGCATGATGTCAATGATAATCCTCCTGTGTTTGATCAGCTTTCCTATGAGGTAACCCTTCTAGAATCAGAACCAGTAAATTCCAGATTCTTTAAGGTACATGCTTCTGACAAAGATTCAGGGGCAAATGGGGAAATTACATATACAATATTGGATGGGAATCTGGGGGAGGCTTTTGGCATATTCCCAGATGGCCAGCTGTATGTCAAGAGTGAACTCGATAGGGAAGTTAAGGATGTATATGTTTTACTAGTGGCTGCTTCAGACAGAGCAGTGGAGCCCTTGAGGGCAACAGTAAATGTTACAATAATACTGGAGGATGTGAATGATAACAGGCCTTTGTTTAACAGCACCAATTATGTTTTCTATTTCGAAGAGGAATGCCCAGGAGGCTCATTTGTGGGTAAAATATTTGCTGTGGATAAGGACTCTGGGTCTAATGGGGAAATCATGTATGCCTTTGAGACTTTACAACCTGATTTTGAACTGAATACAGTTACAGGGGTCATCACAAGCACTCATCAGTTTGATAGAGAGGCACTTATGAGACAAAGAGGGGCTGCAGCATTTACACTCAAAGTGGTCTCTACGGATTTGGGTTTGCCAAAGCCACTGAAAGATCAAGCCACTGTGCAGATATACATTAAAGATATTAATGATAACCCTCCCAAATTTTCTAAAGATATGTATCAGGCTAGTATATCAGAATTAGCTGCAAACATGACTCAAGTATTAAGAGTCTCCTCTTCTGATGTTGATGAAGGGAGCAATGGTTTGATAAGCTATTCAGTGGTGAAGGGCAATGAGGAGAATCACTTTTCAATTGACTCTACTACAGGTCAAGTAACCTTAATTGGTGTTTTGGACCATGAAGCCACAGCTTCTTACTCTCTAATTATTAAAGCTGTGGATACCGGGAAGATCCCATTGAGTTCAACTTGCACGTTAAGTATTGATGTCCTGGATGAAAATGATAACACACCCTCTTTCCCCAAAGCTCTATTGTTTGTTGATGTTTTAGAGAATATGAGAGTTGGAGAACTGGTGTCCTCTGTCACCGCCACAGACTCTGACTCTGGTGACAATGCTGATGTCCATTATAGCATTACAGGAACCAACAACCATGGGACTTTCAGCATTAGTCCCAATACAGGCAGTATATTTCTTGCAAAGAAGCTGGATTTTGAAACCCAGGCATTGTTCAAACTAAACATCACTGCTAAAGACAATGGCAGACCACCTCGTTCCTCTACTATGTCTGTGGTCATCCAGGTCAGGGACTTCAATGATAACCCACCCAGCTTCCCAGAAGGAGACATCTTTAAATCCATCATGGAGAATGTCCCCATTGGTACATCTATTCTCTCCATTACTGCCAGTGACCCAGATGCTGATATTAATGGACAGCTAACCTATGCTATTATTCATCAAAAACCAAGGGGGAGTCATTTTCTTATTGATGAGGTGAGAGGTACAGTCTTCACCAATGCAGAAATAGACAGAGAATTCTCTAGCTTGTTTGAACTGACTGTGAGAGCTAGTGATCAGGCGGTCCCTGTAGAAACAAGAAAGTATGCCTTCAAAAATGTCACTATCCTAGTTAGTGACCTCAATGACAATGTCCCTATGTTTGTGTCCCAAAATGCATTTGCCGCAGACCCCACCTTGATCATCGGCTCGGTCCTGACAACCCTTACAGCATTTGACCCTGATGAAGGTCCAAACGGGGAGATCGAGTATGAAATAATAAATGGTGACACTGAAACCTTTATTGTGGACAGGTATAGTGGAGACCTGCGAGTGGCTTCTCCTCTGGTGCCATCTCATCTTGTCTACAACCTGATTGTGGCTGCCACCGATCTAGGAACTGAAAGGAAGGCGAGCACAACCGAGTTAACTGTCATTCTCCAGGGAATGGATGGACCAGTGTTCTCTCAGCCTAAGTATATAACTCTTTTGAAAGAAGGGGAGCCCATAGGCACAAATGTGATCTCCATTGAAGCCTCTAGTCCCCGTGGTACAGAGGCTGTGGTGGAATACTTTATTGTGTCCGTGAAGTGTGAAGGCAAGACTGTTGGACGATTGTTCACCATAGGCAGAAGCACAGGTATTATCCAGACTGCAGCAGTGCTTGACCGTGAGAGAGGAGCTCGCCTGTACCTGGTGGATGTCTATGCCATTGAGAAAGAAACCACCTTTCCCAGGACCCAAAGAGCAGAGGTAAGTCCTACCTGACTCTCATTACCTTGCAATGTTTTTTTATATGTATAAGTTCAGTGGTGGGGTTCATATGTGTTTCTAGCTCACTGTTTGAGTTGTGTTCCTGATCTCTGCTTCAGATTGGAACATTTACTTTACTTTTTACATCTTTTACATGCAGGCTTCCACTTACCTGTAAGATCATTTCTCGTGTAATTTTATAGGTAGGTGTGAGATAATAAACAGATTTGTGCTGGACAGCTCAGTAAATGAACCTTTGTTCCTTTTAAGTTTCAAGATTCCTAGTGTATCTAATCTCTGCAGTTACTGTGTTGTCTAAAGGACATGAAACATCTACTTTTTTTTATTCCTTTGTTAAATATTTAGTGTGTTTGAGTTGTTAGAGTGCTACATTTCCAGTTAATATTCTCATTATATTGGTAAAGGGGGGGGGTCGTCTAATAAAGGACAGTGACTGGCTGTGAATAGTGGGAGTTGTAGCTCATCATCGACTGAAAAGCTGTTAATTACCCTTGGTTTGGAGAAGATGTGGAAAAGTTGTTGCTCTCCTGGTCACATAAGAGCACAACTCCTATGACTTACTTCCCTGTGTGGATGGTTGAGGGTGATTGGAGTTGTGGTCGTGCAGCTAACAGCACTGCAAAATAACTGATACTTTTGTAAAATAATAGTAGTAGATGGGCTATATATGTTATTTTATGATATTGTGATAAATGTGCTACTTTTCTGAATTTTTTCTTTCACTGAAATGATAAACTCTCTGTTGTTTAAAGCAGAATAGAGCAAATGTGGAATGTTATAGTTCACCGTGAATTTTGCAGTCTGCTTCAATGTGAGAATAGCAGCTTTCCCTGGGATACACTAAATCATTGGAAAAGTTGTGTGGCCTTTCGAAAAAAACCCCCACCAGATTACCTTCCCTGTAGTTAATGAAAACATTTCTGAATGGCTCTCATTCTGCAGTTGACATGCTTTAGACATGCAGTGCTTCAGTGCTGAAGTATTTTTTTTTTTACCTTTTTTTTCTAAAATTCTCAGATTTCAGCCCAATGTTAAACCTTATGTCAGCCTCAGTAGCCAGTGTAACACTGCTTGCTGGTCCCTCTACAAGCAAATCATGATTCAGGCAGGTTAGCATGCCTTACCTCAAAATGAAAACCAAATGTTTTTCTATTCAAGCATATTAAATCCTGCACCTACAGGCTAAAGTTTATAGCGGCTTCTTTTCTTACATACAATAAAAAAAAAAATGCTGCATTCTCCATTTACAGTAGAATTTATTGTACCACTTTCTAATTTAACAAAGTTTCTTTTTAACTTACTTTTTTAATTTAGTTAAATATTAGTTTATATTCTTAGAAGAAATATATATATATACATATATATACATATATATATATATATATATATATATATGTATATATGTATGTACACAGTGTATATATATATATATATATATATATATATATATATACCATGCTCTTTTGAAACTCATTATGATGCCAGCAGTATAAATTATAGATATAGATTTTTGAATATTCTTTTTAGCTTGCTTTCCACTAAGTGCCCAGTTGGAGAGGTTAAAGAAACAGCCAGTTGAGAATCTATTTTCTATGGAATCTTTGTTTTCTGCAAGCATCATGTTACAAAGTTAGTGTTTTGCTTGAAACATTGTATCTGTTATGTTGAGTGCTTTGTACAATGTTACATTGACTCTACCATTGTACCAGATTGTAAGCTTGTTTGAGCAGAACTCTCCTTACCTTTTGTTTCTGTCCAAAATGGTAAATTATGCTCTGCTTGTCCTATTTTCCCATTGTACAGCGCTATGGAATAGGATGGCACTATAGTAATCAATAAATAATAATACAAGAAGACTCAGGGCTTTTTCATGCAGACTATTTAAAAAATCAATGCTGTTGTAAGTTTTTACAAAGCTATAGAATTAAAGCAGATCTGTCAGTTTTCCCAGATATGAATTCATTTTGCCATTTTATTAACTAAGTAAATTCATGTAATGATTTTATAGATATATACTCATCAGAGACCCAATTTATATGTATGCTGGCTGGGAAAAGCCATCTTCCTATTCACAGGATCCATCAAATTATTCCTCTCCAGTCAGTTGCTTCTCTCCATTTCTTTATTAAGTCTTCCCCTTTGAAGTTGGTTTTGGCTGCCTTTATAAGAGTGGGATGGGGGATCATTAAAAAAAATCAAATTAATTAGGTTTCTTGTTTTGTCACGCTTTGCCACGTCTCATCTTCAATGCTGGGATATAGTCCTTTACATGAAACAAATTATATATATATATATATATATATATATATATATATATATATATATGTACATATATATATACAAAAACATCTACATATATTGTGAAATACAATAAAATGCTGTTATGGTGTGAGTTCCAGGAGAGTCCAATTAACAGATCTCAAACACACAAAGGATTATGTTTATTGGTACCATAATAGATGAAACTATGCTTATGCCATAATAATATGTATAAAGTAATTACCAGCTTGTATGCATGCAACGGTTAATTGTGTGATACTGAGATGTGGTTAATTATGCCAAAAGATGACAAATATGAGAACATGTGAAGTATGATTCTGCATTTATATTCACAGATTTCCTTTTGGTGTGACTAACACATTCCAGAGGTGCAAAATAGTTTACATATTGAGGCAACAATATACAATCTTCTGTTCTGCATCTTTATGCATAACACATTATTTAAGTCATTAGTTACATTTAAAGGGACACTCAAACCATCAAATGCTCTTTAACGCATATCATAGCTGATTGTCACCTTTAAGAAAGGACTTCAAAATGCATTCTGCATTGTGATATACTAGACTATTCCTTTCAGGGAATACTTAAAATATACAAAAATATATAAAAAATGTACAACATACTCTAAAAAAAATTAACACATGAAGGATTCAACTGGCTATCCTTTTGTATTGTACTGCAGGACAGTCTTGGTAAGATATAGTCCAACAATATACATACCGGTAATTTTAATTATAATTAATTTCTAATTGGAGCTGGTGCCTAGGCCTTGACAAATTGGGACCTAACATAAGAACCGCGGACCACTGTGTATTTTACATGTTGTTGGAGACCTGGGATTTCTAGAGCTGTCAGATTGGTTATTTTAAACTGGACACCTATATATTCTGTTTTATTCAGGCAGGTTGTTGACAAATGCTTTCTGCGGTGAATAAAATGAAGACACTGATTTTGGTGCAAAGTTTGAAAGGGAGCTTCATCGATATAGCAGCCAATAGAGTGCTTCTACCGTCTGAACCATTCCATTGTTTGCTCCACAATCACACTGTATACAGAGCCCCAACAGCATTTAATTGAATTAGGTCCTTCTATGAATTAAGCAAAGTAGAATTCATAGGTTTTTAGTTCTAAATGGCTAATCCTACTCACCCCAACCCCCTTTGCTCTGTTACTGCAAATCTCAGCTCTGGCTGAGCGTTATGGTGGTTGCAGTCCACTGTAGCTTAACCGGGTATTAAAAATTGCCATATTATTCTTAATATGCCTTCTCTTGGAAAAGTATTTGTAATCTCATGCTATGTTTTGCAGGATGGTTTCAAACAAATCATTCTTGCCAAACATGCACTAGAAGGCGTTAACCTTCGTGTGCCAGAGTGGAATACAAGTCACTTTAAAGGTTAAAGTAGTCTGTATGTATACTTTTAACTAAATATTTCACTGACCTTATAGCACATTGTATACCAGATGACCCTCCGGTAGGGGAGGAGTTAAAATTTCCTTTTGTAATAAAACAGAAAGCAAGAGGAAACCATGCTCTTCCTGTTTAATTGTTCTATTCTTTTATTGTAACATTTTAGATTGTTCAAATGTTCTTTTTTTTAAGGTACAGTAGTTACGGTTTTTAGTTACTGTCATTGCCAGGGATAGGTAACCTCAACATTTTCTGTTTTCATATACCACAAATCCCAGCACGCCCAGCAAACCAAACTAATAAAGAATGTATTAAAAAAAAAAGATAAAAAAATCTTTAAAAAATTGTTGTATGCCTATATTTTTGTAAAATAGCTTTAAGGAGAAGCCTGTAGAACAGTGGTTGCCAAAAGGTAGTTGTCCAGCTGCTGTGGAACTACAAAACCCCATCATGCTGAGCATGATTATCATGGGAGTTGTGCTTCGAGAGATGCTGGAAAGCTATACACTGAAACCCCCTGCTGTAAAACATGCACAAAGCCAATCCCAAACTTATACCAGTCGCTTAGATTGCTGGAATGCTAGAGAACTCCCTCCCTTAATCCTCATATGCTGAGTCAATACTTCATCTCTAATAATTCAACAATACTGCAATGTAATGAGTTGGGATCCCTTCCTAAGGTTTTTCCCAGATCCAGTGGATGTGAGGTTGCCAGGGGATTGTCATCTGCTCTTATTTTGATGCCCCTGCTTGGTGCTTCACACCATATATTCAGAAATGTAATAAACCTGCTAGACATATTTGAGATGCCATTCCTGATTAATTACAGCCGTACTATGGTGCATACACCGGTTCATTTATTATATTATTAACACGTGTTTTCTTATTACTGCTGCCAGACAACATGTAGACAGTAAGAGGCAATTGTTAATGTATATCACATAAGTTGTACTAAGTTCGGAACAGTGCTTTTAAATTAAGTACTAGATGACCCTGTATATAAAATAGGCTGGCTTTACAGCAGAGGTCAGAGGGGATAGCGTCACAACAGGCAAAGCAGTGACCGATGTCGGCCACACCATGGAAGGGCACGTGGGCTTTGGATTTGATGTCATAAGTTGTATTTTCATTCATTACTATGTAGGAGAAGTCATCCTGATCTAACACTGGGCTTTAACTGGGGATGCTTATAGAAAATCTACATTGTAGGCTTATATTACACTTTCTACACTTCTCTAACCCTCACTAGGTTAATGTTGCCAATCCGGTCACCCTGTCTCAAACATAATCATTTTTAATATGAGCATAGAGGGTGGCCATAAATCACCTTTATATTATTATAATTAAATGGAGCCTATATCATACCATGCAGGCCCAGTGGGCCAGTGGCCAATACTTAATAATTATGCTGCTCCAGTGGCAGATCAGGATCTGCAGCGTGCGGCCGCCGGCTGTATTTTTCTGAATACAAGAACATGCTGTGAGACTGGTTAACCACGTCAGTTCTAGATAATTGTGTGATATATTCAAAGGGTTAATCTCAACAACGTTGTAAGGCATGGGAAAGAAGCATGCATAATATGTACATTTGGGCCTAGATGAGAGTTGTGTTATACTTGCTGCCTGGTTGACACAGTAGGAATGCTTAAGCTACTTATCTGAACATGGATATTGAAAGGAGCTGGCTACTTGCAGCTTCCCAGTTCTCAGGGATTCCCTAATCCTGTAACCTCACTACAAGGCACTATCTTAACCTGGGAAAGGAAGTGCAAGTCAGAGCTATCTGAAGGCAACCGTCTCTGCCGTTTGAAGGCTTGTTAGCAGGCTGGACATTAAGGGTGAATGCATCAATCCATAGCGCTGAGTGGAGAGAACAATAAGAGACGCTTTTATCAGTAGCAGCCATCTGTGTTCCTTTAGTCCGATTTTGGAAATATACAGAACTTCTCACAGCATGATTTTACAGTGTTTGATATTTTTTTTTTAGCTCAAAATATTTTTGGATCATTTAGAAATATTACAGCAACTTAAGTACATTTTGGCATTAGTTTTAAAGGAACATTCGAACTAACTATGCCTTATTCAGGGCTTGTCTGCCACCTCTTTGTTTAGGAACTGGAAAGTTGACCTGGATAGTGCATCTAATACTGCTGGGAGAGGCAAGAAAGTATGATTTGATCTATAAAACATATATATATATATATATATATATATATAATTTCATTTGAACTGCAAATAATGCAGGGCCAGCTCAGCCCTTCCTGCAGGCGGTGCTGGCGAGCATTAGCCCTGCTTAATGTATATAGCGAAGTCAGGATGTGGACGCTTCAGCTCTTATTTTACAAACATGGATCATAATCATATAAAATGGACCATTTTCAAAACAAATTATTTTTGTAACCATCTACCAGAAGCCTATTTACTATAGAGGGTATGCATTAACCATATTGTATACCGTAGCATAACAGAAGCTCGCAAGTCACCCTGCTTGATGCATAATCAAAAAATTAAGGAATGTGTCACCTCACAAGGGCTTCCATACAAATCCCATTTTCATGAATTAACCATTTTTCTCTTTCAGTGTGGCAGAATAAATGAAGGAGTTAATGTATTGCCATTTTGTAAATAATAATTTAAATAACGATAGCATATGATGCTTACTTGTTTATAATCAGTTGAGTGCAGAAAGGGTTAATGCATCCACTAAATTCTATAGGCAAAAAGAATACATAAGAAGTATCATATTTTCTTGTGATTTTAATTGCAGAGTGAATGAAATATATATTTGGGTTTTAAAAAGTTGGATTCCAGTCACTAGACAATGTCTTTTATTCCCCTAATTTCTCAAAAACCTGAATGGTGACTATTCATCCGTGCGATGGGGAGAGAATACAGAAGTGCAAGGCAGGGCAATAAATTCTTATGTAGGTCTAAACAGCCATAAATTATTTCCTGTAATTTAGCACTAGTTGACGCCAATTTCTAACCACCCGCTGTGGTGAAAAATCTGTGTTTTCTTCTGGTTTTGCTACCGAGCCAGTAATTTAGTAAATGAGGTAAACAAAAACTGCTTAAAACACAAAATACAACTGATTCATGTCTGGATTTGCTTTTTTGTCTGGGACTATTATGACCTGGCTAGGGGTTCGGTCAGTTTAATAATAGTTAGGTAAAATAAATGAGGTATGTTAAAAATAAATAAAGTTTAGCATGGAAAAACATTGAGGGGCCACATAGAGACAGCGTTTCTCCAAAGTAATAAACCAGAAATGGACAGCTTGCATTTGGGAAATTCACCACTTTTGAAGGCCGTTTTAATATAAGTAGAACTTTAGATCAGACTTTGCATGTTAGCACCCCTTGCCAATTTCACCATCCATCGCAGCATTCTGGTGTATTTACCTTTGGCTCTGCTGAGTGGAAATGGGCCAAAGATTGGATCAAAGATCTCCCTTGTAACTGGCCCATTGTTCCAGGGGGCACCATGGGTCATGATCTCTCAAATGGGTGACCTGGCTCCTGGTTTTGTAGAAGTGGAACTGCTGACTCCCTGCACCTGGTGAACTAGGCCTAGCGACATCCCTGTGCGCCCTGTGAAACATAAGTTGCGGCCTTAGCTCTACCTTAAAAAGGAATTGGAGCTCCCATCCAAAGTTGGTCTTGTACTTGTTGCTCCTCTGCTCCATCAGCTATTACAGCTAAGAATTATTCCTGAGTTATTTGTAGAATATATAACAAATAAATTAGTGTTTTTTGTCAATGAAGATAAAAAAGTGTGGCTAATGTACCCCTAAAATCTGGGTCAGACTGCTCTGAATTGTATGAATATATGTACTAGCATTGGTAAATACTATGGCAAGGGATATGTGCAAATTTGCCCGGTGTGCACCATTATTTAACAAAAAAGCACTTTTAAGAATAGATGTTTTTGTTGTGGAATCCCTAAATATAAAGACGAATACAGCTGCACTTATTTCATGTGCCACAAGAGGCAGCAGGGTCCATATGTACCTTTTCCCCTATGGATTGCGAAAGTGGCAGTTATGGTTTATTCTTTACAATTTTATTGTTATATATTGTGTAAAAACATGGATTGCGCTTCATTCATTTTTCCCTAACTGGACTTTCCGATCTTTAGAAAGCCGAATGCTTAGTGTGACTAAACCTTCTCAGGGAAGAAATTGTACAGCGTTTGTTATTTTTTGTCTGATATATGACACCGGCTCTTTAATCACATTTTTTTAATTATCATTTGCCATAATTTATTATTTGTTCTGTCGGGTCAGTAAAAAGAAGCCTGCTAAAAATATCAGAAAGGGCACGAGCCAAATAGTGTTCATCTACCGTATTCGTTTTCAGCTGATTTCTTCCAGTACTGGGGATATTTAGTTACCGTACCAAAAGCCAGGGAATATAATCTTGCAAGGTAGTCCCTTGCTATAGATATATTACGTACATTACATTGTTCTTTTATATTGATACTTAGTCTAATGTTTCCACCAAATAGTTTTAAGAGTTTTTTTTTATGTTGGTTAAATTAATGCTTCAAGAAAAGTCTGTGTCCTTTTCCAACTAACTTCTTTGATAGTGATTATTACCATATTTTTTGAAGATTTCAGTACAAAAAATAATTCCTCTAAATATGAAGAAGAGCTTCATAGCTGAGCGCTTTCGGTTTTAAAATAAGAAATTCCTTATCTGATATACATTTTTTTAGTTTATTTTGTCTTCTCTATTCATCTATACTTTGTTAGTATGAATTAATAGTGTCAGATGACATCTTTCTTGGTTCCACTAATAGAGTTTGTTGAAAAGTACCACAACTATATTGAAAAATTCTTTGCAATTTCTTGGATACAAAATAATTTATTTTCATTTTTAACATGACATTCTTATGACCTTCTGAAACAAAAACAGGTTCAATCGTAAAAAAAAAAACTGCAGACAAAACCTGAAATGATTCACTTTTAATTATGTGGATTCCAGCATTCTTTATGACCCAAGTAATGGAGAATGCATAGAACTTAGAAGCAACACAATTGGTGTCAGATAAAGACCAGGTGCAAGTGGTTTTCTACACCACTTATTGGAAAGATTTGCGTGTAATTTGGAGATTGGTTGCGCTCTATTAACCTGAGAGTCAACTTTTGAAATTGCTATTGGTTCATGTTAAAGAGAACTGTTTTGTATTTTTCACACCCCTAGTGCCAGAAATGAAGGCACCTGGCACACAAAAAATGACAATTATAATTCTTTATTATATAGAGCTTTGTTATAAAAATGGCACTACCCCACTTAAGAATGAATCCACAATAGAGATCACTAATTCATACGCCTATGGAATGCCCATGATGTACATTGTAAGTACATATCCATTCATGTTACTAAAAACATCCACAAAATTATGTGACCGAAATATTTGCTACACATTTGGACCATTAGTGTTGAAATGATTTAAATATGTAAAAAATATTTAACTTTTGAACTCACACCAAAGAATCATATTTATTTTTTTAATTTAAACTGAAGTTTTATTTTCTTATCATTATCATCCTTAGTTTTTTTAAATTTCTCATAATATTATCATTCACTCAGTTAAAACCCTTATTTATTTTATGGCTGGTGGAACCATTTTGCATTGGCTTCATCCAAGTAGCAGTTGCCTAGTGTGTAAATGGTAGACCAGAGAGTTTCTAAGGCAAATGGTCTAAAAAGCCATCTAGTGGAAGAACGAGGCTGAGGTTTGTGGTTTCAGTTTACTTTGTATTATAGTATGTAATAATATCCACTCTGACTATTGTGAGAGCAGAAAGAAGTAAACGGAAAGCTCTATTTCGAGCTTCAAGTATCTTGAGTACATCAGTGTTTTAAAATGTTGTTAATCACATAGTTAAATGAGTCTCTACCACCATAAGGGAGAGAGGGTTCAATACCATCTATCATTCAACAGTATTGTTTTTTTTCTTTGATTTCTGATACTCAACTCGGCCTTATGAGATGCAGGGACAGGCAAGGAGAGGGAGAAGAGCTACCTATATTTTTGGCTACTAAGACCGGACATTGACATTAACATAAACTCATTTTAATTTCACAATAGTTCCTTCTTATTGTTTAAATTAACAAGATATCCAACTGCAATTTCCTCCAATAAGATGGTCTACTATGCATTGTCCTTTTCCCCTAGGTTTCCAGTGTTTTACATCTGGTAAATGTCACACTTATTGTTTTTTTTGGTGGGTTGAAAAGAGAGTTCAAACCTCTGTAACATAAAATACATAGTTTTGAGCATTTGTTTATATTCTTCAATTGATGTAATTTTGCACATTTTCTGAAGACTAAAGGGAGTTATGACTACATTTGTTCACTGGTGATAATATATTGTAGCTGTGCAAATCACAATGATGTCATACTACCTATTATGGGAGTAGCTGGAAAACATCAAAACCCCCACAGAGAAATCTCCTCATATAAACACAAAAGGAGTGGTATACTTCTGTTCTTGTAGCAAGATTTATTTGCATTATGTATATGGTGAGAGGCAGAGTATAGCAATTTGACATTTTTTATTTAACAAAAAAACATTAGGATTGAATTTTCTGCTTTTTTAAGTTGGAAAAAATAGTAAATCTGATAATTGAAGTCATTTTTGCTCCTAGATCCCCCCCCCATGCAACTGCATGCAGTGTTACTCAATTAATTTTGCAAAAACTGCGATGACTCTTTTGAAATAATGCACTCCACTGCACTAGGATCACTTGCTCAATTAATGTCAGTATTTCATAAAGCGATTATCAGCACCTTCCTAAGTGGACATCTTTGGGCAATTAATTTAGTTGTACTTTTGCTGTTACGAATGCCAGCAATGTACAATGAAGTTTTGTTATATTGTTACAACACATTGTAAAAGTTTCCTAAAATTATTACTTTTGCAACACCTTCTAAGCTTCAAAACTTGCATATTATAGATTTAGTGTAGACTTTTTTTTTTTGCATGAAAACTGGAAATACACATGATATATATAATTTTTCTTATGGCATAATAATGTCTCCTGGGCACAGTGTTCTATAGATCTGCTCTATTAAAGCTATAATTGTCACCTTCTTTATGGCTGCTACCAGGCAGCTACATCTATTATACAGTCCAAAGTGGCCAATATAGTGTGTAAAATATGGCTCATTGTATTACAGGGCAGTGCTTTATGTACAATTAGTTTTTATTCTAAAATAGCCCTAATTAGTCACATTAAAGCCATGTGCAAAGAATAGTCATGAATGTAAAGATTTATATTAGATCAGCTTTCCAGTTCTTTTCCAGGATACCTCAGCCCATAATTTACTCTTGTCAAAATTCTTAACCAAGTAATAGTTGTGGGAATGGATATCAAAGATGTTGGAATGAGTTAGTACTCAGTCCTTTGATATTGTCTAAGATGCTATAAAAGAACTTTTTTTTTAGGCAGGCTTAAATTTTGCATTATTTTTTTTTTCTGAACGTAGACAAATGACATTAGCAGATATCTGATAAGTGTGTAGATCTGCTACTAGGTGTTATACTGCATAAGCATCGGGTAATTGGGCAAAATGAGGTGTAGAGAGAGCTGTAGCAGGGGGCAAATAACACAGCTTGCATGATAAGTAAGCAGAGCAAGTGTTTATAGAATTTGCCGGCAGATAAGAACCATTTAGCCCATCATCTAGACTGACCATGATGTAAAGACTCAAACATCAATCAGTCCTTAGTGTTGTCTTACTGGGTAAAGTTTAAGCTGAATGTGATCTAACAGAACACTAGTGGCCTAGAGTGCCACCCTTTCCTGGTAATTCTGATGATGACATCATTAGGTGATTTCACTTGGGTGGGATTTAGATAGAAAAAAGTACAAGATGAGCATAATGTGGATACAATGACCAGTCAGGTGGTGGGGGGGACAGTCAGGGCCGGCCCAAGGCAAAATGCCGCCTGGGGCGAATTTTAAAATGCAGCCCCCCCCTTATCTACCCTTCTTCTCCCTCCGCCCCCCCATTATCTACCCTCCCCCCTCCCTTGTACTTACCATTCAGCAGTCCTGCGACGAGTCTCCCTGTTCGGTCTCGGTGCCGGCTTGTAATGCTGAGCGCCGGAAATCTTCCGGCACTCAGCATTACAAGCCGGCACTGAGACCGAACAGGGAGACTCGCCGCAGAGGAGAGAGAGAGGGGCGCCGAGCGGGAACTGACCACTCGGCGCCCCTTTCTCTCTCTTTCGCTTAAAAAAAAAAAAAAAAAGGGCTTGGGGTGGTGAAGTGCCGCCTGGAGCGGTTGCCCCACTCGGCTCCATTGTCGGGCCAGCCCTGGGGACAGTACAGAGAATCCCCAGGTGTGAACAGGACATGGCTTGCTTTGAACCAAAAATATTACAGTATGAACTTGAATTCTTTGCAATTACAGACTTCTTATATCTTGAAAGTTTGTATTTTTAATGGCTTCTACTAGTGACTTCTGTGCATAATTATAAATTATATATACAGCATATGCATCCATATAATAATATATCGGTTATGTTTGCACACGGAGACTATGAGATGCATTTGTTTATCAGCAGCATGTAGTTAGTCCAAACAGGTCATCCAGCTGGTAAGCTTTATCCTAGTGTCTTCCTTCCTTGACAGTAAAGGTAATGCAGGCAGACAGTAATGATGCATTGTGTGTGGCTCCAGCGAGACAGTGCACTGTTTCCTATCATAGTTCACATGATTATGATGACGCTGACACTGGATCCTCATCAGACACAACATTCTACAGGTCCACAGATATCAAGTAAATTGAGTGTATGGTTGCCTTTCAGTTATTGCTGGTGTGTAGTCCTTTCTTTTTGGCTCAAGGTCTCTGCTGTCCCCTATCCCCAAGCCTCAGCGGTGAACCATTGTGTCTTCTGCACATAAGGACATTTTTATGGCATTACAGGAAGGGAAATTTAGGAGAACAAGTCCAGGCCGTTTAAGCAGAATCGTGTGTGGCCATGTATGTGCACGTTGAACACTATGAAACAAACTCGGGAAAAGCATCGCAATGATCACGCCTCCTGTTGGTTAAAATTTCTTTCAGAAACTGCCGAGTTTGGCTTATAAAGAAAATATTAGAATATTCAATAAACGTTTGATGCTAAGCACAAATGACAAGTAGAATCACTGAAACCCTTGGGTTAGATAGATAGCCACATGATCCAGTGTTATTTGAGTAAAGGCATGTTTTTACAATAAACAAACTCAGTTATGAGTTCTGATCAAAATCTGTGTCTTTTGTGATTGTAGCCAAACCAGAAAGGAATCTGTACGGTCACACACGTCCCAAGAAGAAGATATAACAATCCCCCCCTCTTTACAATTTAATTTCTTAATATAACATCCATAAAGAGACAATGTTGGGAAAGTATCCGTTTCTTTCATAAACAATTTGTTTCTTTGTGAAATATAAGAATTAGTCAAAGTATCATTTTCTCAAGGAAGGGCTAAATGATTAGGAAAATATTTCCTGTATATTCTGCTTTGTTAAGATATTTAATCATGCCCTTTATATAAGCAGAGACATGAGTTATAACTAGTTTCAAAGGGGTGGGATTCAGATCGGCTTGTTTAACAGTACAAGTTTAAATAACAAAGAGATATATTAAAAAGTAAGAAATCAGATTTATTTATTTTTTTTTGTCTTGAATTTGCAACTTGATAAAGTTAAGAAAGCCGCTGTGGATTTGTTATTTTGTCTTGAAAATGAGCATTGGGATGTGTCCGATAAGCCGTGATTTTATAGCGAGTATTTCAGCCCCCTGACATAACTGTGCATTATAAAAGGCCAACACAATAAGCTTCTTCTGGAATAAGGACTGGGTCTGGGATCTGCTTAATACATAGTTATGTTCCATGTACTTGAGAACTTGTTATAATTCTATGATATTGTAATCAGAACTTTGTAACAGCCCCATGGCATGGATTTTCCGCTTGCTGGACGTTGCAGTGGAAGTGAAAGCTTAGATTCATTTATTTGTGGTTTTCATCCAGAATAGCCATAGTTACAATTCTGTTAAAACAAGAACCTTCTCAATCACTGCAGCCTTGTCATAAACCTGTGTAATTTCTCTGAACTACATATTACTCTGTTCTTCCTTGCATGGCTTACAGAACTCTTAGTGACATGCCTTATAACACTATATAATGACTTGGCCTTTAAAATAGTCTTTCCAATTCTATTTTATTTCTCCAGGGGTAAGAGTGTACTGCGGTATATATATTTTTTTTTAGCTTGACACGTTTACATTAAGTGTTTGCCACTAGAGGCACCTTGAACTAGTAGATACCTGGAAATGGAGTGATATTTGAAGTGCTCGACTAGACACAATTGTGGTACTTAGTTCTAGAATGTTGATAAACACCGGGATGGAGCATTATCTCTGAGTGATATATTGTGCAGCATTGTGTACAGACACATGCTACAGTATGGCTCTCATTTTCAAATGCATATTTTTGGTTAATTTGGCAGCAAGCGGTTGCTTAGCAGTATAATTGTCTCGACAGCCTGAAATGAGCCAGTATTTTACATAGTAAGAATGTCTTTCAAAGGCTTTTGTAGCGTTCACTTGCAAAGCTATTGAATGGAGCTGCAGCAACCCTCATAGCCTGTCACAATGGAAGCCCAACACTGAAGCGAAAGGAAATGAATGAAAGAATCGCAGGCTGTACATTCTTTCCTTGTGATCACTAAAGACTTTGATTAATGAGGACAGTTAGCATGTCTGTTTTCGGATAGAAAAAAGGTTAATTATCGACTAAATATTCCTTTGGCCTGCCCAATCAGGCACTCTAAGAACACGAATGGCATTATAATGCGGATGAATTAGAAATATTATACTCCAGCGCTGTACAGTAGCTATTTAACTCTTTACGGGACAAAATCATATCAAGCTCTGTTGCTGTTGCTTTCTGATCTTAGCTGGAATTCCGATTATTAAGGTAATAATATGTAAGAAACCAACTTCTATTAGAAATCCTTAGATCTGATATGCTTTACTACACATCTGTAGGCAACTTTACAGCCTTTTGATTGCTGTTTCTGTAACTTTGTAAGTAATTTAAGTCAAAGCTAAATAGCAACACATTAATGTAGATGTGCATTTAGAGCAGTTTACTGTGAGACACTCATACATCCAAACAGTTTGAACTCCTAGTCAAGAGGACATCAGGGCTAAAAGAGAAGGATTTGGTTCTTTAAGGTATACTGCATGCCCAAAATGCTGTCACTTTGAAGGTCATAACTAGCGATAGTATACCTTTAATCATATAATCATGATACTTATTCTAGGCTGTAATAGTTTAAGAACTGACGTGTATGTTGATTAAGAAGGATTAGAATGATAAAAATAGTGTGCTGTAACTCTTTAATGGAGCAGATTATATCAGTCATATCTGGTTTTATGGGCAGTTACATTGTAAATCTTGACTTTGTCTATGTTCGTTTCTCAGGTTGGGTCTTCAAGTAGTCCCAGTAGCGCATGTTTTCAGGGTCTTTCTTCAGATCGGCCAAGGTGGACCAGTTAGCTTCTGCTTTTCAGACATGTGCTAGCTAAAGCACTAACTGTGCTCACAGTTGCCTTTGTATAATGAATAATTCACTCAGCGAGACTTTATGGTTTAACTATGCATTATGCAGGGACAACTTAGGTCTTGTTGCAGGAGATGCTCACATATATTGAAGTCAGATTGTGGAAACTGTAACTTTTCTGCACACTCTTGCTTCAGCCATTGGGAAGCAGTTAGCTTTACAATCCAAACATGGTTTACTGTTTTAAATCTTATGGTTGTACAAACGTGGATGAAACACATACAAATATTTAAAGCAACTTCAACAGAATGTTACATTGTAAACAGTATATGCATATATTTGTAAATGTTGCCCTTGCTATGAAAAGTTGGTCACGTTCTCCGTCTGCTTTGCACAAGCAAATAGTAAAATGATAAAAGCGCACGAAAAAGTAAATCATTTGCATGCGCTAAATACAACATATCACTTGCCATAAAAAATGAATACTTGGCTTTGTCAGATATACCTGCTGTGCGAAATAAAACCCAGCAGAGCATTTGACTGGCACTGCACAGTCTCTGCATGTTACCATTATGGGTCTGACAAGGCACATGTGGAATGTTCATGGGTGATTATATGAAGTTTATTGTGCTTTTGCCAAAGTGGAAAACTGCTCTGATGTACAGACAATTGCAACAAAATTAGCACAAGCAAATGGACTAAGAGAAGGTTCCATTTTTGTGTAACCTTTTGTTTAAATTTGTTTAAAGTACAATAAATGTATTATCACATCTATTATTCTATTATATATATATATATATATATAATGTATATTATATATGTATCATTATATATATATATATATATATATATATATATATATAATATATTTTCACAAATCATGTATTATGATGGACACCCTTGCATTGATAAAAATGTGGAGTAACTTTTCTAAAAGCAATCTCTAAGTCTTTTGGTGCATTGCTCCAGTTTTAATTAGATTATGGTAAGGATCAGTTGTATTGTTGGAGGAGGTTAGACCTGAGTTTTTGTTTTTTTCCCAAGTAAGAAATCTCTGTGGTTTTCCTTAGCGCACCCAAACCACATGATTTCCAGAACCAAATTTCCAAAATTACACAAATTACATGTCTGTGTTAAATGCTTGGTATATTTTAAATGATGACACCTTGGGGTTTGCGTGAATGTGAATGATAAAAAAATGATTCACAAGTTTGTGTTATCCTTTTTTGTTGCATAACATAGTAATTTGTGAAGTAGTTTTACTTAATAAGGGCTTTAAAGGATCACTCAGTAACGTTAAAGCAAATAGAACATGGAAAAAAATAATCAAACTGGAACTGGTGACAATTTGCTTCCCTGATCCCTAAAAATAACTGCATAACTGTCCCTTTAAATACAAGAAAGTAATCTCCCTAAAATAGATTATTTAAGAATTTAAAGTATCAGATGCAAAGTCTTCCGTTGTCTTCAGTGCTTTGCGCTAGAGACTTCTAGGACTTATCTGGCTCCATCTAATGGAAAAAGTCTCCCAATTTGAAAAATGTCCAAGTTGTCTTATTTTAATTTCCTACTGAAATCTATGCATTCTAAGTATGCCATTAATTGTTCTACCAGATTTCGAGTTCTCCAAGAATATGAATTCCTAAGTCCTGAAGGAGTTATCGGAGCTATCATAGCCCGTTTCATTTCTGCCGAATTTGCTGTATCTTTCTGTTGCTTGATATTTCTATAATTATGCTTAACATTTTTTTTTTGTTGTTATCAAATTTTAACCAGTTTTTGACATTATTTAATTTTCTACCCCTAAAATTCTATGTATGATTGCTGTAGTCAGTCCACTTATTTGAACCAAGTCAACGTTGAGGTACATTTGTCATAATTATTGCAGTTCATTAAACAGATAATTTGTGGAACTGTTAAATGATGACATGAAAAATACATAGCTCCTATGAATGAACTATGTTCTTCCAAAAGGTATATATCAATGTTATTAAATATTTTTAGTAGCGTTTCACAAAGTTATTGAAATTCCCCCTTGAGACGTATTAAAGGGACGGTTTAGTGCCCTCCAAAAAGATGAATGAATATTAAAGTGCTTTGTAAGTTATTTGATATTAAATTTTTTACTTAGAAGAAGAAAAAAAAATAAAACCTTGGTAAAACTTTTCAACGTAATGTCCCATCTGCTCTTTGTGTTTTGTACCGGTTTTGGCTGCTCCAAGCAGCCAACTATCGGAAGGGAAACCGTCCTATTGAAATAAATAGAAGCGCTTTATGCACACGTGCGCGGGGGTCTCATTAGACCTCTTGGAACTCTAGCATGAGCCAGTGCTGGAGGTATCTGGTGGTGAGTATCCCATGCATTGCTGAGCAGCAGATGCATTCAATCCAATGTATCTCCTGCAAGGCAAGGAGCTATGGGCAAGGGAAAAAGCAAATGTATCAAAAGGATTCCGAGGAATCCTTCTACGCACATGCAAAAAAAAGCAGTTGTCTAAAAGTGCATTCAATAGATATGACGGCTGAAGTGTACCCTCAAACATTAAAATGTCATATAACTCCTCGTAAAATTTATACTGAAACTAGCTTAGTGAATCAGAAGACCAACTGGTTTCCTAGAAATAGTTTGCCCATTTGACAGCTCATTAAATGTCCTAGCATCACCAATCCCATGAACCATTGAACTAAGATTCCCAGAACCATTACTGAATGGTACTTCACTTTATTTTCATTTATGTAGAATTCCAGAATTCCACGGATCATACGTTAAGTATTCTTATATCTCTCCTAGCTTCTACGACGAATATGATTAATATGTTATTTTTCTTTTTACTTTTCATTGTGGTGGAACATATTTACCATTTGGAACAAGCCTATTGTTGTTTTATAACATAATAATAATAATTACAGACATTTGTTTTATACTTTTTTTCTGTCATAATACAACGAAAGGGGAATTTAGCAAGCAGGTGTTGCAATTTAATATGTATACTTGGAGTGCATTGTAACCATGTCCTTGAAACTGTCTTCACTTGAAAGCTGGGCTCTCAGCGAAGCAATTAATGTGATGCCCTAACAACAAAAGAGTTATCCGGCCAACTTAATCACTGTCACAATGAAAGAATGCTCCAAAATTAGATGTTTTTGAGAAGCTCGGCATAGTTTTATATACGCCGGCTAAAACCGCTACCACATATGTTAAAAGAGAATTTTCAGTTTTGTAAACAGTATGCTACATAATTCATCTGTAGGTCTCCTTTTTAATATTCCAAAAGGGAGCAGAGTAGTAGTTATTTTTAAATATTTAATATGGTTTTTTTTTATATATCATTTGGAGATAAAAAGATCAGAGGCCGCATGCACAATAAAAAATTGTCTATGATCTACTTTTTGAAGAAATAAATAATAATACTTACTACTACTAGTGCTACTACTACTACATAACAATTATATATTTTCAGGATCAATTTTTTCATATAAAACAAACGTGAATAGCATATTTCTTACCCATGGGTCACCATTTGGTATCGACTAGTCCGTGTATATTAAAGTGGGGCTGATTTATAAAATTAATAAAATAAAATGGTTGGTGTGTATTTACTTAAGGGCCAGGCCCAGTGAGCTTTTCCTGCAAGGACCCAGCTGACCATGAATAATGGGTAATGCGGTCTGTGAGAAACCTCCCAACATTATCTTTGCATTATACAAGGTCGGCTTGGACCTTCTTGAATGGGAAACTCGCTGGGCATGGAACTTAATAATACAATGTGAATTTAGGTAGCCTTCAGGTCTCGGGCAAACTCCTTGTTGAGTGAATATATTCTTATAGGACAAATTCTTCACCAGGCTACGCATTTCCATCACTACTGGAGTGAATAATCAAGCAACCATTTAAAATGTTTCTTTCCTTGTGTTCTTGAAGTTTTTGAATAAGTAATAGTTTTCATGACATGCCACAATTTTTCATTCTTTATCAGTATTTCGGTTTTCCATTGCGTGGTGACATTCCCAGAGCAGCCAGCATTATTATTCATGGTGTCTTTGGTGTTACTTAGATAAATGGTATGAAGTCATGGATTATTCGGACAGGATAGGCCCGTGATTCTATTCCTTATGTGGTCACATTGCATTGTCTCAGGAGTAACAGTTCAGCTGAGTGCTTGTGATCTTCTCGGAATTAATCTTTTGGAGAGAGCCGTTGAAGGATTTCTTATTTAACTTGCTGTCTACAAGGTTTCCTTAAAGTAATGCTCTTAGAAGGTCATTAGGCTTTTGAGGGTTATTCAGTTTGTTAGCCTAAACACTAAAACTTTGTGTCTTCGGCTCCTGATTAGTTTCACTTTAATAAAGTTATTTGAAGTTCAGTGGACTGAATATTCCACCATTTGTAGTGTTTCTATGGTCACAAGAAAAAGGCTTGAATTCCGACCGACGTACAATCTTTTTGATGCAAATCTCCCCGAAGTGACTGTGTAATGTCGTTATCAAATTCCACAACTTATTCAAAAAATTTAAGGCACAAAAAAAGAGATAAAGCATTGTTTCTGTGCTCCATGTATTCAATTTTCTTCATATATTTTTTCATGTGACAGGTATTCACTGAAGCTAGGTCTTCTTAGATAACAAAAGATCAGGGAAGATCTTGAAAACGTTTTACTGCTTCACTGTGGATGTGCCAATAGAAACAAAAGCCTTTTGTCTTCCACTTGATTAGATAATGAAGCTGAAGCAGAGTTTTAGGGAAACATTTCTTAACGTGCCAGAGTTATTTTTTTCCCCCCAGAAACGAAGAAAAACTATGTCTAATCGCTCACAATAAAATCATTCATGGTGTGCTTGCATTGGAGGAATTAATGCATTTTGTATTAGGTAACAAGTGAACTTTTACAACATGTGAGAACTAAGGGGGGAAAAATTATAGTCCCACTTTGGTTCACAAGGGTTTTGGTAGTCAGGTCAATGACTTGATTTTCATGGGAAGACTGACTTCACACAGCATATTCATAGGGTAAACAGCCCTATTATTGACAGCTGCAGCTTGGGAAGGCAGAGAACCGCAGTACCGTGCTATGGGTTGTTGAGAAAAAACAAGGCAATATTTAAAACAAAGCCCTGAATGGAAACAGTAGCCCTTGTGTCCTCTGAAGTTAACTGACTAATACTTGTTAGGGCCTTGATAAAAAGCACTTCACTCTCTACTCCACCCTTTCTGTGTAATTTTTATGTAAATTGACACGAGAGATGGGTGAGTTGTAATTGAACAATTCTACTGAAAATGATTACACGAAAAGAGTTGTTAAATGTAACTTTTTTTGTTGCCGTATGATTTTTTTTTATTTCTCTTTGTTTTTATAAATCCCTATGCATCTTTATATAGCAGACAATAAAAAGAGACATAAATGCTATAACACCTTTTTGAGTGTCAACCATATGTGTGATAAGTGGTCGGTCAAAAGGTTAGAGGGCCAACCCTATGCATGGTTGTGCTTTAAGTGCTCCTTATCTGTATTGTAGTGGAGTTTAAGAAAATTAAGACGCAAGGACACATGAATTGCACATTAGCAACAGGGACCCCTAGCACTCAAATGGGACCTCTAGCACTCAAATGGTTAAAAATGCTCCCCGATCATTAGTATAATTAGTTTCTGGCATAATTGTTTCTGGCAGTAGTGCATGGCAGAAAATAATGGTTTAATTGAATTCATTCAACACTATCTTTTAGCCCTGGAACATTCCCAGACATGCCAGTGTTTTTAGTCATACGTGTACCTGGGAACGTCCTGGCTCCAGCTACCTGGAGCCCCCCTGTAGGACGGCTGACATCAGAGGCGGCCCCATTGACATTGGTTGGCGGTCCATTTAACATTGGTGGGTGGTCCCATTGACATCAGTGGGTGGGACACACTATATTGTTGGAAGGGAAATGGGCAGGCAACGCCGCTTATGTGACCCAGAGAGTTCCCAGGTATGGTCTCATATCTCTCATATTACTGTGGACTGTGCCTCAGTTTTAGTCTTGTCTTTATAAAATCACCTTTGGTCTGAGGAAATCACATTTATTCCTATACATCAGTATTACTGTACTCTCCAAAAGCAGAATATTTATATACATATAGAGTCTCCCTCAATCTTACACGCTCTTTAAGAGTTTGTCTCAGCTGTAGTACCAGTAAGGACCAGGCATCAGAGCTTCATAGCGTTTAGAGGGCTTACCCATCATGATGCTTTCATATCCCTTCATATGCACAATTTTTCTCAATCTCTCTTTATTGAGACATTTATATTGGGTAAGCAGATAAAGCCTTTCGTAGGACTACATCTATGTGCTGCCTTTATCAACAATCTCCACCATAGCCTGTCAAGAATAATAAATAAACAAGTTACACGCTGGAGTACATCCTGTCACTCACACAAGCGAAGGGACTTCTATTGAATGTTGTTGGAAGGTTTAATAGTCTAGAAGCCCCAAGTCTGTGACTGTAATAGAAAATAACTTGAGCTATACCAGATCTAGTATGGTTTAAGACCACAGTGTTCGAAGTAAATAAATCACTTGAAACAAGCCCTGAGACTTGCTAGGGAAGGAATTCTCATTAACAAATGCTTTCTATACACAAACAAGACTTTGTGTGCACTCTGACTCATAAATGTTTTCCTTTGCAATTGATGAAATCGCAAGCTGTGAGTGGAACGCTGCACGGCCAAGAGCTTTTTCAATACCGAAAGATTAAAGAAAGGCCAAGGCTTCTTTGACATTTGTGAATCAAGACTATAAGGTGACATTAATGTCTCAAACATATGAATTCTCATATAGGCGCAGATATGTCTTAAGTTAAATATATATGTGGGTGCCGACATATATAGCTCATGTGATATTCTTACATTCACTTGGATACATTAAAAATGTACATGGAAATCTGCTATTGTGGACCATAAATAACAGTTGCCCGGTTTGGCAGGTCTTTACATTGAATCTACAGATTGGTTATTAAAGGAGCGATACTCCAAAGGATTTCAGGGTAACCTCATTTAGAATGGTCTCCTTCCTATGTGCTTCTGTATAAAGAGTAATTCGTTTGCAAAGTGGTAATTGTTGTACACTCATCATAGAAACCCTAGAAAAAGAATATTCCTGTCAATTGCTCATTTTTTTTTACTACTATGCACAAGAACACCTAAAATAAGAAATACAGACATAGCTAACTTACCCACGTAGTCTAGCCAGTGTAGGCCGATTGGGTCCAGTTCATGTTACTGTTGATTTATTAATTTGAATCTCCCGGCTCTTTGTGAAGGTGGTTCCCAAACTAGTGCTTAAGGCACGATAAGAGGGCAGGAATTAGTAAAGGCCACATACAATGCCAATAGGGAGATTTATAAGGTACTTGAGGACTGGTTTGGGAAGATGTTTTCAATATTTTTCCATTCTGCAGTTGGCTCATACAAGTTGTTGTTGTCCCTGAGAAGAGAGGCACTGAATATTGGGAACTAAAATGTATTTTAGGCACAGCGAGTGGGTTCTACAAATTCCCCCTGGGAAAGAAATCAGTTTAACGTAAAGGTGAAACATTCGAGAGAACATTTTTGCGCAATGACTATAAACTGCTCGGAAAGGTTTCCAGCTGAAATTTTGTGGAAAAGGCTACTTGCATGCAGAGTTGTCTAATTTAACACCCGGGCTTATGAATAACTGAATTGTAGAAATTGTGGCAAAGCAAAATACAGGTTGTTTTTTTAGATTGTAAACTCTAGCAAGCAGGGCTGTCCACACCTCGGTTTCGTTCAATGTCTTTTTTATTTATAACCTTGTTGTACACTGCTAAAGAGTCTGTTGACTCTATATAAACATATATAATAAATATAACGAGAAGAAGAATGTCGATAGAACAGCCCAGAAATCCAAAAAACTAAAATATCATAGAATTTAAAAACCTTGGTCATTCAAATTGTCTTAATGAGGAAGGGTGTTATGAAGGCTTTAAAGAGAACAGGAATATATGTGTTTTTTTTTAATTATTTCTTTTAATTCAGATGGAATCCAACGGATTGCCTTAAAATTCCCTTATCTTCATACCTTGCTGATTTCACACAGAGGTTATAGAAATCAGAGGAGGTTTTTAGGGCCTCCTGGGTCAGTATTATCACTGAGCATGGAAACTGGCCCCCATTTACCCTTTTCAAATGTATTCCCCACATGTCCCACCCATATGAATGGCTAGTCCTGCCTCCTTAACCCGGCCAAACCCTTCTTGTCTCTTATAACGAGCGAAAGAGTTCCTGATCGACAGCCCTTCTTCTTCCCATATCTTATCTGGCATCAATAGGAAGGAACATTCTAAGTCATATTAGATGGATGAATACGTTATTATTAATATATTCTCATAAATATGAATATTTTCTCATATGCCCATTATGCATGGTATGGTATCGAGCCTTTTTATTTAAACCTTATATTTAACAACCATTTTACCAGTTATTTTTTGTATTATTATTTCGCTTTCTTTGTTGAAAGACTATGGGACTCCACGTAGTTGTTCAGTTCTCTCCAGCACTGGATGATTTCATTTAACAGAGAAGGTTGACTTTGTTTTCCAGTGTTGAAATTTAGCTGACAATTTGAAGTGTCTCCAGGAAATTCACTTCCCCTCCAAAGAACACATTACAGGCTGTATAACTGGCTCCTGGCTGGTATCATATTGCTCCTTTATGGTTTTCCTGCTCATTGCTTTTATGACAGTGTTGGGGTCCTCCCTTGATTTTCATATTAACCCCTTTTCTGTACCAGTGCCATAATCCAAAGAGTGGTTTTTGCAATAGCCTGCATTAATAGGCATGGCAGGAGATGCCTTCTCGGAATAATTGTTTTCCTAAAATACAGTCCCACATATGTTGTATTGTTAGTTATGCCAACAAAACACTAAATGCATAAATAGGATTCTAGATTTATTTTGTTCCAGTAAGCCAAACAAAACTTTACTGAATGGCTGGACCAATAATGGAAAGTAATTGCAGTCGCAACACAAGGGAACTGTTCATTTTTTGTTTAACGTCTAAAATCTTTGTAGACATGAAACACAGGGAAATGTAGTTGCTTACCATTGAAAGGTACAATATCTTTACCTTTTTATCTTTCTCTTGCATTATATTTCTTTGCATAGATTTAGTGCAATTATGTAGTTTTATTATTACATTTAGCTGCAGTTACCATACATGGTAACAGAAACCACACAATGACATCATAGTTTGACGAAAACTGGATGTTGGTTCGCCAGGAATAATCATTAGCAAAAGCACAGGCCAATCATCTTTTGCCGCATGTAGACATCATGTCACAGTTCTGCAATAGGAAAAAGAAATGTAAGTACTACTGACCTGACACATGCTCCAGTTTTGTAGTAAAGGGACAATAGATACATAAGCACATTTTGTGCTATAAATAGGTCAGTATCATAAAGTAAATCTGTATTGGGGTCTTACCAAGATGCCTTGATTTTTAAATATGAGGTGAGACATATTATAGTATTACAACATAAATTAAGTTTATGTATAAGAAGTTAATTTGTTGCAAAGTTAGAACATTTTTGTTATCACCATAACAACAAATGGAATGCCACATTCAGCATTTTCTAAAATCTTGTCACTTTTTATAGTAATAGTACACATTTAACAAAGTTGTTACCTTGTTAATTCTTTTTTGTATAGCAAAATTGTAACACAAAGTGTTTTCCTTACAGAATTTGTAAGGAAATATGGGTAGTTCAAAAGCATAATTTCTTTCTGATTGGACATGGAAGAGTTAATATTTTTTTTCAATCAGATTAGAATTTAGAATTCCCAGATACCGTTGTTCTGGAATCCAAAATGTAATACAATAGTTAACCAGAATAAACTGGATCTTTTGCTTTAACAAAATCTGTTCAAAATCTTATCTTTCTGGCACATTAACTTATGTTTGAGTGATTTCTCTTGTAGGTTTAGCATGCCATACCATTCATAACTCACTACAAAGAATAGAGATACCAAAAGACATTTTATTTCTTTTATATGGAGCATTTGCAGGGGAGAGCTGGCACCTTCTGGTCTGGAGGGAAGGTAACGCCAAGTGGCTCAATCAGCCCCTCTCCCCCAAGCAACCAACATACGTACTGGCACACATGTTTACACTCAAGCTATGTACATATACGCACTCATGCTTAACACCCACACAAACACATACTCACGCTAAACACATAGAAAGTTGTGCTAACATACATACGTACTCAGTCTCTACCTCCCTCACACTCTCACTCTCCTACTCACCCCAAAGCCCGCTTTCTAGCTGCTTGTGTAGTTGCCGCTGGATCAAGTAACATCTTGACTAATAACCAAAAAGGAAGACCCATAATATTATCTACATGCGCATTATACTTAAATTTGTCTTCTCCAGATCTCTCATTCTCTCATGCCCTGAATTACTACTTGGATGTTACAATGCAACCCAAAATTTTATTTAACTAAAACTGACCTCATCATCTTTCCTCCCTTAGTCTCCACCCCAGTACCTGAATTCTCAATCTTCATTCACACCTCTATCTCCCCTACTAACCAGGCACGACGCCCTGGGGTATTTTTTGATTCAGCCCTCTCCTTTATCTCTCACATTCAATCCCTTACCAGATGCTGCCGCTTGCACCTAAAAATTATTTCTTGCATTTGCCCGTTCCACACCCAAGGGGCCACAAAAACCCCAGTCCATTCCCTTGTCTGTCGCTTCAATTATTACAACACTTCTAGTTCATATTCGCTTTTCTCAACATTCTTCTCTGCAGTCCAGCCAAAATACTGCCGCTAGGCTTATCCCACATACACGTCGCTCTTCTTCTTCTTCTTCTGCTTCCCCATGTTGTAAAACCCTCCACTGGCTCTATATTTTATCAAGAAATACATTTCATAACGTTTTAAGTATTTTATGTATTTATGTAATTTGGATGCAATTTGTTTGAGACAATTGGATCATTTCAAGAAGTTATCAACTCTAAAGTAGATAATAGTTAGCTAATAAGATTTGATGAGCGCTATAGTAAAATTTTTTTTTTTTTTTTTTAAAAAGTATCATTTTCCTGTAAAAAACTGTTACAAATTAAAACAGTAAAAGATTTTTAGAGAGAAAAGATACTCATTTCTCCCATGTACAGAAGCTTTACAGGTAGATTGAGTTTGTGAGTTCATCACTCACAGACATCTATGTAAAACCTACACACAAGCAAAGCCAAGGAAACCATGGTGTAGCTTTCATCAGAAATGAAGCAGCTGAATGAGAAATATGATGTTAATACTAAACATAAAACACTAAACCATGCCAAATAATACACATAAATATATATATAAAAGTGTGTGTTAGCATAATATAGAATGCAAATGCATTAATATAACCTGTTACCATTTACCTCCAATATTTATAGCTCTGAATGCATAATTAACCATTATAATCCCATATTAGTGGCTAATAGGGTCCTTGGATACTGTCCAGTCTTCTGAGGTCAGAGTCTTCCTAGCAATAGTCAGGTATACACCTCAATCAGCAGAATATCACTAACATTTACAAGGGGTACACAATAAACAAGAGGGACCACTCTCATATCATATGTATTAAAGTACATACCATGGGTGTAGAGTTCCTTTAAATTTAATCCCTAGAAGGGATTATGGATCTGGGTTTGCATAAGGCCGAAAGGAGTGTCTGATAATGACACTATTTTTAAATTGGGTTTGTTTAGTTAATTTACTTTTTTCTGGATGCATCTAAAGGACTTGAATTTCCATTTTGTAATCCCATGTTTCCTTTTGAGATCTGCAAACTAACAATGCTCCATTAGTCGAATAGGGAGTCTGGCTTTGATAACCAACCAAAGATATATCATTAAGAGGGATACAGAAGAAATTATCTTTCTAATGCAGGAGGTGGCTGTATGGAGTGAAGCGTGAGCTCATTTTCTTTGGAATGCCTTTTTCCCAAGATACATACAAATCCTTTAAGTGTTTCTAAATGTAAAGACTATTTATGCTGTGTTACAGGGTATTCTGTCATGAAGGTGTTAACTGGTTCTGGTAGCTGCTTTATGTCAATCCTTTGCGATGACTTCATGCACTCATGTTTTCAGCCTCATCAAAGACAAAAACTTGCCTTTCTTTTATCACATGAGAGATTTGGTTAAATAAAAGTCTTTCTTCTATTCTTCACTGTCAGCATTCTTAGCAATGATAGGCAACCACTGGCACCACTGCTGCGGAGTAGAACTCTTGTGATGTTTAGCCACCCGAGAGGCATATGGTCATGTTGGAGCAAAATACTATATTTGGCAGAATTACAGTATATTTCAGATGTCTATTTCTTATTGTTGGGTGTTTTAGAAGCCAGATAAAGTACAATATGGAATTCCAGAAAACATTTTCTAGCACAGATGTTCTATATAAGGCCTAGATATTCTACACAACGCCTAGATGTGTCCTCAGGGCCAGATTTATAATCACGGGGCCCTTAGGCACCAAGGCCACTTATTCCCTATACGCTTTAAAAATAAGCTTTGTGTGAGGGCATATGAATGATGTAAGAGGAACATGAATGGATCCTGATTGGTAACTGATGTGCGTAAGTGGGTAGGAATATAATGAAGCCTTCAAACTTGGCATATAGGCATATATTCAGTCTACTTAATGAGATACCCAGCCCTGGTTGTCCTATCACAGTGTGAATATAAAGGCAAAGAAAGAAGATAAATACTTCTTTTGAATGTGCCTAAGATTGGTTTCAAAATGTATGATCCTTTTGACCACTATTTGTATCCATATAGTTAGATTTTTTCTATTTGACAGCAGAGAAGAACCATTTAACCCATCGAGTCTATCCATTTTTCTCTTGATGTACTTCAATGTCTACTGCAGACATATGTAGTTTATGATGACTTATATAGGATGATAGCATGGTCTTTATCAGATGTATTCCTTCTAAAGTAATCTTCTTCACTAACATTAAGAAATAACATTTAAATAAATGTATTATAGTTGTTAAAGAAGAATGCCGTATACCCATCGCTTTCTCGGAATTTCTCTAGTGTTGTATTGCATTGTTTGTTCTTTCTATTTATAAATCTCATTGTTCAAAATATTTCCTTCAAAACTGGTTCAATGCCAATTTAGTTGTTGCCAAAAATGTATTAAAAGTATGGCTTACATTTCTTAAGCCCCCAGAAAAAAAAATGTTTTATTGTTTAAAAGGTTTAGTGTGGCTTTAAAGTTTAGGCGTATGGAATCGTAAATCTGGTATTTGACTTCAATAGATAGCGCATGTTGTTTATCCCTCCTGCACAATGTTTTATACATTTACTATGACGATTAAGCCAAGTACTTGTGTTAATGGCCTCTTCACAGATATGTTTTTTTTTTTTTTATGTACAAAAGAAATTAGCACCTGCTCTGACATATAATTCAGGTTTACACTTTGTATTTACAATGAAAGGGTGCAATAAAGCAAAACACCCCTCCCTCCAAACAGATAGCACTTATATATTCCATATTTTTCAACACTGTCATCTTGGCTATGATATACCTTCCATGATCAGACCCTTACGAAAAATTACTGCAGTTTTTTCTGAAGTAATACTGCTATTTTTTTGGACATGAAAAAACTGCAATACTGCACTTTTACTGCAGTATTACTGCACATTTACTGCAGTTTTACTGCATTTGTACTTCACTGTACTGCAGTTTTACTGCACATTTACCGCACTTTTTTTTTTATATATTGCAAACCTGCAGTTGTACTTCAATGTACTGCAGCTTTATTGCATTTGTACTTCCGTACAAAAATAACTGCAGTACAACTGCAGTACAGTGAAGTACAAATGCAGTAAAACTGCAGTAAATGTGCAGTAATACTGCAGTCAAAGGGCAGTATTGCAGTTTTTTCTTGTCCAAAATATAGCAGTATTACTTCAGAAAAACTGCAGTAATTTTTTTGTAAGGGGAAGACCCATTACGATTGAATTATAACCACAAACATGATGGACACTTAGTTTGCAAGCTCTTTGGAACAGTGGACTCTTTTCCAAATGTATTTCTACCTATTGTATCTCAATCGTAGTGTCTGCAAGACTACTGTACTTATTATACAACTGCACTTTTTACCCCTTTATTACACTGTAAATGGTAAAGCTCTAAGTACATCTGCTAGCACTAAATAAATAAAAACATACATACAGTACATACAAAAACTAGTTCCATTTGTGAGTTGTATTTTCCAAATATGGACCATATGCCAGAAACCAAAAGCATATCATAATTACACATTACAAAGCCAAACAATACAAAGCATAATAATAGATCAATTACATTATTATTTTTATTATCTTTTATTTATATGGCGCCAACAAATTATGCAGCACTTCTTACAATACATATATTCAATGGGTATGACAAGACTAGAATAGACAGACTAAGATAAAGCGATAAATTCGGTAAAAAGGGCCATGCTTGCAAGTTTACAGTCCAAAAGGGAATGGGTCCTCTCATACGCTTGTTTGAATAATGGTGTCCAACAGCCTTATCCTGCAAAAATGACAAATTATAGAGTAAACTAATGTGTATTTAAAATCCAAATACATCTGTGTATGCTTTTTTATTTGAATCTAGTTGAGTAGATCTGTAGAGGCATTTTTCTTTAGCACTTTTCCATCACGTCTAGCATTTTTTGGCAAAACACTTGATTTGGAAAAAAACGCTTGACTTTTCATGTATAATTCCGGTGGCCTCTTGTGTCTGTATATGTCTCAAATAGTTAACAACGAGCAAAACGAAATGACAAGTAACACATTAAAGAATCTGAGATTTGATACTTTTGGAAACAAACTTTAAAACCACGAGGTGTTAAATCCAAGGGATTTAAGCAAATTAATAAATAAAAAAAATAAAAAAACGATGTTCAGGGCTATTTTAAAAATGTCAAATTATTACTATAGGATAATAGCCATAGTGGTGTTTTTATAGAGTTACGTTGAACTTCTGCTAGGATTTTTACTAACAGCAATAAACTATTATCCTGTAAACCTAGAGAGAACAGTTTACTCATGGTGTGTTTCGTCTCTCTCTACGTGGGGCGCCGGCAGAGGGATAAGCAAACATAGCATACAGTCTACTTAGATTTATGACGGTGATGTATATACATTTTCAGCTTGTTAAGGGTCATAAAACTTTTTTTTCCCCTTTTTTTTTTAACGAAAAGAGTTATGTAGCTGAACTGTAATTTGCTTCTGGTTAGCACAGCCATGGGTTTAAAGCGTACCTACCACCATGCTTACAAAAGGCCTCAGTCAAATGGAACGATATGCCATTTATAATCACCTTTTTGTGTTACGAATATGCCCCTGTTGAAAATCGATGAATATAAAGGCCTTATTATTGTGTCAGCCTAACAAAACTCTATATTACTATATTACCACCAACATCAAGGGGCACAATAAGGAGATCTGCTATATAAGTAAATTATTGCTCTATAAAATGTAGTGTACCCACCACCAGTTCCATGAAACCCAAGCTTAGTTGCATGAATAAGTAGATCCCCATTTTTTGGGGCCCTATCCTTTCACCTGAAAAATATTTAATAGTCAATTTCTGTTTAGAGGTCACGTTCACCTCTAAAAAAAACATGCATGTTTTCCCAAGAACACAAATAGGCAGTGTGTGTGAATTCTAACACATTGTTATTCAATTGGATCCTCCTGAAATATTCTGCTATTTAAAGCCCTTGAAGATTGTCATGCATGGATTGTTTCTAATACTTTCCAACATATTGTTATTCAGCTGTAATATACAGCAAGGTATTTAAAGTGATAGCCTTAAGAATAAGCTAGTCCAAAATGACTAGATAAGAACTGTATGGTGTAAAAAGATGGTGTAGTGCAAAATATTATTTTTGTAAAGTTATTTCTCTTTTATTAATTGTTTTTTGTGCCTGAGGAATCTGTGCCCAGAACCATGTATTTCCCCTGTTTTCTTTGAATATACAACACATATGGTTTCTATGAACGGTTCTTTGATGTTCTTGCATTGTATCCAGACCCCAAGTGCTCTTGACCATAGTCCACCTAATGTTAAATGTCACAGTTTGAGTAGACTAAGAAAACGCTTTTTCGCCAATAAAAATATTCATATGTTTGTTTTATAGTCTTTAACAAAAAGAACGCAAGAGGGAATTGTGTTGATCTAGGTTATGTACGTACTGTATACCTTAACTTTAATAGTAACATGTATATTGGAGGAATACATTTTTACTCTTGTGGCTGATAACTACTAAACATCTAGCATAAAGCATACCTGTGTATAAATATACACGCTTTATTTAGAGCTAAAAAATGCACACACACATATATATATTTATATTACTTAAATATGGAGCATGTGAGCATTAAAGTAGTAGAGTAGAGTAGTAGAGTATATATATATATATATATATATATATATATATATACATATATATATATATATATATATATATATATAAAATAACATTTTTCTTTTTGATTTTGGCCCATTCATTTTCAGACAACAAATTCCGTTTCCTGCCTGTTTGTTTCAGATGAAAATCGGGGGTGGGGGGCTTTTTACATTCGGAAATCATGGGACATCATTCGGAAAACAACCAAATTCTTGCCATGCACCCTTATTCACTCTCGTATGCTCTGTCATGCCCTCTCACACTCTGTTTCCGTGTCCCTATCTCTGTGCCGCACAGTACTGCTTCGTGTCTTGCATCTTCTTCAGGAAGCATTCTCATCATGAGATCCCACTTATTTATGAAACGCATTAGACGTCAATAACCTTAAGGCATATTGGCACTCTGGGATGTTTTCCATTGATTTTGTCAAATTTATTGTGCTTAGACCTTTATTTTGGGGCATCATGTTGAGATGATAGCTTTTATTTTAAAAGGTTTAATATTTCCAATTGGAACATAGTAAATTGGATTAGATACAGATCAAATGAAGAAGGGGTACAATTTGTCCTTATATTTTTTGCTCAAGTTTAAAACTTTATTGTTATTGTCAGAAGATTGAGAATTGGCACTGCATAGCTCTAAGATTGTTGTTCTGATTCCTGATACCTACAGTATTACTCGTGGGTCTCAATTAAATGCAGTGGCTGTCTTACAAAGACGCATATGTACAAAAATATCTAATTGCTTTATTGAGTACTCTTACCACTGTTAAATGTCCACATGAGCTACATTGCTTGAGATTAATTTACCTTTACACAGTGCCTGCCGAACAAATCCCTTTAGGAGGTAATTTAGTACAGCCAGAGGTGAATAGTGCCTCTTCTAAGTCTTAAGTTTGTATAAACAGTGTTACTGAAGTGTATAATTATCATTCATTATGATATAATAAACATTAACATGTCATCCTCATAGAAGAAATAAAAAAAAACGGTGAATGGGAAAATCCTCTATATGTTCATCAGCAGCACTGTCCCAGAGAATCCAGAATTACTTCCAGGAGTAGGGAGCAACAGGCTTTGTGGTGGGCATTTACAGTAAAAATACAGTAAAAACCTCAATGTCCCCAATGACTTAACAGTCATTTTTTTTAATGTGGCCATTTTTTTAGTATTGGATTTATCTATTTTTTACTGATTCATTTTGGCTTTCATTTTTCCATTCATTAAATAAATATGTTGTGTGTTGCCAAAATACATTTTTCCAAACATTGTGGGGTGAACGAGAAATGTAAATGTCGTCAGAGGCAGGCAAAATGAAAACCTTTAATTTAATTCCATTTTTTTTTAACATCCACTTCTTTCTCACTGCCTTACTTGCTCTGCATCTTAATACACATTAGGCTGATCTCATCCGAGATCAGCATACATAAGCACAAGGAAGCTGATTAAGCTTATTGCAGTTCAGCAGAGCATTGTCTCTGTTACAGCTGCCTTCCTTGACTGACATATCAATATCTTTAAATAAGCTATCCCGCTGACTCAGTCGTGTTTTGTCTGCTGTCATAACCGCATCACACGTACGCTACTTTAGTTCACAATAAACCCGAATGGAGAGCTGATAAAAAGATGCCCCCTTGCCATGCTGCCTTTCACAGAATGTCACGGTACAAATAAGGAATGCAGTTTAGCTCATCATACCCTATCTAGGGGGCCAAGTGTAAGAAAATGTATACAGACTACAGACAGATGGATCATTATTTGATGACTTCCCTTGATGTACAATTAGATGTTCTTCTGTTTGCCAGACGCCCTGATGGATGATGTCCCAATGCTATCTATTGCAAGTATTTTTGCAAAAACAAACAAAAAAAAACACTTTTGCTTTGTAAATTACGTTTTTATCAGGAAAATGGGATCTTATCGGCTGTCAAATGTTGTTCCTATGTTAAAGGTTGCAATGGTTCAGCAGCGTAATAAAGGATTAATGTTCTGGTTCTGGTATATATAGGACATCAGTGGTGTCATACACATATAAACAGGAAGTAGGCAATAGAAGCTCGCATAAACCGGAGTTACTCCAGATACAGTTTAAGAGAAACTCATTGGGCTGAATGCAGGAGGTCGTTTTTTCGTTGTTCTACTGGTCATTTTCATCTGGGTTGTGACAGGCTGACAACTTTCTTCTTCTTAGAGATAGGAAGAGTTGAAGGCTATTGATGTTTTTCCCTTCACAACCCACTCGTTCTTCTCAATCTGTTTAAGGAAACAGCGAAACGGATCCATAGTGTTTAAAGGGCCTGGTTTGCTGCATGAAATGAGGCCATTTTATTATAATCCGTGGCTATCCATTTAAAATTGGGTTTCTCCTAACTGAGCTAATAAAGTAATCTATGTGGTGTTTCGCAACAGTGGCTTAAAATATGTTCAGATATAAACTGTAAAGCTTGAAGGATGTGTACCCAAGTGTAATGTTTATGGCCCACACGAAGAAAGACCACAGACCTTCTTTGTAGGGGGTTGTCAGTGACAGCAGCGCCTGTTGTTGATCTGGAGTGAATGGTCTCTAAGCGCTCTTAGACATTGTTTTTTAAACTGCGTGAATTAATGAAGTGACAGACGTAGTCACTCAATAAGAAAAGAGAGCCATGTCAACATTAAACTTTGAGAATGATGTAGGGCTTTGAGTAGCCTAGTTTATGCTTTAACCTCTAGTACTAATCTCAAAAGAGGGAAGATTTCAGAACATTCAATGTCAGGGTATACATTTAGCTCCTAGGAGCCATGTCGGCCCCTTTTTTAGGCACTGAACTACCTCAAACAGGATCCTCAAATTGTCAACATTATGTACTCTTCTTGCATTTTAAATACAACATAATCAAAAAGGGTTTGGTCACCATGATTTTGTAACATCAAAGGAACATGAGAAAGAAATTAATAATAAAAGGAGAATCAAATAGTATAGCACCAAAGAAGTAAGAATAAAATGTTTAGATTCTTTCTTGCAAATTGGGATTATGTTAACACAGGGAAGATGTCAAAGAGATACTGCTTCTTTTAGTCTTGGAGGTCAAGCTTGGAGTTCTTTTCTCATCTTGGTTGATGCCTTGATCTTCCTTTTCACCACAATGTTGCTGATGAAGCATTCAGAGAGTTTCCCAAACGCAAATAAAACCACATTCAAAGCAAATATCGTTTGAACTTTTCTAATATTTCATGTATTCTAGAAAAAGTGCATGGAAAGCATAATAGCACAGACAATTTAATCAGATCATACGACAACAAAACAAACACTAGATACTTAAATATCAGAATTTTCAGTTGGATGTCTTCACCTCAGACATTCTCCACTGGCAATTTAACAAAGCAAACACAAAGATGCAAACATAGTTTGTCCTACTTATGTAATTTCAAAAGAACATTGCAGTGTACTAATTCCATTTTAGTTGTCAACCAACAGTTTTTATGTCATAATAATTGGTATAGAAATGATAAGCATAATTTTATGAAGTAAGCACAATTATAGGGTACTTATTCACTAAACAATAAGTTGTAGGTGAGCGTACATGGCATCTTAAAATGCATTATGAAGGACCCAGCCTGACAATTTAGCCCTGGAAGAAGGGCCACATTGGCTCTGTATAATAAAAAACGATAAAATACTTTTTTCGAACTTAGGAAAATGTTTAAGCAAACCTTAGTTTTATGAAACCCGCACAAAGGTTCTCCTAAGCATTTCAGTAAAAAAAACCTGCATTACCTAACATACCAGAGATCAATGCCTGCTTCCCTTCTCCGACGGGCTCCGGCAGTGTTTATAACGCCCAGTCAAATCCGGCTGTTGGATAGAGGGAGCAGGCTGCAGGAAGTTATCTGTAAATAATAATACTCATTGTTTTATGCAAGCTCTAAAGATAATAATTCCCCATACATTACTTTTCATATAAGGTACTAAATAAGGTTTGCTTAATAGTTTCCTTAACAGCGAAATTAAGGTTTAATGTCACTTTATACCCACCATTAGGAATTGTTTAACAATTAATACATTATGAAGTAAAAAAACATATAAAACTCTAAAGTAAAGCAAGTTGAGTGGAGAGCAATGATTGAGTAGGGGTTAAAACATTTTATGTTTACCCAAAGCCTTTTTTGTCAATCATTTATCTTCATGATAAATTGTAACAGTAAATGACATATATTTTTCCACAGTTTAAGTTCAATTATTCAAATATTTAAAAGATTAAGATCTGTGGAAGGAATAATGTTCGTCTTTTTTTTTACTGTCTTACAGTATTTTGTGCATTTACCCTTTTTGAAACCAAACCATCTACAAAGGTCACATACCATACAGTTCAGCGTGATCCATGTGAATGGTAGTGGTAGCTGATTAGTAAATGATGTCTCAGGGGTTCTTAGGCTAGCAGTTAACAGAGATTTGATCGTGATTCTGTAAAAAAAATAATCTAAAGTACTTGTCTAATTTTAATCCCATATTTGGGAATTCTTGGTACTTTTGTGTATCTAGACTAGTTCATCTAGTCTGCTATATTGCTGTAACTACCTTAGTTAACCCCTTAACGACAATCCCCGTACATGTACGGGGTTGCCGTGCAAGGGGTTAACGACAATGCCCGTACATGTACGGGCTGCCGTTAAATAGCTGCATCGCCGCGATCGCGGCGTTTTCGCCGCGATCGGCGGCTTTGCAGCATCCACGGAAGCCTCCCAAGTGAGGCTGACCGTGGATCCGGGGAGGGCAGCCCTTGGCAGCCCTCCCCGGAAGAAAAATGGCCGCCGCCGCACCGATCATCAAAGATCGCGGCGGCGCCCGGCTAAAACAGCTTAGGAAGCGATCTGAATCGCTTCCTAAGCATAAATGGTGTTACTGACATGCCTCGATATCGAGGCATATCAGCAACACTACCCCCCTACCCCGATCACCTTGTGATTGCTCCGAAGAGCAACCACAAGTGCCATCCTGTGAATGACGTTGCCGTCATTCACAGGATGGCATCAACAATAGAAATGAGTTCATAGAGGGTCTATCCAGACCCTCTTGTGAACTCTCGAGCTCCTCCTGCAGGTTGAATGCAGGTACTGCATCCAACCATGCAAGGTCAATGGAGCCCAGCTCACTAATAAGTGATTAGTAAAAAAAAAAAAAAAAAAATTTAAATTTTTTTTTAAAAAAAATGTTTAAAAAAAATAAAAATAATATGGTAACATATAAAAATCCCCAGTCACCAAAAAAAAAAAAAAAAAATTAATAAGCAAGTCCTAAAATTCTTTATCTTTATAAAAATTCCAGCATGGAAAGAGTTAAAATATTGGCATTACAAATGCCCATAGGGTGTCTCGTATTAAAAAATGCATGAGTGGATGGGATAAATTGAATTTGCCGGGTTCAAAGGTGTCCCAAATATGGGACATGGGGGCAGTAGGATCAGATGTCTAAATGGCCAAAAAATACACACCTCACAAAGGCGGCCTTTTACCTCCCAAATAACCCAACAAACCCATGCATGTGGGGTATCACTGCGCTCAGGAGATGTTACTGAACACATATTGGGGTGTTTTTTGACAGGGACATATACCAGGAGCGATAAATTTATACCTGAAGTACAACGTGTGTGAAAAAAATACAAAAAAATTTACTACCATAAAGTTTCACAAAGGCTGGTGGTAAAATTAGTGCATGGAAAGGGTTAAATTACCAGCATGTGAAATACCTTGGGGTGTCTAGTTTTTAAAAATATATGACTTGATGGGGTAAATTGCATTATCCGGCTTCAAAGATACCCGAAATGGCACATGGGGGGAAGAATTACCAGATTTGGAAAAAAAGGTTTTGAAATAGCAAAACGCTACCTGTACTTATTGCCCCATAACGTGCAGAAAAAAGCAAAAAAACATAAAAACATTGGGTATTTCTAAACTCAGGACAAATAGTAGAATCTATTTAGCAGGTTTTTTCATTCGTTTTTGCAGATGAGTAAAAGTTTTTTGTTTAAAAAGTGAGAAAAAGTAATTTTTTTACAAAAAATCCCCATATTTTATCATTTTTTTTATAGTAAATTAGATGATATGATAAAATTAATGGTATCTAAAGAAAGCCCTGTTTGTCCTGAAAAAAACAATATATAATATGTGTGGGAGCACGAAATGAGAAAGAAGAAAATCACAGCTAAACAGGAACACCGAAAAATGTTAAAATAGCCATTGTCCCACAATATACTACGAGTAAAAACCCCTATTGTCCTTAAGGGGTTAATACAGGTGACCTGACTAATGAAAACTTCCAGCCATGTACACCATAATCCAGTTTCCATAGCATTATATGCTCATTATGTCTTTGGCAGGGCTGGCACTTAAAGGCTGGAGACAGCTAAATCGCAGAAGTGCAGTCGCCTGTGGGCTACCACGCAGCCGCATGTGTGTATCCAGCCAGCAGGCGCAAACTAAAGGGCATCATCTGCCACAGGGTGCAAGATGTGTTATCCCCACAAATTCTGCTAGTACATCAGATTAATTCACATTATTTTGAAACAAAATAGGCAAAACTAGCCATACCAATAGCTTATTTTACATAACATGGCGGTGTTGCACCCTAACATTCCTTGTGTTGAAATCCTAACACTTGTATTGTATGGTGTAGTAAGAGGTGGGAATGGGGAGGACGGGGGGATGGGGCAGTGTGGGCCTGGCACCAGTAATGGACAGGAAGGGGGTGTGGTCATTCTCCCGCCTTACCTGAAAAGCCCCCTTGTGACGGCACTGAGGACCAGAGGTCACCTACCCAGGACAGCCAGACAATGCTAAAAATCAGGATTGTCCTATAAAAACTGTGGTGTTGGTATGACCTTTTATGACGGTTGAGGCTTTTATGATATATTTCAACCAATTTAAACTGTGTTTTCGAGATCTCCTTAATCTAGCACACCTGGACACTTTTAAAACCAGAATCCATCTGTTGTGCACATGAGTTCTCGATTTATAGCAACGCTGTCAGCTTCAATGCAGCGCTTCAATATAATTGTAATTCTAGCAACTAATTACTGCAAACAAAAATAATAAAGAAAGGGGATTAATACATTGTATCTGCCGACAATATTTGAGTTTGTCACTGACTAATACATTGAATTGTTACGAAATGACAAATGAGAAGTGAACAGAAGTTGTAGTCAGGTTGGCACGTTGCCAAAACCAGTCAAAGCACAAATATAGCTTTGAGTATTCCTTGTGGAGCATTAAGGCGAATCAAACATAAGAAAAATGTGTTTGTGTGCGTGTATGCATGTCCCTGTGGATGGGAAAGGGGGAGCACATGAGATGGCATAGTAAATTTCCTTGGATGAAGTGCACTTATCTCCCCAGTGGGTGATGTAAATCCCTCCCCTTTTTAGGAGTGGTTTGCCCCATTAATCACAGGATTTAGATAACTACAGAGTCAGCACAATGCTTTGTTTAAGGAGAAACATCTTTTAGGAGGAAATCAACAAAACTCCGAGGTCCGTCCTAGACAAGAGGCAATTTAGGCAGGCCCCTTTAACTGTTTTTGGTTAAAAAATAAAACGAGCCATGCTCCTAATTTTGCTCTGTAACAGGATGAGACATTCATACCTTGATGGAAGTCTTTACTTGTCATTATTTACAGATACACTTCATTGAGTGACTTGCGTTCAAGCAGGGATATCAACCATAATATACTGGTAGCAAAAGCACCATTTGAGAGTCTTACATATGACCACAGCAGGGGGAAAAAAGAAGGTGTCAGTTCCAAACTGGTCGACCCTGAGAACCTGCCCTATCATCCTGAGATCGGGGCAGACTTTGAGAGTTCCAGGGTATGCACACAGGTCTGGGCCTGTATGAACATTAAATGCCCACTCCACCTTTTTTTCCAGCCAATTACATGTACTTTATCGAGACATCAGCCACACTTCATCAGACGGCTGCTAGACTTAACTTGCCAGAGCAGCTGAGGGTCGAGTGAAACAAGACAGGAGACTCATTCTCTAACTCAAGTGAAGAATCCCTGCATCATTTTGCATGGAGTAAAATGCATTGGTCCATACAAACTAAACTCCAAGACGCACTAAATAAAATATAAAAATAACATAAGCACAATATATATAAATATGTAGCTACTTTAACTCAGCATTACCACTCGAAGATTACTCTTAATATGAAAGATTAGCAAATGCCAGAAAAGTAATGGGCGATTATGAAAAAAATGGGTGGAAATTGATTTAAATTGGCAAAGCGTAGGCAGAACTCATGTGCATGCACAGGGGACAATTATCAGAACTAAAACAATATGAAACCTAAAGGGTCGGAGCCAAATGGTTCTGCAGATTGTCTAATCCAGTGTGATTGTTTATTTTATTCATTTTAATATATTAGTAACAGACATATCATTCTTTGGATATTGAAATAGCATTTAATGACAAAATAATAATGAACAACAGCAGGAGACATAAAGTCTCAACTGAAACCCAAGATTGTTGGGTGTGTGTATCTGTTTTCTTGGGGAAGCCTAATGTTTTCTAGTGCATCTCTTCCTTATTAATTAAAAATGATTTGAGTAAACCTCACTTTGCACAACTTTATTTGTTCTAGTTTCTGAAAATTAAATGCTAACGCATATAACATTTAGATCATAAAAACACAATATAAGTCAATTGCAAAGTGACATTGGAGCACGTAGCCCACTTACAGGAACTAAGACATCTATTATTTTGTGGTTACACCAAATGACTGTGTTTATGTAAAATAACAGTGAAATTACCATGTTCATTTTGGATTTGAAATCAGAAGAAAAAGAAGCACATGATGTGGGGGAGTATGGAGGCTTAACAGTTCTCTCATCTCTACCATGTTATTTCTTCCTACAGTTTGGTACCACATGCTAGCTATAGTGGCTTTGAGACTCATCACCATGTAACATTCTTTTCCCTAGAAGATTGTAAGTTTTCTGACATTGCTGTATGATTTTTTTATTCATCCCTACAAATGTAAGCATTGTAACACTTGTGATTTGCCATATTACCTATACCTGGGCAGTTGACAGGTTTGACGCAGAGTCTCGGTGTGAAGTGCTGCTTCCCTTGAACTCCAAGCTAGTTTCTCCAGTCTCCTGGAAGGAAAGTGGTGCTTGCCCACCTCAGAGTTCCTGTCTACTCTTTCCAAGTTACTGCCAAATCCCCTTCAATTCGTGGCCGCTAAAGCATAACTGGAACTAGCACTGCTCTTTTAGACAGCTAGCCCTACACAAAGCCACATCCCTAGACATGCGAGAGCTCTGGGTTGCCAACCCCAGCAATTTTCCCATTTATATATATAGGGACTGCTACATGCTTAGGAGCAATCATCATTGATTGATAGCAGGGAAATATACTGATACATGCAACTGTCCGAGGTTGGCCTCAGAACCAAGGGTTGTGATACTGCAGAAAATCAGACCTAGAGGGACAACTAACGCATAAGAAGATTATGAACTCAAATTACTAAACAGTTTTCTGGATCATCCTGTTAATAAATGTGTAGTATCTAATTCCTTAATAAGTAGAGTGTAACTTAGTGACGGTATTTTGGTCCATTCTTAAATGTGGACCACCAATAGATGGGAGTTGATCCAACCATCCTCTATGTAAGCCCATGGAGACTTTTAATTTCATAACACACCTTGAGTTTGTGTTAACAAGTAAAAACGTACTTCATATCAGCAGTATACGGTAATATATTCTTAAACTGTACTTGATATGCCAATACTTGCCTACATTAGCCTATTTGTAGCATCAAGTAGAAAAGTAGTACCTACCAACTGTTACGGATCTGGTAAACAGGAATGGGTTCTACCAAGAAACTCTGAAACAGCATGCCCCACCAACACTGCCCCTTTAAATACGTTATTAAGCAAGATACATGTGTAAAAGTATTCTTGATTGTGTCTAAAATGCTTATCTGCACAGGCAGTGAAACTGCTACACCCAGCAAAAAGAAAATGAGTCTTTAGTCTCAGCTTTAAGTAATGTAAAACGTGCCACAGATAGATAACTGCAGTTAATTATTTGGTGATAAATTATATACGCTGAACTCACTGTTACCTTCTGCTTAAGTGTTTCAAGTTAATTGAGGGATCAGAATACTGCATACTAAAATAGGAAAAACAAAGATATCTGTTCATGGGTATCATTGATGTACGCAGCCTGCATGGGTACCATGTGCGCACCATCCTGCTCATCTATTGAAATTAAAAGTTACATAGAAACAGGACTTGACAGCAGATAAGAGCCACTCGGCCCATCTAGTCTGCCTGTATTTTCCGCAGTAATGTCTCAAACCTTAATCAGTCCTGGGTCTTGTCTTAGATTCAGCATAGCCAGATGTCCATTGGATTCACTTACTTTATTAACTAATAGAAAGAAATAAACTGAATGTTCTATTGATTCTGTTTTATCTACAAATTATCTATTTTGATTAGTCAAATTGAAAGAAGTAATTTAAAATTATTATTATTATTATTTATTGTTTTATATAGCGTCATCAAATTCCGTAGCGCTGTACAATGGGTAGAATGGAGTGAGAGTGCGATAACGCTCGTTTTCGTCTATGATTGGTCATTTTACTAGCTGTGCAGCATGCAGATTGAAACAGAAATCATAATTTGAGACAATATTGGAACAATAGGTAAAGGTCATACATGTTACACAGATGCAGAGATGTCACACATTAGAATAACTGGTCCATAATGAGCAATTATGTTGCAAAGTTCAAAATGTAGAACCATAACAACCGATAAAATGTTTCTGCAGACTTCTCTACATTTAGCTTTTTCCTCCCGATTTACTTGACTATAACACTTACCAACAAATACCTTATTATTTGTATATTATGGGGTGGGCTGAATTTAATAAATGAAGTTGAAGTACAGTAGTAGCTATTAAAAACTACAGCTGCATGCAATGTGATTTATTTTACAAGCGGCAGGCAGCTTTTTCTCTCCTTAAATATACCTTTTGCATGTTATGGGGGCCAGCTGCTCCGGTGCAAAATGGTTTCTATTTATAAAACAAAAATATCATTAATAAGTTTATAATTAATTGCCGGCTTTAACTTGATGAATGCGTAACTGTCAAACAAGGGAGATGGATTACAGGAAAAGAACACAGACCACCACTTGGCTGAAAATAACTGTGGGTGGGTGAGATCTTACCTGCTAGAATAAAAAAAAAATATTTAAAAAAAAATAATAATAAATAGAAAAGGTCCAGCAAGCGGAGTCCCTAATCCTTTCGCAGCTGTGCCATGTCTGGGTTTCTAAATGGAGCTTGTTTTGTCCCATGGGATTGGTGGTTAAACAGCTCAAGGACATACTGCCTATGCTTATGTTAGCATTGTATGTAAACATTAGTAAGGGTACAAATGTAAACTCCTAGCCAAATGCACTTAAACATCCCTGTGGTTATTTAAAATGCTTGGTGATGTTGGTTTAGCAGTATTTAATTATTGTAATTTCTCAGCACCGAGGAGACAATGGGTAAGAAAGGGACAAGTGTTTGAAATACAGAGATTTCAGTGCTGTCTACAATGATGCTTATTGTTCCTTATTGTTACAGTTGTCTAACTAGTTAAAATTTGCCTCCAGTCGCAATGAAAAAAAAAATCCTCTCGTGTGAATTCCACACGCACATTAATGTGCTTCGTCGGCCATAATAAACACATTTATGCATGATATGATTGTCTTGCGTTATAACACACATGGCTGGTGAAAGCAATTATACACTGCAAGGGGCCAAATAACGAAGCAATAATTGCTAATAATAGCATTAATGTGTTGTAAATGTTATAACTGGGCAGGATAAGCCTTTGCAGAGAAGCATATGGCCTAATTAATACCGGATCACAATTTCTTCTATTATTTGCATTGATATTCCTAAAGGATTTGGGCTTCTTGTGTTCATACAGTAATAACTCAACAGAATATTAGCTGTTTCCGTAGACATACCAATAAACAACTATGGTTATGTTATTAAAGAAAAAAAAATGTTTAGTATTTACTGTATTTATTTGAGGACAGGGATGGGTATTATGTATTGAAATACCCTTAAATATCATCTTGTATAAAAAATGGAACAGAAGGCAAAGTTTGATGGTATCAATGAAGAGCTACAACTTAATGTTACAGAATATTTTCTGTAAGAAGCACAATGTGATATTTGCAAAGGGATACGTTTGGTTGGAAACAAGTACTTGATGTGGTAAAACTTGTAGCAAGAACACACCAGCTCACTTAAACAAGAGTTTGTTAATATCCATCCTCAAGTAAAAAAAAAGTAAAAGCTTCACGCTCCAAAGAGCCCCCCAAGCAGATCCTTGGGTGTGCAGCTTTCGGCGGGAAGCATTTGAGGATTGTTGGCATGGAGCCCATTGGAAAGCCTTTTCCATCCTCATGTACTCCCAAAAAGTCCATATTATCAATAGGCCCTTGGCTGGTTCTCCAAACATTATATATTTTTAAGATTTCCTTGGACAAACACAGGTTGACTAATCAATGGGTATCATGTGCTAATTAAATGGACACCGGCACTCGTGAAGGAAATCTGTACTATTGGGTGTATCTGAGGACTGGAGAAGACAGAAACTCTGTTTTCAACTAGTATAAAAGAGCACGACCTGTATAAAAAGAAGCATTACATCGGGCAAGGAGGTTAGACAAGTCTCTCACCAACTTAACTGTTTGTGTTAACTGTACCTCATAAGTGATGAGTTAAATGACCGTGTTAAATGGCTAGAAGAGTAAATAAAATTGTTTATTTAGACTATGACATATAGTTTCTGCATCTACCTTGATACAATTCTATGAGCCCTCGGGGGTATTGTTGTTAACAATGTGTGTGGGCTTTCTGGTCTCTAAACAATGACATTCAAAAGCCATTACTGGGTTGATGTTGCCTGTGAAGTCCTTCACAAATGGGTTGCAATGGCAGCTACTTAATGTAGGAAAAGTGAAGCCACCACTAGGAGCTAAGTTTGGGCCTCCTGGGGCTCCCCTGAAAATAAGGCTCTTGGTACCTGGGGCAATGACAAAGTTCCTGCACAGCACTGACATCACATTTGCATAGGAAGTAGAAGGAGGTACAGGAGAATTGCTGCCTTAGGGCTCATATGCTCCCCTCACCCTACAGTACCCGTGGCTGCTGCCCCTCTTGCCATGGAAGGTACCCTCAGTATGTGCCTAATGTACCTATTGGGAAATGTGGACCTTGGAGTTATTATATCGTCCCTTTCAAAATAGTTGCAGGTAACAAATTGTTGGGGCAATAAATACTTAAGCAACAGTTGTAACCATATACCGTACCTTACATATTTCTCTAGTCCTGAGTGTAATTTTTACTGTTAAAATAAAGCTTTCTAGACTGATCGTTTTAACCAGCCATCTGTTAAGATATTCAGTTGTAAGAGAAGGAACTTATGTCAGGCTGTAGAATGATTAATTACAACAGCATCTTATGTGAATAGAAGCAACTTTAATATATTGAGGATTTACACAAATGGCTTTTTTTTTTCTCAATGCAAAAAGCAAATGTTTTTGCAAAATATAAACCTACGACTGTCACACCACAGCCTTTTAATTATTGTTCTTATAATTACCGTATTACTCTTTACATTTCCTTCCATTTATATTATAACTTAGATTACGCACCTTGTTTTCATAGTAAACAGGTTTTTTTACTGAATGGAACTGCAATTGTTACCAAAATTATTAACCTAAATACATGAAAGAGTAAATGTTAGATAATCCATAAAAAAAAGTTTGAAAACATTTTGCCCCTGTTGATGTACTTACACGGTTTTCAGATTTTCTTAGTGATTTGCATTGCTTCTTAACTGCTGGATTTTAAGTTCATTGCACACATTGTGTTCTCAAGGGCTGAAGAAAAGAATGTATTTAATGCTTTTTTGATTCCCTTACATTAGCTCAGAGAACGGGTGACTAGGTGATATAGTGTGAATACTCCCTCCTGGCCCACTAACAATGGAAGAACTGCTCTCCAGCTGAATGTTTTATCTCAAGACAGTTGTTTATGTGCATATTAGCTAATACACGAATACACACATCTGGTCTATACTAAGGTTGGAACGACCGTATCATCATAAGTTATTTCTTTTCATGAAAATGGTACCATGCAAATCTGTTGACACTCGTATATTAGCAGAGTAAAATGCCATTTGCTGATTGTAGTTATTCAACCCTTTAGTTTCTCTCTCTCTCTGAAATATAATTCATTGTATAACTTTGAATATGGCTCAAAGGACCGTCATCCCCACTGCCTCCAAAAGTTGGAGAGCGGCACATCACAGCAAGACAGAGCCATAAACGGAACTGTCCTGCATAAAATGAATCAATTGAGAGGAATATTATGTGTATACATTGCAACAAGCACCTTAACATCATGTTCACTGGATTTGAGTATTCCTTCCCTTTTTTATTTTATTTTTAACTCTATAATGGCAGCAGATCAGTTATGGCGTTCATTGTGCACTGCAGAAAAGTAATTTATGGTCAACAAACAGTTTTTTTTTTTTTTACTTTTTTGTTTAGCAATTTTAGTCGATGTGGTATACAAAAAATTATACATTTGGATCTAAACATATAGCGTTTCATAGTTACTTTATTTCAGTAAGAGTTTTCCTATTATATTTCGACGTGAACAACACATCTTACATATTATAATAGAAACCTTTTACAAACTACAAATAGAACTGCAAATAGAAGTATTATATGTAACTTTTATTTTGAAAGCCTCCTAATAAAACTGCATTTACTTCATAAAACTAGAAAAATAGAAAAACCAAACTTTTTCCCTTGTATTAATTATTTTTTTTCCCATTGCACGTGTAAAGTGCTTGTGTTAGTTGAGCACCATGTATTCAAGTAACACGGAGCCATGCAATGAACATATACAGTTTAATCCCTAAAAAGCAATTCTGGTGAAAATAGTGTGTTCATCAGTAGCATTCCACTGGTTGCTATGGTGATTGCACCAATGTTTCCAATTGCTCCTCATACAGAAACCCCCTTAACAGCAGGAAATTTTAATCCTACCATCCTACATCTGACCATTAGACTGTCGCAGAATTTTCTATCTTTGTTGAGACTTCACTTTCAAGAGTAAAAGAATCTGTATGGCCTTGTGAAATATTCATTGTGGCACGGTGATTGCCCTCGTCAGGGTGTATCACCTTAATGCGTCTATGTTATGACAAATAAATAAATAATGAAAGAGCATAGTCAAGGCTGACTATTTAGTGACAATTTAATTAAAACATGAGCGGTCACCCAAGGAGCTATTAATATTACTCCCTCATCATATAGTTATACAAGCAGCTGAGTACTGATCACTTAGTGAATGGCAAGGCCACTTGTTTTCCACTGAGAGGCACTGGAAGAACAGGTACAGTTTGGGTACTTTGGCTCTAGTGGATCTGCTCCATGTGTACTAAGGGCTTACAAAGGCCTTAGTACACATGAAGAGCTTACAAAGGACCGTTTTTTGCCACGCCACAACAGGAGCCATGAAATGTGGATGTGAGCACACCAAGTATCTACAGATCATAATACATCTTACATAAAGTCACACTGGATGGACCCTACTTTCTTCTGAACAGAATAATAGTAACTAAACATATGTTAGAATACCTATGTAGGATTTCATCGGAACATACATAGACAGGGAAATACAGTACCTATGGAAATTTCAATTTTTTTTAAAAAAATATACAAATAAACTTCAAATAATGGTTCCATTAAAAAACAATGTTTATTCTAAGTATCTGCGCGAGTTCCTCTCTTTATTATTCTGCAAATCGAGGCCTCTAGAAAACCCAATGGCAACCACTGCTTAAAATTCTTCCGGTCACGTCATGTAATATGTATGTGTGTCTCTATATCATCTGTTAAGAAGTACATTATGCAAAATCCCCATAGCTCAAAAGGAAAGGTGAAACTGCTGGGAATTATATTCTTTTGCATTCCTAAGGGAGGTTAAAGCAGCAAATCTCTGCACAGTGTTACAGGCCATTTCCAAATAGGTCATATCAGTGCTTTCTACACCATGGGGGGTGAAAGGATGCAGAGGAAATCTCTATTAAAACGGAAAGGCAACTGAAGTGCCATTTTCTGTTAAAATAGTATTAATTATCCCAGAATGATGTTGATATTAATGTATGGCTCATGGTACCTACCAGGCCCAGATTGTCCATCTGGCACACAGAGAAAATGCCCCGGGGGCAAACTGGGTGCTGCAGTGTGTAGCCATTGATTGGATATGCATGGTCTCACGCTACGTAACGTGCGGTCGTGTATCCAGTTGCCGGCTGTACTTAAGTGATCTCCCGGCCACCGGCCTTAAAGTGCCGGAGCTGCCTGGTCATCCCCTGTGTGGGCCCTGTGTCTCCCTCTTCACTGTAAAAAGTAATAAAAACCCAGAAGAGGACAGGGCTTATGCAGAGCAGGGGTGGATGAAGCAATCGTTGCTTTAGAGTACCTGACAGGAAACACGGCCATATCCTTTATGGGGGGAAAATTTGCGTGGAGGTCGTTTTTGACAATAGGTGATTAAACTTGTGAATAAAGAATGGCAACAGTTCTGATTAAGCTTTATTGCTTAATACGCTAAACCACTTAAAGTTTTTTTTTCTGCATGTAACAGCACCCTTAAGCTATTACTGTCTTATTATAGTGAGTGAAACTGATATTGAAGATTTGACCTTTTACGTAGAAAGCATGTAAGAACTTTCATGTCCATGTAATAAAGCCAATGGACGTTTTTATGAAAGCTAGAGAGACGTTGATAAATTCCGTCCAATTAAGTCTAGTCATGTTTAAAGTTAATATATATACAAGTAGGAAACAGGGCCTATAAAACGTTTCAATGACTTGGTGACCACACTGCTGGAGCCACCGAATACTCTGAATACGTACAATGTAGGAACGAAGCCCATGCCCCTCTGTGGCCTTGAATTACAAATCTCCTGAGACTGATGGTGAGGAGGAGGAGAGAGAACACACAACCTGCTCGCCGTGAAATATGTTGGCCCATTAATTGCAGTTCCCCAGGGGGTATCCACAAACACTCCTTTGGTGGCTGACCTTTGCTGCACACTCTTTATATGCAAGTTTATACCGAGTAGACACATTAATCATGTAACAGTACTTGTATGTACAGAAGTGGGGATGTCTGCATCCATCTACATTTTACCTGTAATTATAGATTTTTGTTTTAAAACAAAATAATAATAATAAAATTATTTAAAATAATATAAAGAAGTGGTGTATTGTTTGGGTCATTAAGTAAGCGGCACATTGGTAAAAGATGCAAAAAAATTGGGTTCTTGTAACTTTTTTAAAAAATGCATTGATATCTGTACGAATAAATGCTAGATAAGTTAAGGTAGACATGGGTGATCAAGTAATCGAGATCAAGGGTAATTTTTTTTATTTATTTTTTTTAAAGTATTTTTGGAGTGAAATTAGAAAAATTTTTATTTGAAATATATTTTCAAGGAATCAAACACAGTGAAAGATTAAAGAAAGCCAAATAGTCCTTATCTAACTGCAGTAGCAAGGGTACAACATACGTTGAGCCTAAAGAGCAGGGTAACCATGTCTAATTTTAGTAAGAACCACCATCAGCTAAATGTTTAGGGACTTCTATAAAAGCAAATAAATGATTAGAACGATAATATCAATAATGAGTCAATGAATGGTTTTTAGAGCCTCTTCCAGCTGTTCAACAGCTAAAAGGTCTCCCTGGTATGTTGTTGATGTAAATAATTGTGTCAAGGTCACATAAGGTGCTGACACCATGTATATACCATCTGTTGACCAAACACTTCAAAATATTTAGCAGGTTTTGGCTTCATGGGTGCTCCAGCTGTTTTACTTTCCCAGTCATTACCCTCAGCCAGCCAAATGAATTTTAACAAGTTACATTATTACAGGACCCCTATCATGCAGTTGTAAAAGATATACAGTATGGTATATATTATCTGGATAAATAGGAACCATAATGGTGGGATATCCCAGTTGAGGTGAGACAGCAGTGAGTGTTTTCACCAGTTTTTTCCCCCAGATTATGTATTTAAAAAAAAATCACTTGGATTTTTGTGATTTTGTGGTTGTGATTAGTAGCATGAAAATTAATTGTTGCCAGGAAAAAATATTACTTATGGGAACAGTCTCTACATTGAGTTGTACTAGGGATGATGATTCTAATACTACATTTAGGTTCAAAAGTGTTAAATTCAGCAAAGTAGGTGGAAGGGCACCTTTAAAATGGAATAATAGTGGGTTTATAACTACGTTTGCTTTCACATTCACAGACATGGATACAGTCACACACCCACACATGGGTCTTTGGGCTATACGAGGCAGGTTTTTCCCCCCATGTTAATTAGATATATTTCAGAGCTTGGAGAATTGTGTGTAACCAAGTGTTCAGAGTGAAGAAACTTCATGTGAATGCATTGTACTTCTGAGTGCTCATTACTCGGCTTCTCGCTATGATAAATAGCGGCTAAGATGTGCAAAGCTTTTCTACTGGACTTTTTAGTCATTTTATTTAATCTTGGCTTACAAAAGCATCGCCTTGGCTCAGATTCCTGATGTTGTAGATCATATAAAAGTCTTTTATGTATTTCCCCTCTTAGCATGCTCAGAGATTCTTAAGATTTCAGTCAAGCATCCAAAAGGGTGATGAAGAGAGCAGGTGCAGGGATGCCCCCTCCGTCACAGGCTAAACCAATACAGACTTCTTGAAGCATTTCTACTCATTTAGTGACTATACTCGGTTTATTGCACTTCAATGAATACAGTCTTGGAAGCCACATGTGGACTTTCTTACTTTATTCAAACCCCCTTAAAACAGACCCAACTCATTTAAATAGCTTAGGAATTCATTTGTAGATGGGCAGCCAATGCCCCCGACTCTTCGTGTGATATAACTTTCATCATCCTTGGCCTTAGCAGCAAGAGAAGGGAGTTGTGCTACAGGAATCTAACCTAAAGAACAAACTTTTTGAAAGTAGTTGGCTAATCCTGTACAAAAATAGTTACATACTAATTTAGGTTGAAATGGACACCAGGTCCAACCTATCAACCATTCCTGTTACCGTGTTTGGGGCAAAAGAAGGCAAAAAAAATCAAATGCCTCCTTGAGTGAAAGGTACTTATTCCAACCTGTGGGATCTCGGGTGAATTACCCAAGGCGTCCATGATTAAAGTTATTTTTTATTATTTTAATATTGTGGTACCCAAATAGTTCCAAGGCTAAAAAGATGTCTACGAAACAAGGGTAGAAAGTGGGGACTGCTGACTTAATACAGGCAATTCTTTACTTAGACTACGACTCCCATCACACTGAATCAACATGGCAGTTGGTGTAAGCAGCTGCCTAATCTCAATTTGGCAGATCAATTTATATTGTACATTTTTCAAGTGAAAACCAAGACAACCGTGTATTTTTTAGATTAAATCAAAATGCTTGGAAATATGAAGATCCATATAATGAAGGTGTAAATTAAAACCAAGCATACGCAGTGAAGCTTTTCAACCACACTTACTAAAATCTACAATAATTAAGGTTGCAGACGTGTATGTTTCAGGAATTCGCTAATTAACCACATATACGTCTGTGCTTAAGAATGCGAACATAACTTATAAACTGTAAAAAAGAAATATAAGAAAATGTGGTAAGTATAGTCATTTATTTCCCAGCAAAGATCTAAACAGTTACATATGCACAGTGCTAGATTGTTCAGACATCCACCATAGCATTACTTTGTCATTACAGGTTCTCTTAACCAAATGTTTATTTTCCAAAATGTCTTTCATGTAAAAGTCAAATAATAAAATATAACATACTATATTGTTTAAGCTGAGTGATGTTGTTGGGTCATTTAAAGAGCCTGGCGTGTTAACCTTGATAAATTGATACATTTTGCACATTCTTGTATCATATACCTTTACATAGGCATATCATATTTTATTATTATTATTAATAATAATAATATTAATATTATTATTATTCCTACTTTAGAACATATTATAGCCATATCACAGTATCTGCATGTTTTAAAATATAACAGTTAAAGATTGTGGCAGAAAGCCAATACATAAGGAAATTGTATGTATTTACAAAATGCTACCAGAAAACGGAATTTAATTAGAGATTCCATTGGTTGTTTTGTATTAAAAGAGATTTGGGCAAAAAGTTTGCCCTTATTGCCATAGAGGTTGTCACAGGAATAGTCCTGCTCAGAGGCGGCCTTAAGTTTTCTGGCGCCCTGTGCGGACTACTCCTCTGGTGCCCCCCCATCCCCTTCTCTCTGCCCCTTCTCACTGCCCCCCCACTCTGCCCCTTCTCACTGCACCCCCCCCCACTCTGCCCCTTCTCACCGCCTCCCCCCCTGCCCCTTCTCACTGCCCGTCCTCTGCCCCTTCTCTCTATCCTTACTTACCTTGTTGCCGGAGTCCTGCGGTGGGAGCGGGAGGCGTCCGTCTTCCCGATCTGCCGCGGTGCGCGCTTCACAGCTGAGCGCCGGAAAAATTCCGCCACTCAGCATGACACGCCAGCACAGCGATGGAGTCACGGAGAGTGAGGGGCGCCGAGCGGTTGCTGCAAAACTTCACGAGCGACCATTCGGCGCCCTTACCCGGGACTTAAATTGAAACATCCTCCATGTTAAATAAAGTAAAAAAAAAATAACCGATGCTTTAATTTAAGCTTCTACCTCAGGTAAGTGCTTAATTTTTTTCATTTTGGAAGATTGTATATTAAAATGCTCGCTGAATACTTTAATATGCATTCTTCTTTTGACGGATTGTCTTGGACAGTAAACTGTCTCCCATTAACCCCTCATGATTTTGTGCACACCCAGGGTCATTTAGGTCTTGTGTTTACGCTATACCTCCTGGGAGCCCAAATAACTTACTTTAATAATTAAATACCCCCTCTAAAGCAATTATGGCATTTTTTTTTAACATTCCTTCAATTATGTGTAAAAAATGTAGCCCCCCCTCCCCGTCTCCCAGTGCCACATAGTGTCTTTATATGTCTGGGAATAGAGACCGAACAGGAAACTGCTGAAAAGTAAACAAGCAAGAAAAAAAGTGCTTCTAGATTTTTATGGTCACCTTAGGCTACATGTCTAAATTCTATTCTTTTTTATACTGCTAAGTTCACCTGGGTAATTAAAGAAATATATTTCACAATTAAACGTCACCTTCTTAGTTAAGATAAACTTGCATATAAATGTATAGTCCTTGAGAGCTGTGATTGATTTTAATATCATTTTATTTTGTGTTCTGTACTATGCAGGTTATTTGTACTGGCAATGTTATTTTTCTTTACATTGACGTAGTTTAGCCTACAATAATTGATAAACAGACAAAAACTTGTCAGTATATGTTGCCAAGATATGAATAATGGTACCAATACTAATATACAAATATTTAGTTTCATGTAAAATCCCATGTGCGACATATGGGGGAATGTTAGGACATCTTAAATAGCTTTAGAGGTTTGGCTAAGTGGAGTCATGGAGTCAAAAGGTTAATTAGTGCTTAATGACAGTATTCATTTTATCACATTCCCAAGAAGTACCTGATCCTTGTCTGCTAGGCAAAAGAATGAACACTTTGTTATGACCACCAGCAAACATGCAAAATAACTATATATATATATATATATATATATATATATATATATATATACTGAAGGGTATTATAGCATACCTCCCAAGTGTCCCGAGGATCTCCCTGACCAGACCATTGAGTTCTAAACTAAATCAAGGACAGTGCTTTTACGGCACAGACCTTTATCGCAGCTCCCTCTTGGCCACCTGCTGATGTATTGAAGTATTGCACTGTGTTATGATATCATATGATAGCCCCGCCTCTAAACTTGCCCAAACCTGCCTCTTATCACACCTGATAAATGTGTCTCATTTGGTCACCTTAACTTCTGAGGGGTATATCATAGTGGTACATGTAACATGTAACATACAGCCAGATCTGTTTCATGTCAGCTGTACTAATACCGGTGGCAGGTCTTTTAGTGGAAGATGAAGTGACTAATTATTGCAGCACATGAGTCCCACCTCTTACAAGAAGCAATAAGCTTGATTAAAGGAGATTTCAAAGTTGATGTTAATAGTTTCAGTGTGTCTCGGGCCTGGAACTCTTAAAATCAGCTGTGGCATTTCTATCATTCAAGCGCACACTTACGTTGGAGCCAGCAGCCAAGGTATACAAGGGTTTTATAGATACAAAGTCTAAATGTATACAAGGGTTTTATAAATAGTAGAATACACGTAATAGAATATGAGCAATATTAGAAATGGATTGTTGGCTATATATAATAAATTATTCTGATGCTAAATTTGAGTTTACTTTTACTAAGGATGTGTGCATGAATGCCTGTGCTTAGAGGGCACTGAAACCTACTAGAACCTTGGCCAGTGATCCTCATGTTAGATTCTCATAGTTGTATGCAGACATGTTTTCATATCCATACATGTACAATCTATTATTTACATTTTAATTAGTAGAAAGGTGTTTGAAGGTTTTGGGATCATTGGGTATGGGGAACCAACCACAAATTAATAGACAAAAACCGATGCATGAAGGGTAGATGTTTGCAGGTAAAAACGAGTCTGATGGTAAAGAAGAAAAGCCTTCTCTAAGCGCTACACAAAGCATCTCTACCATGTTAACCAAATAAACCTTAGAAGAGTGTCATTATTTCCCCTGAAGCTTTTTTTTTCAATTTGCATGGCATCAACCTCTTTATTGTATTGCATGGCAATTAAGAATTCACTAAAATATTATATTGTAAAATTCTACATGATTATATAAGTATTTCTAGGAAAGGTTGGTCATTTGCCAGTACTAGGAATGATGTAACTAATCGTTATAAAAGCGATTAAGGAGAGGATGTGGAAGCATACTTTAACTGGTTGATAGAGAGGTGATAGTCTTCTACTTACTCAGGAGCAGAATATTCTCTGGAGGTCTGCACATCCAAATGACGAGGCCACAACGGTGCCACCTTCAACTTACCTCACCCTGTGGGCAGAAGTATTTGATAGAAAATGAACATTTTGCGACTGCTAAAGCAACAAAAATGTTTTTTTTAAAAAAAAAATCACAATTCAAACTCTTTTCTATAAAAAGGCACTACATTATGTTCTCCATAAAACATACCGTAGAATATTCTTGATTTAGATAATGCTGAAAGCGCTATGGGGAATTACATTTACAGAGCTTGCAAATATCAAATTACATATGCTATTTTCTACTATCAATATATTATGGAAAAAAAAACCTTTTGACCTTAAAATATGCATCAGAAGGACTTGCCTTTATCCTGTGACCCTTTTAGCTTTTTTCGTGGCTCTTTTCCAGGGTTGCCTGTTGCACAGCATATGAGTTCATGGCTGCAAACACATTTATGTCCAAAGAACATATGCTGCTGACTGCCAGGAGACTTTTGCGGTTATGATTTGTTGGAAACAATTGCCTTTTAATTTTAACCATATAAGTCCTTGAAAATGTTGCATTGTTTAGCGTGTTTTTGTATGGCCTGGATGTTCCCGCTAAGGATGAAGAATCCTACAATTATCTAAAACAAGGCTTACCTACAGTACATACATGATTCATTATCAAGACCTGTCTGATGACTCTGAATGGCTTTTTTATGGACCTACCTTTCCTACCTGAAGGAACCATGGTTTCTGTTATGCTGTTTATTGGTCTGTCATTCCAACCTACATTATTTCATGATGTACATCATCCAAAAACTTTTCTTTGTGTCTAAGGAGCTGGGAATAGATACTTCTCCAACTCAGCCCAGGTAGGCGTGAACATCTGGAGACTTGCAATGAAATCTCATTGTATTGTTTGCCTCTTCTTCTGAAATACTTATTATTACCCTTATTATTTCAAAATATTTCTTAGCTTTCCTTGGAGCCGAGTTAAAGGGCTTATAAGGCTTGGTAGGCTCGGGCCAACCCCTTTCCCATTTAACATCCTAGCAAACAGCTGTACCAGTCACACCACAATCTGTCTCGCGGAGAACCCAGGTCATAATGTGAATTCACTGGTGGGGAGGGACGTGGTCCAACATTTCTAAGCCTTTATTTAAATAATGACATCATATCATCAAGAATGTGTAATATAAAACATACACATGTATACATAACAAAACTGCTCACACATATGCTGCTAAATAAGATTACATTTATACATTTATTTTCTTGTTAATTGTTTTTGTTACAGTTGTTACTATTATCTTTTATTGTTTTATATAGCACCATCATATACCACAGTGCTGTACAATGGGTAAACAGCACATGACAAGTAGTATATAACATAGCAACAACAGGAGCAGACAGACATTCTCAAACAAGTTTACAATCTGGAGGCCTTGTAGCCTCTAATATCTCTGCATATGGCATTAAAATAATAATTGACAGCTATAACTCAATTATGCTTTACCGGACATGTATCCCTAACTTATTATTATTATTTATTGTTTTATAAAGCGCCATCATATTCCGCAGTACTGTACAATGGTCCCTTGCAGCTTGGTGAAAAGGTGCCCTGGTACTATTTTTTTTCTCCTAAGAAATTATTTAAGCATTAAGTTTAATGTCTCTGACACCTCAATTAAAGAAGAATGCATATTACTTTAATGTGCTTCCATTTAAATCGACAAGAGCACTGTGCGACCGCAGACCCCTAAGGCCGGCCCTGGTGGGGGCTTCCCGGCCCCTTAGAGTTGCGGACCCGGTCGCAGTTGCAGCGGGCTTAAGGGGCCCTGCGTTAATGCGGCCGTAGAGGCCGCATAGGCCCAGACTGGGCCTATTTTAAGGTAGGGGCCTGGAGCTGCAGCTCCATCAGCCCCTAAGTCAATCCGGCCCTGCCGCGGGCCCAGTCGCAGTTGCTGCTTGCTCCGGCAACAAGGTAAGTAGGGTGAGGGAGGGGGGTGCAGTGAGAAGGGGCAGAGGGGGGTTAGATAGTGAGAAATGGGGATACATATTGAGAAGTGAGGAAGGGGGTACATAGTGAAAAGGGGGAACATAGAAGGGGCAGATAAGATGGGGAGAAGGGGTAGTGTGAATGCGTATGAGAATGAATGAATGAATAAATGTGTGGATAAATTGTGTGAATGCGTATGACAATTAATGAATTCATGTGTGGATGAATTGCTTGAATGATTTGTGAGACTGCATTAATGAATGTGTTAATGATTTGTGTGAATGAGTGAGTAAATGCAAAGATGGTACATGTAGGGTGGGCTTTAACAATAAATAAATAAATAAAAATGGGCTGCTCTGGCTTAAATACCCGGGCCTGTTTTTTGTCCCAGTCCGGGCCTGGTTGGAGATGTGCCAAACGGAACACATCTCCTGCGCACAAAAGGTATAAGGGGCAAATGGATATTGGGTGATTCTGTAGAATTACCCATGCCTTTGCAAAAGCAACAACACGCACATTTAAGGGTTGTGTGTGTTCCCCCTACAGCTAAAGAATGCCCATGAAAGTACTTACAATGTAGTCTGATACAGTTTCTGATAAACGTTAGCATAGTTTTAATTAATTACTTAATATATTAGTACAAGATGTTCCGTGATGCTTAGGAGGCTCAATCTCAATTGTAATGTTCAAGTTTTACCAAACTACCAAGGATTTGGTGACCTTTTTATGCATTTTGCTTTGGCCACAGGGTGGGTATTTTGTAACTTGATTTGAACATGGATAAAATCTGAAGCATATGAGCAAATTTATGTTGGCAACTCATGCACACTAGAAAACAATGAGTAGGAACATTTGTTTGTAGTTTATGTCAAATATCTGTATTTTGTTTTCATGGGAATTTTTGTGGACTCTAAAGTATTCATAGAATTTGGCGGACAATGGAATTCTGGAACCCAATATGTTAATTCGGCCAAATTTCTACCCAAAATGAAATGTTATGAAAATGGCAATCCTTATTTATGTCAATGTTTTGCTACTTTTAGTTAAAGACTGTAATACGATTACTTTCCGAATTAATGTTGGCTTGTAGTTCCTCAAGAAAATGCTGGAACTATATATTATATTATTAAATATTATATTTGTTGTATTTCTTATGCCACATAAGTTAGTGAATTTATACAATTGGCTGTTCTTTTCATAGACTACTGTAGGCATTATGGAACCTAACCATTTATACTATATAGACAAAGGTATTGGGACACCCGACTATTATACCATTAGGGACTTTAATGACATCCCATTCTAAATACATAGATATTAATATGTAGTTGGTGCCGCCTTTGCAGCTATAACAGCTTCCACTCTTCTGGGAAGACTTTCCTCAAGATTTTGGAGTTTCTGTGGGAATTTTGGCCCATTCTTCCAGTAGAGCATTTGTGAGGTCAGGCAGAAGAAACATAATGAAGGGGATGTACCAAGACATTTTAGATAACAATATGCTTCCAATTTTATGAGCATGGTTTTGGGAAAGCCCTTTTTTATTCCACCATGACTGTGCCTCAGTGCACGAAGCAAGGTCCATGAAGACATAGTTGGATACGGAAGAATGTGACTGGCCTGCACAGAGCCCTGACCTCAACACCAACTGCATATTAATGTCTATGTATTTATAGTGCAATGTCATAAAAGTCCCTATTGGTGTAATGGCCAGGTGTCCCAATACTTTTGTCCGTATAGTATATGTAGAGCTTTTGGTCTTTCTACCATGTCTATAATGTATGAGTGGGTATGATGCACAGGGTTACAGGCCATTCCTGTGTGTGCCATGGAAATAATAGTTGCATAGAATTATTTTGTTTTAATAATGTGGAGGTAGAGCATTGATGAAGTGGAACTTCGGTGGGTCAACCCTACATGCCCACCAATGTCTTCCATGTGATCACATTACAAAATCGTGTAAGAATATAAGGACCCAGATTCTTAAAGAGAAAGTATTCTGTTTTATTTTTCTCTGTGTGCACAGCACTAGACCTTGGTCATGACTACAAAAATGGTGTCCTCGGTGAAAACCACTGCCGACCAAAAAGAACACAAAGACTCGTCCTACATGTGCCAAATAACATCTTCATAACCGCCAAGACTTTTGGGACAATATTCTTTGAATTGATGAGTCATACGTGGAACTGTTTGGAAGACAAGTACCATTGCATACCTCATTCCATCATTCCAAGGCAGTTTATGCTTGAAAACCCTTAAATGTGGCTGCATTAAAAAAAAGAGTGGGCCTAGATGACTACAGCGATGTAAAAGACTCATTGCCAGTTAATGCAAACATTTAATTGCAGTTGTTGTCACCAAGGTTATCAAAACCAGTTATTAGGCTTAGGGGCCATCTATCTTCACACATACTAACATAAGAATTATTGTTTACAGATCTGTTCCAGACAGTACCTTTTTTTGTCTGCAAAGTCTAAACCATGTTCAATTTTAAAACAGTACGTACCTTCTTGGTTTCAAGATTAAATTACAACGCATTTGGCATTTTATGTACAATGTTCTTTATTAAGGCTTTCTCATACCTACAGCGTGAGTCACTAGCAAACCAGAACAGATTTTGGCTAAGCTACATGATGAAGTGTTCTGGATGCACAGAAAATTTAATCCAGACTCCAGGCAGTTTACATTCCCTTGGGTTACCTTAAAACATGCAGGGAAAAAAAAATATAAAAACAAACAACTTATAGCACCTTTAGCAACGTTAATTTTGTATGCAAAACATGTAAAAAAAATATACACTCTCAGTTGAAATCAATCAACCTGCCAACCAATCACTCAGTAACTGTTATTTTACATATGTTGTGTCCAAAATACATAAGCTTTCATCCTTAAATATTCACCGTTTGCTGCCTGTAGACTTAATTGCATTTCAAAACAACATACAGTAATTTTCTGTAACAGAAACTACAATGCCTTGTCATCTTTAATGCATGATGTATGCATTGGAAGTGTTAAAAGGAAATGGCTAAAATAAAAAATAAAAAAAAACATAGAAAAGTTAGATATGATATTAATTTTATTCTTATATAAAGGGTTAAAAAGCACATTGTACTCCATCACATAAATATAGGACTGACACTACCCACTTTGTGACCGAGCTCTAACGCTGACCTTGTACACTTCTTCTGAATAAGCCAGAAGCTGTATATTTAATGGACAGACAATGCATTTAAAGCTGTTAAACATTTCACTAACACTCATACCTACGCAGTATCTGATCTATGGCCTTCAGTGCTTAACTTATAGTTTACGTTTCACAGATGGGCGGAATTCTATCACCTCTAATGCATTAACAGTTTTTTCCTATCGCAATAATGTTCTTTTTAATCTAAGGCCGGTATGGAGATGAAACGTACCCAATGATTATTAAATGTTATAAATAGAAGGAGAGCTGCTCTCAACTCCTTTTTAAAACCATTACTAGCTACAAACGTTGAGGATTGGATTAACCTCTAAAACACCAACTTTTGCCATAAAATAGGGCAAAAGCTCACTCATTGTATATAAAGTTTGTATGGTCTGAGACACGTCTAAAATCTGTCCTACTCCTTTTCAGTTGATTCACTGCCTCAAGGCTACCTTAAGTAGTTTGAAGACTCTGAAGCTCAGAGCGGTTGTCTCAGACTCAGAGATCTGAGCAACTTGGCCTGGAAGGAACAGGAATTTTAGCCCCCCCTGGCAAAGGGCAGGGCACACCTCTGAGCAATTTGCCTGGGGAGACCAATGGCTTTGGTGCCAGGATTTTAAAGGTCCATAAGAGCGACCTTCATCCCATGGCAACTCAATGTTTAGGAAATAATCCCCATTTAATATGGGAATTTTGACAAATCCATTGGGGCCCATCCTTAAGCCTGGAAGTATTGATGAGTCAAGAGTCCACCTTCATCTGATGACTTATTGTGGTTGGAGTACCTAGAACATGGCAGGGAACACATAATGAAAGGGTGGAATGTAGCTTGCTAATAGCATAGTCATAATAGTAATGAAAATAGTGAAGTATAGGTAGTAGATACAGAGCCAGCTGCCTCAGTGAATATCTTCATAAGCATAATCATTAAAGATTTTGCTCAGTATACCTGCTGGATGCCAGCATTGAAAAATCTATTAAATAAAACATTATATGACAGAAAAAAGTGGTTCAAAATCAGTATATTTATTTGACAAGGCAGTGATCTGTGTTTAATGTTAAACACTGTGGAAAGAGAGGTTTTATTTATTACTTATTGAGAAGTATAAATAGTGTATGTGCTAGAATAATGTTTTCATAAGGAAAAACAACCTGGTCAATATTGAACATTAAACCATATGTATGCCTGAAAAATAACTGACGCTTGCACAAAGAAAAGAGAGTTTTTTCTGCCATAACCGTGTGTTTTCTGACACCTTTACCAAACACACACTGACATGGTGGTGGGTAGTGAGGATTACTGTCTAGCTTTTTCATAATATGCCAATATAAAGCCGTGCTTAGGCTGCATCGGCAAGTTCAGCATTCCTGTGGCATCTGTCTTTTATTTCCAGTCAGCAAACTCAAGGCTTGGAGGAGACAGAGAAAAGAAAAATTACCAAGTTCCTACTAAGTACTAAGTTCCTCTGACCTCTTTAAATTACAAAAGGGGGTTTTCGTTTCCATGACCAGTCAGATAAAATTATTTTTAAAAAGACAGTCGCCGATAACATAGGATATGTAAGAATATTAAAACATAGGCTGCATGGTTTGTTTAAATATGTTACATATCGTTTTCTTACACGTGCACTCAAACACTAACTACCCACATGTACATTATACATCCTATGCACACACATAGTATGCTTTCTGACAGGGCCTTCCTTAATCTGTTGTATTTGTCTATGTTGGCAGGGTCCTCAACATAGGGCCATATTTTATGGGGCAAGAGAAGCAGCTCCCTCAGACACTTCGAGGTGAGGGGTGCACTGGAGCCACCTGGCAGCATTGCCTCTGGCTCTCTTTGTGCTCCTCTAAGGTTCTAAGGCACCAAGATCCCCTATAAGGCTCTCCTTCTAAACGCTGGTCTCCCCGAATTTCCCTAAAAGATGAGGCTTCCATCCCCATGGCCTACTCCTACCTCTGTATGGTTTTAGCATGGCATGCTACACTAATACCTCCTCACTGCATCAGTATACCCACAATGGTGGTATTAGATCAGACCCTGGCTTTAAAGATGATTTCATCTTTAGTTTTTTTTTGTCATGGCAGCACACGTATAGGGCTGGACTGCATGAAGAGACAACTCAGTATAGTTGTATTGTTTAATTTGTTCCTTATTTTGGTATTTGCTCTAAGATTTGTTGTTTTAGAGAAGGGCCTGCTGAAGTCTTAGACATGCGTCATTGATGTTGACCACTGTATTTCACAGAAGAAAATAACGGAAGCTTAATTCCATATGCGCATAACATGGGCTTTGCTGCTAGCATACACAGCGCTGCTATGTCCAAAATACAAACACTTTATCCCTTCTTAAACTCTGATGGGATCATATTACACAATTAGAAAGAATTAATGGAAGTTAATGGCCTAAGATTTTCCTTACAAAGCTATAAACATTTCAAAGAGCTATTTGTAAATGAAATAAAACAAAAATATTTGTCTTTTTTGTTTAATAGTCTATTTCGAGTATGACCTTAACGATGTCACGTCTCTCTAACTGAAACTGGAACAGAGGGCTTGCTGCGATATAGATGGAAATGTTAATGTTAATAATTATCAATTCTATTTTATGCCTAAATGCATTCATTTTCTCTGGGTTAATTTATGTTAATGGGCAAAATCTGAACTGTTTGATTACTTGGATCAAAATATTTTCTTACTACTTTGGAAATGCATCTCCAAAGAGTAGCAACAATAACATAATGCTCCTCTTAACTAAAAAAAGTCTAGTTATGATTAGCTATTTTTTCTAAGCCCTCATCAGTTTGCAATCAGCCAATATATCACTGAGTCTGCTTCTTGTAAAGCTGACAGGTGGCTTCCTTTGTAGAACCCTCTAATGATTGAGGCTTCTGGTTTGGAATCAAGCACTGGAGTCTATATTCTTAAAGCTTAAGTGATCATGTTTACAGTAAACATATGGCTATGTTTAGAATATATATATATATATATATATATATATATATATATACATAAAACTGGATGAGGTAGAGCCAAACTTATTAACAAGTTAAGGTTATGAAGGACAGTTTAATGTCAAAAGTCATATACCATGGCAAGACTGAGCAGAAGCAACTGAGGCTGCCTAAATCCACAACTGTGGTTAGTTCTCCAAGACGTTTGGAACTGCTGAGTTCCTTATAAAGTGTTTAGGTGTACCCAGAAGAATTGATGTTGCTTTGGAGGCAGTGAGTGGTGACACCAAATATAGATTTGATTTAGATTTTTCTTCTGTTCCCTCATTTTGCTAAATGATAAAAATACACTATTAGCACATCTATTTTAAAAGCATTCTTACTTTGCAGCGTTTTTTTTTGAAACCTGCCTAATGTTAACACAGTACTGTATCTATGTGTGTGTTTATAGAACGCGGTGCCAAAAATCTGCTTATTAGTGTGATTTCTTTCTTTGCAAACAGTCCCGAGTACAAGTAATTCGTTTAGGGTACTTAGTAGTTTTAAAACTGTCACTCTCATATTGTAGTTAACAATGACAGATGTGAGTTTTCCATGTGTTATGGAGGTGGGTTCTGTGGCATTACTTGCAGTAGCCAGTGAATTACATGATCACCCCATGTTTTGCTAAGTTAATTGCCAAGCAGCCCCGCAACCCGACATTCTGGACGTAACTGGAAAACAAATTGAAGCAGGCTACAGAGTGGAAACACATGAAAATTATTCTCATCTGTAAAAGGATCCAGATGTCAAACACTACACTGCCAGATCATATATTTCTTTATTTCTTTGTACTGCCCCATGCACACAAAGCCCGTCAAAGAAAAATGCCTTTTGCAGTCCCAAATAATATAAAGAGGAACCACTGGGTCTTCTCAACACATGTTATGGCCAAACAAATCCATAATATATTAGAAATTTAAATATTACCAACGTCTATGATCTCTATGAAATGGATAGTCTTTTGGTCAAGAAAATGATAGGAATGGCACTTATGGCATGTTGTCATTTTGTCTGAATACAGACAGCAGATCAAAAGAATGTTTCGCCATATTTTAAATTCAACTGGCACAGACGTTTAATATTCCACTCTCTTTAGGAAAACAAATGGCAGGAAAGCAGAATTTAGCACTTTAGAGAATACATGGCAGGGATATACAATGTTGAAATTTCATATGCTTACAAATGGTAGGACACTATTTTTGTAGAAGACCCAGATAACCTTATGTGCTTAGAGAACTTTCCTTATTCTGCGGGTCTGTTTGCATTTCACGTGTGGCCTTCTGTTACTCTATTAATTTCATATGGAACTATTGCGAAATATAGGCATTCCTTAGCAACCAAATCATTCTCAGATATAAAAAAAATAAAAATGCAAATTGATCCATGACTTAGTAGTTTTATCAAAGTAGTAGGATCTGTTTGTTGTTGTAGAAATTAGTTATTGTTAAAAGTAGTATCACTAATACACAGATCAGCATAAATACTCGACTTTGATGTTGATAAGTGCTGTTGTATTGTAATTTGTTCCCCTTGCATTACCAATAATGCTTATCTCAGTAGTGTTTTGTTCAGATTAATTTCCATTGTTATCCTAACCATCATACCTTGATAGTGCTCTTAAATATCAGGGTATGCTGAATTTGCAGGAAATATGTATGATTCAACTCACCAGCTTCACGATGCATTGTGAAGGGCAAACCTCTGCAATTATCACCTGCAAAATGGCCCTGCATAATGCATACTTCAATGAGTGGGGTCATTTCAATAATCGTCCACTGAATGTTTTAACCATACATTGTACAAGGCCAACCAAGCTCTTTGTGTCAGAGAAGCTGAGGTTGGCCTTTCATAATGAATACTCCTGTTAGGAAGTTGAAATGCCCATCTCTCCTACAAACACACTCTTTAGTGAATAAACCACAGAGAGAAGCCAGCCAACAGAAATGTGCCTCTTTTCGACATACGCATGACTAGTGAAATGTCTGAAAATAATTACTTGTGGCACCTCCGATTCCCTTGGCTGAAATACTAATGACATCTGCCCTTTGTGCACACTTAGTAGACGCCATTAACATTGTCTTAAGTACCTCTGTAACCCCGATATATTTTCTCATAAATCGTGGAATTCAGCCTCTAACATCATTTCTTTGTGTCCAGTTATTCAGTTTGCCCAAATTGCTAACATGCTGCCGTATGTGACATAAATCAGGCGCTAAGTGGACTGGACAAGTAAATCGTTAAAGAAGATTTGAAGAAAAAAAAAAAAACTTTGCAGAATTGCTTGCTTTTTCTAAAAATTTGAAACAAGCTTTAGCTACAGATTTAAAGGTGGATGATACCATTTCAAACTGACCGAACAGCACTTGACGTTCACTTGAACCTTCAGTTGGGTTTCGTAACTATTTTAAACTAATTTGTGGAATCAGTGTTGAGCATGCCTTCGCCATAGAAGATAAGCTAAGGAGTATTCGGGTCAGTGGTATTTCAAGTTTCCTTCAGTTTGAAATATGACTGTCTCCATTTTTACAGGAGTTGTATTTCCCGATAGCATTCCTAGCCACCTATTAATCTCAAAGTCTCTACTTCTAATCATAATGAATGTTAAGGAGTGTTTTTGAATCTCTAATTAGCTCAGTGCTTTGAAACGAAATTTCACTGAAGTTAGTCTTTGTTTTCCCATTCCATACGTAATCAATTAAGGGTTAAAGAATGACAGCTAGCAACCAAAGAAAATATAACATAAAGAAAATGTTAAATTACCTGTTAGCTATAGGACTTCATGATTTCTGTATCTGGATTTATTAAAGTACTTATTTGGGTTTTTTTTTAATCATTTTTTTGTCAATGCAGAATATGTGATTTTTTAGTATTAATCTGATTTTGCTTTGATTTATTTTTAAATTACTTAAATATCAACTAGTTTTCTGATGTAGTTTTCCAAATTAGTCACATACAATGTGGGTTTTGTATGAAAGAGATTTTGGAGTAGTGGAGTATGGAAAGTGGTCTTATCACCATAGCAACTAATGTATATCAGACTGTTCCATTGGTTGATATAATAGCTTAATGGCTATTGTGGCTATTAAACTTTTCAAACTTTGCATCAGAGGAATCAGCCTTCAATCACATAAATAATAATATTCCTGAATTAATCACAGTTCCTCTACAATGCATCTATTCGTCGTCAACATACAGCTCCAAAATCCGTCGGGCCAAAATATGGATTTCTTTTCAATTTTACAAGATTTAAAAGAATATATGTTATTATGTTCACTATATTGCTATAAATGTAACAGAATGAAATTGTAAAGAAATTCTTCTTCTCTTTCAAGCTCTGCCAAGCTCCTTTAAAATTAAGATTGTGACGGGCTAGCGACACACTAAGTGGCATGGGTTAAATGTTACTAAAATTACACAAACTGAATAGTAATTACATCTTGCTGGTGGTCTTCTGCTCCGGTGACCACTTGGAGGTCCCGGTGCATTATGGGAATGAATTACTCTCCCGTTAGACATAAAGCAGCTGTTTCACTTTTTCCTTATCAGGAGGAAGGCATCTTACAGACCTTCTCACACTTAAAGAAAGCAAGCAAGCCCCTTCTTTCATGACTACATTTGAAAGCCTGTAAAACAAATAGGCAAGCATATAAAAAAACAAAACTAAATACAAATAGCCTAGGCCTGTATCTTTCAGAAACTATTGTTAATATTTGAAGAGTGCGTAAACATTGCATGTAAATGGGGATATTTGTTTAGAATCAAATGAATGAGTGGGTTGGGATGTCCCACAAGTAAGACATTTGTTTGCTTTAAAGAAACGGGAAAAAAAAAAAAAAAAGCCTTCAGTGATTTCATATAAAATAGGAAATTTGCATTCTGTCACTGAGGGACGCCGATGTATAAACATATCAAAGAGTGTTTTATTCCACCTCATCTGTATGTCAATTACATCCAATGGTTGAATAGCGGTTTTCAGCCAGCTCTTGGCAGATGCATGCTACTGAGCCTGTGAATTCGGGATATATTTACACTTGATTAAGTCTGTCTAAACACCGAAGGGGGGGGGGAGAGCTTCTACTCGTTTAATGGTAGACTTAATAACTTAATAGTAGCGTTTTTATTTTACAAGTAATTGGTTTGATTTATATTTCAGGAATGTATAAAAATTGTTTAGAACCTGAAGGCTCATTATCTATGAATTAAAAAATGATAGATAGATAGATAGATAGATAGATAGATGGATAGATAGATAGATAGATAGATAGATAGATAGATAGACTTGGAAATATAATTTTAAATAATTTAAATGCACTAAATATAAACAATTACATAATCGATTCATTTCCTTCAATCCAGAATCCATGCAGTTCTAAGTCAAATAGGAGATTATTAAGGTTATTAAACTAAAGTGTTTTTTTTTTATTTTTACTGACCACGTGATCTCATGTCTCTTTTAGGTGGAAATAACGCTGCAGGACATCAACGACAACCCACCAGTCTTCCCAACAGACATACTTGATCTCACTGTGGAGGAGAACACTGGAGATGGCTCTAAAATCATGCAACTCACTGCTACAGATGCTGATGAGGTATTTATTATGGCATTTGTAATATTGGGTCATATGAAACTCTTGTACTTGTATCATTGCATTACTTTTGAAATGTCAGCAAACTGAAAGGGACACTCCAGCCATCATTTGCACTTTAGCTATGTGGTCATTTGAAATTTTCATGGTATCCCCCAGAATACCCCTATTCGGATTTGCCCCTTTACCTGCCCCCAGCTATTTGCGTGTAGCAGATGGGTTCGGTTGAATACATCTCCCTGCATATAATATTCTCACCTCCAGACAGCTCCAGCGCTGGCTGGGGGAACCCGTGTGCATGTGTAGAAAGTAAGGATAGCTATCCTCTCACTGATTGGCTGCTTTAAAAGGACCACAAAGGAGGAAGGCAGCTGCAGAGCTGCAGTTTCTAAATGTCTTTTTTTTAGTTTCTGAAGAATGCATAATAAAGTACGCAAATAATACTTTAGTTTGCATTCTTCTTTAGAAAGGCAACTATTTTGAATACGTAAAAGTGATATGAAAATAAAACAATTGTAAGGATTAAATGTAACATGTAAGATAGTGTACGTGGTACGCGCTATACATTTAAAGTAGCACAGTAGTACTTCCATAGGAAATGTCCTCATGTTTGTGGCTGATAAAACTCACCATGTCACTCACAGGAAGGAAATATTAGTATTTTCATTGTTTCACATAACAAATCTATGTGAAAACCTTTCCTTTAACTTTCCATTATATACGATTTCTAATTTAAAGGTGGCTTTAGACGCTCTATTTTGTAGGTAATAGGTATACACAAAAAATTTTTCCTTTGAAAGAAATATAGATAAAAAATGTCTCTTATTTTTCCTTGGCTAGTGAGAGAAAGTTTTCACCCTCTTGTATTTATTCTATATATAATACAAATAAATGTATAGGCATGGGTCTTGTAGCCTGCACTGTTTATGCATATATATATGCAATGCATAAGAACTCCATTTATTAAAATAGAAGACTTTTTGGAACATAAAGAGGCAGATGCATTTTTTTATGTTTGTAATAAGAAAACCATTGAAAATAGAAATTATACTTTGTAGCCATTTTTTATAATAGAAAACAAAGAGGTTATATTGGAAAAATCAGACTCATGGATGGTTATTTTTCCCCAATTTTTATGATTATAGTCAGTTTTTTTAACACTCATATGGAGGTTTAGACTGGGGTTGTTCAGCCTGCAGCACTTCACCCTTGTTAGATTAAAACTCTCATCATTCTCAGCCAGTGACTGCAGATTATCCACCCCTGGTGCATACGATGCAAGCTGGCCTGTGATAGTAGGATTCATACATGTGCATGTATCCAGCTGAGAAGGCTGTGGAAGTTGGAGAGCAACAAAAGCTAGAAGGTCATACTTTACCCAGCCCCGGCATACATCAAATAAACTAGGGGGTGACTCTAAGTGTGTCCTGTCAATAGCTGGAAGCATTGGCTTTCTGGTAACGTTAATAAGAGAATAATTTGCTTGATCTTAAGATGGAAGGGCAGATGAAACAAGAGATGTCACCAGAGACATGGGCATAAACATTGTTTAAATAAGACACAAATGTTACAGCAAATTCCATCACACAAGAAAGGACACCCATTTCATGCTTAGCTGCTCGTAGAAAGAAGACCAGCACAAAAATGGCCTAGGGTAAATAGATGGTCTTTATCGTACTTGATCAGTCTGTCTTGACCAGCACCAAAGACTCACAGTGTTCTACAACATGACACACCGCTGACCCTTGGATCCAGCCTCTCTGAAGGACATACTCATTACCACGGAAGACATTCTTCAGCAGAAAGGGGGAAGCAGGTGCTCGCTCGCTATAAATATAAATAAATATAGCATTTCTTTTGCACATCTGTATTTTTTTTTACATGAAATACTGTCCATTCATAAAATATCAACATTAATGAATTACCTAGAATAAATACAAGCTGGAAGAATTATCAGGAACAATGATCAGCTTTTTCTGAAACTCCTTTTGGTTTGTGGTTATCAAAATATGCCGAATGTTTATTTACGTTTTGGATTATATTGCATTTCATGTTTGGATTGCTTCCCTTTTTTCACCTGTTACATGAACCATTTATTATTTAACTGGGTTAAAACTTCTGCTTGCGTAGCTGGTTTTTATTAAAACATGAATTGTGGTTAGTTGAGGGATGTTAGATTTTCTAAGAATGTTTTTTCTTCTGAAACATATGACAAAGCGGTGCATGTGTGACTACTGGACCCCAGCACATGTGCTTAACTAGTCTGAGTTGTCTCCTTGAGATTCAGTTCTAACCTACTTTTTATCTCCATTATTTCTCAACAATATTTCATGTAAAGTTCAAGTTCAACAAGTTGTCCTTAAACCCATTAATGATAAAGCATCGTGAGCCCGTACATGTACATGCTTGTGTTGTCGTGAAGGGGTCGTGAAGGGGTTAAACATGCTCACTAAAATGAACCGTGCCCCTTTCTTATTACATGGGCTTGGGTGATGTGATGTCACAGGGTGTTTGGTCCCTGGAAAACCTCATCACTGCCTTCTTTATAGCCATGCTTGTATCGGACTCTGTGTATTTAAAGTCTATTATCCACAATAAGTGGGACACTACAGCAAACAACCTTTTGTTTGGGAATGTCGTTGCAAATTAAAGACTGTTGGCAGTTGTACTTTTGTCCTGTGCCTTAGCTTCGTTGTTTTCTATGCTCTTGGCACTTCATCTTCACTACTGAGATCTTCAAGAACCACTGGTTTATGCAATGCCGCATAACAAACGGAAGTGGTCATCTCCCCTTTCCAACATTAAGTCAGTGGCCAATATACCTAAATCAGAAAAGGGATTAAAACAGATTATTACTCCTAAATAAAACTTTCCTTAAATTACTATTACTACCCATCCAAACCATTTTTAATCAAGCTTGAGCTCTGTAAACATGAACTTTAGCGCACAAAACCTTACATTACTTTGTAAGGCTTTCTAAAAAATGTCTATTTTATTTTTTATTAAAATGTATTTAACTTCTTTAAATAGACAGTCTGCAGAACCAAAGACATACCAAAGTACTTAGTACTTTACGAACAGGGCTTTTCCCACACTAATGACCAAAACTTTTTCTTTCCCTTTATACTATATGTTTATTCAACCAAAATTCCCCTTTTTATATTCAGTGTGCTCACACAATTTATATATTGTTTTTTTTTTCTTAATAATCCCATAAAAATAGAAAAACTAAAACACACATTATTTGTATTCTTACTTAGAATTTCTTCCACAAGTTAAGTGTCACTGATGAAAAAAAAAATCCTGATTTGTGTTCAGCAACATCCCCATCCAGTGCATGTTTTTGTAATTTAATTATACTACATTTAACTTTGTTATTTTTTAGTTCAGGGGCAGGGAAGGTTTTCTTTTTAATTTTTATTTCTAGTGCCATAGAACACGTCTCCTGCGAGGCAAGTATCTGGGGAGCTGGGAAACAGACCAAATGTATACAGGCAACGCTGATGAATACCTTTATGCATTTGCATTAAAAAAATAAAATAAACAGTAATTATTAGGTAACACTAAGTCGTCATATGAATTAAAGTGCAAATGAGGGCTGGATGTACACTTAATAGTAGCTATATTTATTTTTCTTAAAAAGGTTACAGTTTAAGGGGAATTCTCTGAATTTCTCAGAGAATGGCAGAATGTTTCACTTCTGATTCCCCTTGTGTAAAGACTGTTGTATATCGTATTACCCATGTAAAGATCCCAGAATGTATAGGTATGCGTAAAACGGTGTTAATAATTAGCTAGTTATGAGAAGAATCATTTAGCACTTAATTTCTACCATATTGACAATTTGTTGGTGGTTAATGGGAAATCACGTCTCTAAGTTTCAACTTGACGTAAGTAACTGAAGCATCATTGAAGCATGTATATGAATTGGAAACCTCCCAATGCCTATAATATAGACTGGTTTAAGTGAATGGCAAAGTAGGCCCAACATGAAGTATGGCCCATGGCTTCACAGATTTTGCTGAAACCATAGGCGTCATAATAAAAATCACATCTTATGTAGGTTACAAAAAGAAAAGTCTAGGGCTCTGTCAGAGCACATATCTTTTTTTGTAAGTTAATGTGTTGACTTTTTTGTCTTATAGGGTGCTAATGCCCTGGTTACCTACACCATCATTAGCGGTGCTGACGACAGCTTCCGCATTGACCCTGAATCTGGTGACCTGATAGCAACCAAACGCCTGGACAGAGAGCGCCGCTCCAAGTACTCTCTGTTGGTGAGGGCTGATGATGGTCTTCAGTCTTCAGATATGAGAATCAATATCACAATAAGTGATGTCAATGATCACATACCCAAGTTCTCAAAGGCAGTGTACTCTTTTGACCTAACAGAAGATACGATTCCAGGTAAGACAAAGTTATGCCTAATTATCACTAAACTATCAAAATAATTTTTTCATGTTATGATATTGTTTTTTTTTTAAATTTGTAAGTAATCTCCCTGTTCATATATCAATTTTTAGTAAGAATGTATGTCTTTTAGGAGATAAGATAATAGGGATGGTTTCAGAATATCACATATTCAAAAGATGGATGACCAGTGCTCTAGTCCTTAATTATATATGGCTGCTTAAGTGTTGAGGAGGCTCTCTCTATACACCTCTGTTTGTACTGATCAATTAAAACAAGCCACATTGCACACAATAACATCAATACTTGGGAACTTTCCAAAATTCATACTTTGTTGTCACTAAGTAGATGGATATTTAATATGCCATTGGGTATACTGTGTCCTCAGACTGCACCAGGCTTCCTAGAAACGAAAATCACTGCTTTTTTACGTCAGTAAATATATTTTGCTTAACATTTTATGTGTTTTGCTTGTATGACAGGTTCCATAGTAGCTTCAATACAAGCGACTGATGATGACTCTGGTGTGAATGGAGAAATCACATACACTGTTAGTGATGATGATGAAGATGGCGTATTCTTTCTGCACCCTGTGACAGGAGTCTTTAATGTAACACGTGCTTTAGATTATGAAGTACAACAATATTACATTCTCACTGTATGTGCAGAAGATGGAGGAGGCCAGTCCTCGTGTGTAAGGGTATACTTCAACATCTTAGATATAAACGATAATCCTCCAGTCTTCAGCATGAGCTCATACAGCACTTCCATTATGGAGAACTTGCCTCATGGATCAACAATCCTCACATTTAATGTCACGGACCTTGACGAAGGTATGCATTATCGGCTGGAGGCACTCAAGTAAAATATACAGTAAATGCAATATACAGCTGTATCTAGTTAAGTCTCAAATAGCTTGTTATAAATGCCATTAAAATATTTCTAGTATTCTTAAGGTTAACCTCGTGAAAGTAAAAGTGGCAATATTGGGAAAGGTATGTAGAATTTAGAATTTAGGGTTCATTATTTAAAACTGATAATGATTGTTGTGTTTATGTTCTGTTTAGTTTATCTCTTATCTCGTAATTATCAGCTACTTTCTTTTACCACACACACACTTTTGTCACTCATTCACTCTAGCGACTACAAGGGTCAAATGGTCATGTACTATAGCATTATAAGGTCATGGGAAAGTCATGGGAATATAATATTCAGGCTCCTGCACAAAATCAAATCATTTTCATTGACATGGGCCACGGTATAAGTTATTTCAGGTAATGTGAACTGTTTTGCATTTTTATCTTGTACGGTGCATTTACTTAATGAAACGGCCAAGCAAAAACATGAATGAATTAATAAAAAAATAACTATTCAATTTATAAAGATGCTAAGGCTTTATATGGTCTGAAACACAGCGCCGTAGACAACCATGATCCATGAGCCATTATAGCAGCAGTATTAATAGTGCACAGATGCAAGTACAATATACCCCTCCTTGCCATCATATAAAGACATAGGACCGCAGTGCACATATGAACACAGTAATAATTATAATAATAATAATAATAATAATAAGCATATGTCATGTATGCTGCAATCAAAACAGGCTGATATCAGTGTCAAAGCAATTACATTTGTTAAATGTTTTCACCTCTGCGAAAAAAAATAATATATTGTAATGCAAGGGCTTTATACCTTCAAATAACATAAAAATCTATTGTCACACCAGATGACCAGTTTAAAAATGTCTTCTAAAATACTGGCTTACAGGAGACCATATTTCAATGTATTCAAGCAATGTTAAGTGTTCTTGTCCCTTTGTGCCACGATTCGGGGGATCACCGAAATATAATGCAATGTTTGGGTATGATTATGATCGCTGAGGCATGGTAAAAGCATATGGTTATTTTGTAAAGGCTTGCAGTATGCGTGAATAATACACGAGCCTCTAGTTTGAAGGTAACAATAGTAAGGTCTCTTTATGAATACACAATATACCATGTCTAAAGTGTTAACAAATGGCTTTCCTTTGTGGCATTTGGCACTGTATTAATTCATTAAACTGAGATTAAAAAACAAAAAAATCAGTTATATGGCATATGACATCTGTTTATGACTGTAAATTGTGTCTTTATTTGATAAATTATTAGTTGCAAAAAATAATTAATTTTAAATAGTAATTATGTGAAAATAACCAAGCAGTTTTTTTGCTACTTTATCTACACCAGTGTTACAACTTTTAGGTGACAGATGATAAATGAATGATAGAAAGAGTATTAAAAAGAAACATAAATGCATTTAAGTATTAGGTAAATGGTCTGAAGGGTTATCTATAAGTGTTTATACTAAAAGATACGGTGAGTAGTGCACACGACATCCTATTGAAACAAATCAGCTGTAATCCTCTAGTTAGTTTTTTTTTTTTTTTAATCTGTTATATTTACAATGCCAAACTTTACGGAAGCTTCCGCTTATAAGTTTCTAATTATATAAAACCTGAACTAACGACATCAGATTACAGTTTATTTTAAGTACACAATGATAACTATATATATATATATATATATATATTTTTTTTTTTTTTCACACAGCCTCGGGGCCATTGTATTATGTGTTTATTATTATTATTATTATTTATTTATCATATTCCATCATACTTCACAGCACTGTAAAGTTATTAGCTGTCATCACTGTTAATGTATGATCTGGCTCACTTTTTTACCACTCTCACACCACTGCACCTTCTTTTATCGTAGATGAAAGCATGTCCCGCGGTTTTAGTACCTGTGTTATACGGCGTGTGTTTTAATCATAGCTGTTTCCTGTACACTGGCCTTGCACATACTACACCCTTCCGAGTCATGATAGGCAATGATTAATGCCTTCAGGAACCCACACAAAAGATCCGTCTGCTATTCAGGAAGTTTCAATATACATTCAACTCATTGTGAATATTTAGAACAATTATATTCCCAGTTTCAAAGGAAAGCCGCATAGCTGCTTACCAGTACATATGGAGATGTTACAGATCAGTAACTACATTCATCTGTATTGCACATACTACTTATATCGCCTGGATTCTTCTTTCTTGTCTAAATGGATATAATAACATAGTTTAACTAAAAATGCATATTTATGTACTCAAAACATGATTTTTTAAAATTTAAAGTATAGATATTGTATAAAAAAGAATCCTAATTTCTGTCCATCCCAACCATTGTATGTCAAATGTCCAGTTTGTCAGCCATTGCATAGGCACAGTGGCCAGAACTGTGGCTAACCAAATCATGGCACCTGATGTCTGTAGGAAAGGTTTGCTGAGCACAGAATTGATGATCTTAATGGTGAAAGATGGAAAAAAAATATATGGGGATTCTTTGTGAGATTTTCATATAAATAATCCTTGAGATAAATGTTGCTTTCAACCTGAAATACAGACCCGCATTAAATGTAGAGCCTTTCAGAACTGATTACTATTTGCATGACATAAATGTACAATATACAATTAACCTAATTGATTCCCTACCAAAGCTTAACTAGCTTCCCTAAACTGTAAAGCTGCTTTTATTAATCCGGCCTTTTGTGACATACTTTATAATGGAGCATGCTTAGTAACGGATCCTTCTATCGTTTTCCTGTTGTTGCTTATAGTCATTATGATGTCTATTTTTAATTCAGACTTGATTCAGCTTCACTCAATAGGTTGATAGATATAAATTTTGAGAATCAAAATTATGTAATTTTGAATATATATACTGTAGTGTTTATAACCAGGAGAATAAGCCATATTTCTTGTCTTTCCTTCCAGGTCTGAATTCTGAACTTTTTTACAGCATATCTTCTGGAGATAGTATGGGCCAGTTTCAGATCGATCATAGTGGTGTCTTGAGCATTCGCCAGACCTTGGATCGGGAAAGTCAATCCTTCTATAGTCTTGTTGTTCAAGTGCATGACATGACACCCCCACCAGCATCTAGATACACAAGCTCAGTTGAAGTATCTATCATTTTGTTGGATGTAAACGATAATCCACCAAGGTTTATTTCACCAAAACTCACTTACATCCAAGAGAATACTCCCACAGACACCATTGTTTTCCGGGCACAAGCCACCGATCCAGATAGTGGACCAAACTCTTATATTCAGTACTCATTGCTTAGTTCACTTGGAAACAAATTTGTCATTGGCAATATTGATGGAGAAGTGCGCTTAACTGGGGAACTGGACCGTGAAGATGTTTCCAATTATACCTTAACCATTATAGCTACTGATAAGGGAAAACCATCACTTTCTTCCTCAGTTGATGTGGTCGTTATAGTGCTTGACATCAATGACAATAACCCTCGGTTTTCACAAAGCATATATAAAGTAGAGATTAGTGAAGACACTTTAACTGGAACAGATCTCATTCAAGTAACAGCTTCAGACGCAGATGAAGGTGTCAGTGGAATGGTACGCTACTCTATTATGGAAGGTAATCCAAGTGGTGAGTTCAGGATTGACACTGTTACTGGAGTTATCTCAATTGCCAAACCACTGGATCGGGAGCGGAAATCATCATATTCACTTACTGTCCAATCATCAGACCGTGGAAGCAGCCCTCGTACGGATACAGCAACGGTCAATATACTGCTCTCTGATATCAATGATGTTATGCCTAAATTTGAATTATCCCCATACACGGTGAATGTTCCAGAGAACCTAAAGACATTGCCAAAGATTGTTCTTCAGGTCAGTTGAATCAATAGGAGTTGATGCTTTTTCTACAACTTGGGGGAGTGGGGGGGATCATCTTAAAAACTGGCAAAACTCCAATGGGCATAAGCCTTTTGTAGCCAGTCTAAAGGCGCTGCTGAATTATATCATGAGGGGCAACAACTCTGTTTTCATCCTATAGTTTATCTAAATTTACGGTTGTGGGAAGCTTTGTCATTGAGAACTGCAAATACATTTCACACTATTTATTGCAAAAATGTAGCGATACCATCAAACTACACTTTGAAAAATATGTTGTGATCCAACCTCCAAGGGCAGTCAGGTACATTTATGGAAATTACTTTTTCTCTTGTTAGGTACTTGGGCTATTTTACACAGACACACATTTTTGCTCGGTTTTGGCACTTATATATAGTTTTATTAATACACATAAAACAGGCAATATACATTTGCTAATTAATTATTTTGAAACGTGAGCACCCATTATTGTCATTGTTATTTTTGTTATTATAGGTAGTAGCAAGAGATGATGACCAAGGTCTAAACAGCAGGTTGACATATTCTTTGGCCTCTGGCAATGAAGATGGTGCCTTCAGATTGTCATCAAGTGGACAGTTAAGCTTAATTAAAAGCCTAGATCGTGAGGAAAAAGAGCAATATACCTTATTGATCACAGCTGCTGATTCAGGTACTGTTATTTTGTTATTATGTTTTGTTTACAAATTCTACACGTGTATGTATGTATATATAGTCATTTAAAAAATATATATTATCACTTTAATAAATCGTATTTTGTGACAGTTCTCCCTTTCTTACAAGCTAATTGCCCAATTTATCTAAGATTAACAGTTTTGAACTTTAGTGAACCGATTTCCTCACGTTAAGCTGAAAGCATCATCCATATTAAAAGCCTCTATGTGTTCTGAAAGCTATTATTACTTAATTGATATAACTATGAATAATATATTTGGATACAGTGGTCGTCATTGTCAGTGCACTAAAAGATTTTTTAAAAATTCCTAATGTTTTCATAGAAGTTTATACACTATTGACACAGTTATAATAATAATTGTTATAATTATAAATATAAGATTCCCTGATTGTTTTTTTTTTTGCAGTTGACTTAATTTCATGGTATGCTAAATGCTGCCTTTTAACATATCGGTCTTGTAGAAATGATTCCCATCTGTGCTATCTCATCGAGGTAAATGAGATGGGTATTATTCTCTCAAAGTAAAATGCCTGAATTTTTTCAGCTGAGCAAATAAAGTATCATCGCATGCAAGCAGATGAGTAGTTATTATGTTAATTTTGCAAACCTTCAGGTTGACTGGCACACAGACCGATTCCCTGTGTAGGATTCTGCAATTAGTGTCTTCCAAATTTGCATCCAAATGACTAATATAAGCACGCAACAAAGTACGCAATCAGCGCACAACCAGCAAATACGATTTAAAAGCACCTATCCAAATAATAAATATCGGCTAATATATATAAAAAAATTATATATAATATATAAAAAAAAATAATAAAAAAATTATATATATATATATATATATATATATATATATATCAAAAACATGCTTTTTTGTTTTTCTTTTTTGAGAAAAATACAAAGTATCAAACTAATGTTTACATTCCAATGTTAAGTACCGTTAAATAAATTATTTTGTACAGCAAATTGTCCTCAATCCCCTTTTGGAATACATTAAAATATGTTATTGCTACAAGAATGTAAAAATGATTATGGATTTAGAAGCAATTAATGATGAGTTGTGATACTGGGACCTATTCATGAAACATCTGCACATTGTTTGCTTAGTTGGCTCATGGAAACCTACAAGTTGAACTTTAGTTTACATTTTGTTGATTTGGCCCAATAGCATTATTGACATATAATAAAGGGATTAGAACATATAAGAGCAGAGAATGTTCCCCTTTTTATTTTTATTGTTTTCTATCATGATATGGTATTTCTGTATAGACCAGAGATTTCAACAACAATGAATTGATTTTTTTTTACCCCAATTTTACATGGGTAATTTAAAAGATTAATATTCCCACATGCAAATGCAAGGAATAGCACTTTTAAAACTTTGGAAACTTGGGGACCTCAGAGGCCTCTTCTTCAGATTAAATCATAAATGTATACTTGTGTTAATAAACAGATAACCCCGAAAGTAGAGTGACAATCATCAGTTCCACATTACTGATGATTGCCAGAAAACTAAATAGACATGCTTTTAAAAGTACCAGGCAAGCGTATATTTTTTTTTTTCCTTTAACTGTGATTTCCTTTGTGAAAAAGCCAATGAGAAAATAGTTTTGTTTTTCGCCATCTGGATGAGACTAAGAAAGATAGGTAAACATTACGCTTTGGCCATCCAACAGGAATAGTAAATGTTCCTAAATGTCTTTAACTTATGGGATTCTGTCTTTTGAACATTTTGTTTCCAAGGGAAATTGGAGACATTCCTCTAATCATCATCCTTTTATTTATTGGGTGCATTGATATTGTGCCACACATCTGGACGCCTTCTAACAATCAGTGTCTACTGTTCCAGTGAAAGCTGTCCATATAACATGCAAAGGGGTATTAACAAAAAGCGTAGCTGCATCCAATGAATGCAGGTCAATTACGTACTAATAAGCACCACAACAGCTGGCAGGTATTGCATGGTTATTTCCCGCTTATACGAGGATACGTGGTGATACTGTGTAGCCCAATCATGATTCATTTGTTTATGTGGGCTGGTCCCCCTGAACCAATGAAAAGAAGGGGGCGTGTTCTGTCCAAACCACATTTTATAAAGGATGTCGAATAGGCAGGACACGGATTGATGGATCCTGATGAAGCCGGAGGCTCTGCTGGAGAAACGCGCGTTGGGTTTTTCGTCTTTCTAGTTTCACCCACATACTAATACAAGCTATAGAGGACGGACCTATCCCATTTTTGAACAGGGATAGAATGTAATCCTGCATCGCTATGTTTTGAATAGCAAGCACTATATGTTTCGAGGGTATGGTCCAGTAGCTAGCGGTTATATTGAGTGAATAGGAGTAAGGACAGGGTATAGTACATTTAATTTAGTTATTTAAGAGTGTTTTAATTATTTTAATAAAGGTTATATTTTAATCTTGCATTGCATTTATTTATATTTTTTCTTTTAATGTTTAACATCTCTAGCTGTTCTTCACCGTGCCCCCCAAAAATGTGCAAAGAACCTCCCTCGGGGTGCCTTAATAGCCTACAAGAAAAAATGTCACTGCCTATAAGTGAATTTTTTGTCACCTGTGTAATAGTGTACAATTCAATTTACTTTGTGCATTAATCTTTCTGCCAAAATCACCAGTCACCCATTTAGTTCAGCCTTAATTCAAAAACAAACAAAAGGGTCATGGATAATTTTGCCAGTGACAGTGTTAGCTTTGCCATGGATGACAATTATTCTTGAACCGATGCAGCAGAAAGTAGATAAACAAAGAGATCAGTTTAACGCAGCAAGTGAAACAAGATACAATAATGTATACCCATGCTGTCAGTGGCCCAATTTATCGCGGGCCACCTACTAAAAAACATTCAGCATTTAGACACAAAAGTGATTTATAAAGATGAGTAATCATTTGTTACCAGTAATTATGTGGTGGACGGTTTAAGGGTTTAGTTTCCGTTTGAGGATTTGTCAACCATAATTAAACTGTAGTTTGCAGTGGATCCATTTAGAACATGTGCCTTTAATAGAAAACTATTCACCCATATTTCATGCCAAATTATTATTATTATTAGGTGAACTGATAATAAAGCACACCTAATGCAATGTTGTCCTTTGTGGCAGTTCAAACTTTAAGAAGAAGTCGTCTTGAAAGTTTAGTCCACATATATATATGAACCTCCATTAAAGGTCTTTGGAGTATGTTCTCTTGGGCCAAGCCAGCAATATCTATTTTTCCAGATTAAAAAAATTATGATAAAAGGTATAGTAAATAATTATTGAACAGCATTGTGTCTTACAAAGTATCACTTGCTACTACACATGAACAACAAATCCTTTAGAGAGTACGTCGTTTCACAGAGTTCCAGCCAGCTTTGATGATTTAGGTTAATCACATTTGGAGAAACATTTTTTCCCCTCGTTAGGGCTATTTCTGGGGTGGTAGCATGCGCTCGTCTTTGGCGGAACAACAGACCTTGTCATTTAGCTAAGCCTCGGCATTACTTCTTTTTAGAAAGCATGTACTCCACAACAAGCCACTTTAGCAGTTTACGACATGTTGTACTCGGCACTCACAAGGGGTGCATTGTATATTAATTTGGAAAAGGAAAGACAGTTTTAAGGTTAGCTTTATTTTCCTATGGATGTAATTTTAGATTGTTTACATTGCTACTTTGGGTTACATTACGAGATATTTAAGCTGTGTGCAGTAAAACAAACATGCTTGCTATAAAGTATCAGATATTTTTTTAAGTGAATTTGCCAATTTAAAATAAGATTTGGTGTCCTTCTGTTCTAAACTCCCCAACATCTGTGTATAATATTATTGATACACAATGAATGCACTACAGTGGTACGTTACAAATTTAAAAGTAAATTGATTAAGAATGTTAAGTGAGAAGCGCAGGGAAACGCGCTTGTGTATGGAAGGGCTGTGGGGTGTATTATATTCACTGCAAGATTATCAACCGTTCCCCTCCTTTTACTTTATAATGCAAATCAATTTGGAAAAAGCCTTAACTCTAAAAAATATTATTCATTTCTTCTCTCTTCTTATAATAATAATAATAATAATAATAATAATAATAACTGTTCTCAAAAATATTTATTTCACAAATTTGTAAACTGTATGTCAACTAGAAAAAATTAGAAATCTATTAAAATAAATTATTAACTTATAAATAAATTAAATAAGTTTAAATAAATAATATTTACTGGACAGATATGGTATAGCATAACTCCTATCATTAAATACTGAGTCAGACATTGATGGTGTACAGCATAACTCTCATCACTATACACCAAGCCAGACATTGATGGTAGTGCAGCATAACCCCTGCCTGTTCCACAGCTGCCCCTAAAATATCCTGTGTCACTTTAGCCCCTGAGGTAGCCTGTCTGTGTCACCTCTGCCCCTGAAGCAGCTTGCCTGTGCCAACTCTTCCCCTGAAACAGCCTGCCTGTGCCAGCTCTGCCCCTTTAGTAACCTGCCTGTGCCACCTCTGCCCCCTAAACTGTCTGCCTGTGCCACCTCTGCGCTCTAAGTAGATTCTAGTAGTAGGAGTACTCTAGGAGGGGGAGAAAATTCAGGAAACCCAATTATTTCACATATTTTAGGAGTCACTAGGAGTAGGAATCACTAATTTTGTCATAATGCATCTACAGTGGACATTTTTAACATGTAACCACAAAACTGAATAGAAACAATATTTACAAAAGGAATATGATTAAAGTGGTTGAAAAGTAACACTTTCCAAATAATCCCATGTCATCCATAATATGCATCAACAGCTGACACTGGTTCTGTTTCCATTTGTCCAGCAGATTAGATCTTTCCATGTTTTTGCATAATCTACAATTAACTGTATTGGCAAACTGTTTTATCCTAGGATTAACTCTGTCTGGTATGCCCTGAAAATCTCCTTGTTTGTTCATTTTATACTATCTGCAGCAGTATGTTAGCTTGGATAAAAAAGATACAGCAAGTGATGATCAGAAACATAGTGTGTCAACAATCTTTACTGAGACGTGTTAATCACATGCACTCCAGTTAATTCTCTTAATGGTATAAAGAGACAAAAGGCATCACATTTTAATCACCTTATGGGCATCATAGTGTTGTTAGAACACAATACACAACAGCTGTTTTTGTAGTTGAATTAGTACCATTTATAATAAAATTGAATTATACAAATTCTAGATAAAGATAGAATGTCTGTTTCTTGTCAATCCTCCTTATGCCTCCTATTAGTCAAAATGATTGTTTTCTAGGGGCACCTGATGTGTTCTTCCCTTCTCCTGCTCCAGTCAGATCAGATCCGTAGTACATTGTAGGTTATGTGAGTTACTTAGGATGATTATACAATTATCTCAAAAAAGAGGTCTATAAAACTTGATCAGTTGTTTTCTTACATTGCTCTTTATCAGGAATATAAATAGAAAATAAATATATTTATATCAAAAACACTGCTCCTAATTGTAAACATGTTAACAGATTTTACATACTGAACCTAAAATATTATATATATATATATATATATATATATATATATGTTTAATAATTTAGAACAAAAAAAGACAACCATTCCACCAGCTATGTAATTGATAAATATGATTTTGATAAAACTCGGTACCCTTTCTATGTAATGTTTAGCAACTCGGGTGGAGAGTTACATTAAATATGGGATTGCTGGCGTGAAGTAATAATTATTTTTTTTTTTAAAAAAAACTTTCCTTTTGTGACTATACTCTGAAGATGTCTAGACTGAAATTATTTTTGAAAGCAAATTAAAAAAAAGAAAACATTTTTCCCAAAGAATATTCAAGGTCACAATTTTTTTTACTACCCCTGTCATCACCGTTTGATCAGCTTTTTTTGACTATTTAGTCTGATTTGGATGCTTTTAAGTGATTGCTAAACCACGTCAACTTTGTTACAATAGCCCTGGTTCCCTTATTGTTTTTAAGTGGTCATCAAAATATAATATTTGTGGATAAGACTGGGACTAGGAAGCATGTCTATTTATGTATACCTTTTTTTTTTTCTGCTAAGCCCCAACCCCCATATCTTCTCCTGGAAGCATCTTGCTTCAATGAAATCATTATAATAGCGGTAATAATCTTCTTGTCTAAATCTATTGACTAAAGCTGATTTAGAAGAGTTACGCCACTTCAATTACACCGCAGTCCCTCTAGTAACAATTATTTTTTTTTGCATTTATTTCAGGAAAAATAACATCAAATTCATGTAAAGTTTGATGAAAATCAAATGTAATGTTTAGCTAGCAACAAAGTAACAATAAGACCTAATGCGAATCTTGTGTTAAAAGCTTAATAATACCATGATAAAAGTTTAGTGACATGTACTTGACAACCTTTCTTTGCATTGAGACTTTTGCTACATCTGGGAAAACAACTAATTTACATCTGTTCACTGAATCATAGATCATTCACTGTGAATTAATGATAACTAATGTGACATTCATTTTGTTCTGCTCAGAGCCTACTTATGTATGTCCAATGCTACATGACACTAGCCTTCATTGCAATTGTGTGCGTTTATATTTAAGCACAAAAGCCCTCATCATGTAGATTATTGTCAAGGGATGCTTTAACAAAGATTTTCTGGTGGTCCGCTGGTAAATGATTAAAAACCCAGGCCTCGTGAGTAACCGCTCTTGCAGCGAGATCCTGAATTCTGGGAATAGAGCCTGACCAAGAAAAACAGAATCTCTTACCACAAATATGATATTGGTATTAGGCTCAGACTACATAGTTAAACGGTTACCAACTTGCTGCTTTTCCATGGGGCCGGTGACCTCACTTGCAAATTATTCTTTTGCTTACACTTCCCACCACAGATGTCAGAATAGTAGATGTATTTTGGGGTCCTAAATTTTAGGTTCCTATTAAAAATGGATAATAACAATAAAATACTAGATTTTCAAGACAAATAATGTAATTTGTGATTGAGTAAATTCAAAGTAGTTAAAAATTATTTTTACTTTGGATTCAGAAAAAAGTATGTCTTTGGGGCCATTTTTGTCTAACTGGTGGCTCATGGGCCAGATGAACATTTATCTGTATAAGATCAGTGTTATCCAATGTTTTAAATGTGGACCGAGCAATGACCCTAAATAGTGTAGTCTGTGATATGAAATAAGTGTGAGGGAGTGCTATGAGAGAGGTCTGGGCGGATGGACGCAGAGACCCTCGACTCGGTTTTGTACTTTGGGTTGGTTTTAAGGATATTTTCTGCTAGTTGGATCGGAGGTGTGGAGTGGACACCAATAATTTTATTATGGTTATGGGTAGGCATAATAGTGGGAACTATCTAGAAAAAAGTTGGGGAAATGTTTTAGGCCGTAATGGTGTTATTTATGATTAAAAGGGCATTTTGTGTTTTCCACCTATTTTCAGTGTATGAAGAACAACGTATATGTCTATTTTTGTAACCAATAATGTACATTGTGAAGTGCAATTTGTATATCTAGGAAACTGAACTATTTATCTTCCAAGTTGACGAATACACTTATTAGTATCCGCCAGTTAATTTAGTTTTCAAGAAACATGATATACTTTATTCTTAGGGGCCTTGGCACAGATCTCAGCACATTGTATTATCATCAAGATGAACGGATGTTAATTTGGTATCCACTAATTGCCTGGATTTTAGTGGATTCAACTGTACATCTAAATGGATGTACATCTATTATGGATTAAAACATCTTTTTTAATTGTATTTGGCTTGCAAATCAACTATCCAAATTAGAGAGATTCATCTTGAAATCCCTGAATCCTTGCAATAATATGATACTCCAAGACCCTCTGGGCTTGTAATTATTGTAGAGGTTTAGGATTTTGCCAATTAACATAAAATCAAACACTTAATCCTGAAAACCTGCTGTGTTTGCAGCCCTGAACAAGCAAACAACTATGCGGTTGTTGTACGAAAGTCAAAAGTGAAACTGTGAAGTCATTAGAAATGATATAAAAATTATTCGTGCACCTGAACACAATAATTCAGGAGGGATTCCTTTTTTTTAATATTTATTGCTAAAACAAGGAATCATTTGTGCCCTGATGTTTATAGTTGCTGACAAATTAAGAATGGCCAATGGCGGTCTTATATTTAATTTTAAATTAAAAAATCATAAGCTATGTTTGGGAATCAAGAACACCTGGCCACATGACAAAAAGAAAGGTGTGAAATTACTCAAACTAATATGTCTTTCATTGCAGAAAATGTATACTAATTAAGGACATGCAGTGTGCTGTATTATGTGTCATCTGTGGGGAATTCTATAATATAGCCATGCAATACATATACATATGTATATATATAAAAAAATAATGTGTATATATATATATATATATATATATATATATATATATATATATATATATATACACACAAGTAATGACAAATGTAATTGATAACTATTTTTTGATTTTTTTATAAATGCCAAAAATTATTTATGCAACACAAAAAGTCACAGAAATTGGCGGACCCGATGATCAGGATGAAATATTATGACATCTTGGTATATTCATCCTATATAACACTATATAAACTCTAAATATTATCTAAAACTATAAAATAAAAGAGTGTTTTTTGACTCACTGTGCCAGGTATTGCATGTACAGAACAGCTACAAATATTTCAGTCCAAAAGGGATCCCAGAATAGGCCGCAGAGGATATAATTTCATTATTGTGCACAACGAAGGACAGAGGCTCACATTTCTCTGTAAAAGCAATTTAAATTCCATAGCACCGCTTCTAGGCAGTTTACCTTTCTGGCTGCATCCTAAACCATTATTTTAGTAAAAAAAAATGCTTGTTCTTTTGGAAATTTTGTAAATTCTTATAAGAATCCCCCACCTACATGCAGAAAGTACGGTAAACATTTTAGGTAACCCTCTATTGTAGTATAAATGTATGATGTGTAAATACTTGTATGTGATATATTTTTTCGATATTTTTTTTGCAGGGAACCCAGCTCTTACAGGAACAGGTACCATCACAGTGAACGTCGATGATATCAATGACAACAAACCTTTGTTTGCCTTAAGTCAACACTTTATAACAATCCCCGAAGATGCACCTACAGGAACAGACATTCTGCTGGTAAATTGTTCAGATCCCGATGCTGGTGTCAATGGAGTTATCCGGTAAGTTCTGCACGCTTTCTGCTACTGTAACACCTGTTGTGTTAACCCTTTCAAGCGCATTTGCTTAACACGCATAGATGCCGCTCCTGCTTTTAGGGTTTTAAGGGTTACAGCTTTTCCGTTCGACCCCCTGCCGTTGAAAGCCTCATGCTGACAGCACTTTTCTTTCATTTAATATATTTATCATCATTTTTTTTTCTTAACAGGGTAATGAGGATGTTAACTAATATTGACAGACCTAACGCTACCTACTGTGTACTGCAAGAATTCAAAGTAATCTTTTAGTGGTTGTTAATGAGGTTGTCTTGGATGAGGGGTTTATTGGAAGTTTGCAAGCGTTTACCAACTTGGCAAATGGTTTATATTTTGTATTAGTAGTGGTAAAAAATATACATAAATATATATATATATATATATATATATATATATATATATATATATATATATATATATATTTGTACATTACTTGGATAAGCATTTATTGGCAAGTTTAAAAAAAAAAGTTAATTAACTATATATGGTTGCTGGATAGTAATGAAATGCACATAAAACCAGTATTAGGTATTTAATATTTCATAAGGCAAGTTATTTACTTTGGATGCAACATATCAAGAGTGAGGATTCAGCTGGCGTGGTTGTAATATTAAAGTAATTTAAAATGATCATAGAGCTTTCTGTATTGTTAATAGTATATTTAATTATCCATTTTTGGATTCATTTACCAAATAGCTACATTTTAATGAGCTCTTTCCATGATGAACTCGGTTGGACCAAAAAGACTATTTGGCATTCAGTCTTGGGGTTCTTTGTATTGTTTGAAATTTAGTAATTTGTCTGCATAAAAAAATATAATTATATCAACATTATTAATGTATATTTTTTATGTATGTGTTTACTGCCCCGATTAAATTGCACTTAATAAATAAAAGGTAATAATAATACTAATACATTATTATTGTTGTTATATATTTTGACAGATACAGTTTGATTGGTGGAAATTCCCAGTTTACTATTAACCCTTCCACTGGTCAGATCATCAGCAGTTCAATGTTGGACCGAGAAATGAAAGACATTTATACTTTGCTTGTTGTGGCTACCGATGGGGGATCCCCTGCCTTGACAAGTTCAACGAATGTGACCATCACTATTCTTGATGTGAACGACAACCCACCAAGATTTTTGCATCATCCATATGTCACCTACATTCCATCACCTACTCCTTCAGGTAGTGATATTTCCCATATTTCCCATTTTTAAGCATATGGTTATATATATATAAGATTGATTTTAGTGCACTTTTACAAGGAAGCCCCATCTGCCCTTTAAAAATGAGTCCATCCTTTTGTATGAGTAAACTATGAAAGGGGAGTCATTGTAAAATGCCAAAAAACTGCAGCCTTTAGGATGCAACACCCTGCATCAAAAAGGGGTTAATGTTATTCCCAAGTTCCATGATACTTATTTTTTTCACGTGGCTTGTCTTAGTTTAGTAATGAATATTGTTTTTTTCCCTATTTGCTTTCAGACTCTTTTGTGTTTGCTGTGACGGTAACTGATGAGGACATTGGTTCAAATGCAGAACTTTATTTTTCACTAAAGGGACGGAACTCCAACAAGTTTCTCATTGACCCCATACGAGGAACTATCAGCACAGCAGAAGCTTTAGAGGGTCCTTCTGAAATAACAGTTTCTGTCCATGTGAAAGATGGCAGCCTTAATTCAAAGGCTGATTCTACCACAGTGACTGTGAGGTTTGCTAACAAAGCTGACTTCCCTCAAATACGAGCTGATCAGAAGACCTTCACATTTCCGGAAAGTCAAGAAGTAGGCACCCTCATTACAACATTGTTTGGCTCATCTTCCAGAGGAGGTTCCTTGTCCTTCTATATAGCTAGTGGTAATTTTGGAGACACATTTCATATAGATGAATTGAACGGCCAGCTTTACATCAGAAACCCACTGGATTTTGAAGCCATTTCTAAATATGTGCTTTGGATCGAAGCTAGAGATATGGGCTTTCCTCCATTTTCCTCTTATGAGAAATTAGAGATAACAGTTTTGGATGTCAATGATAATCACCCGCAGTTTAAGCAAGATCCAATCATAGCTGAAATAATGGAAAACCTTTCACCACGGAAAATAGTAGCTGTCTCTGCCAGGGATAAAGACAGTGGATCTAATGGGCAGATAGATTATACCATAGTGGATGGCAATAAAGATGGTTATTTTCATATAAACAGAGTTACTGGAGAGGTCCGAAGCACCAGGCCCCTGGATCGAGAAAAGGTATCTCAGCATACTCTAACCATCAAAGCTTCTGACAGGGGTACCCCATTACAAAGCTCAATAGTAAAAGTTATAATTAACGTTTTAGATGACAACGACAACGCTCCAAGATTTTCTCAGATATTTAGTGCAACTGTTCCCGAGAACGCGGCTTTAGGTTACATTGTCACCCAGGTAACTACCTCAGATGTAGACGCTGGGGCAAATGCTGTCAGTAGATACACAATCACTGACACAAGTCTTCCCTTTCACATAAACGTCAACACAGGCGTGATCTCTGTAAGCAGGCCCTTAAACAGAGAGGATTATGATCGCTATATTGTACGGGTTACTGCCCATGATTCAGGGTGGACAGTAAGCACAGATGTCACTATATTTGTAACTGATGTCAACGACAATGCTCCAAGATTTAGTAGGCCATCCTATTATTTAGACTTTCCAGAAACAACTGAAGCCGGATCTAAAGTTACTGAAGTATTTGCATCAGACCCAGATGATGGATTGAATGGTCAAGTGTATTATTTTCTTAAATCTCAATCTGAATTTTTCCGTATTAACTCAACTACAGGTGAAATATTCAACAAGCAGCATTTAAAGTATCAAAATCCGAGCGTGTCCGGTAATGTTAATATCAACAGGCACAGCTTTATCGTAAGTGCTTCTGACCGAGGCAACCCTCCAATTATGAGCGAAACTACAGTATCAATCAACATTGTTGACAGTAATGACAATGCCCCAAAGTTTCTGTTGAGCAAATATTTTACCCCCGTTGCTAAAAATGCAAAAGTAGGTACAAAATTAATTAAGGTAACAGCGATTGATGAAAAGGATTTTGGTATGAATTCTCAAGTAGAATACTCCCTGTCAACAGAAAATGCTAATGGTAAGTTTCAGGTTGACAAAGAAAGCGGTTGGATCACAGTGGTTTCATCTCTTATGGTGGACATCAATAAAAACTTTATCTTGAGAATAACAGCAAAAGACAAAGGCAATCCACCATTATCATCTCATGCAGTGGTTAATATAACCGTGACTGAGGAAAATTATCATACCCCAGAATTTTCGCAGAGTCATATAAGCATAACAGCCCAAGAAAGTCACACAGTTGGTACAGTTATAAGAACTCTGTCTGCGAGGGATAGGGATTCTTCAATGAATGGAATAATCACGTACAACATCACTTCAGGAAATGAAGCTGGCACCTTTGCAATTAACTCTTCCACAGGGGCATTGTCTTTGTCAAAGGGTCTGGACTATGAACTTTGCCAAAAACATGACTTAACCATCAGTGCCACCGACGGTGGATGGGTGGCTAAAACAGGATACTGTGTTGTTACAATTCATGTTAAAGATATTAATGATAATCCACCTGTATTCAGTGCAGATGAATATTTCCCTACAGTACAGGAAAATGCTCCAAGTGGCACAACTGTCATTCGCTTAAATGCGACAGATATAGACTCTACTCCAAATGCCGTTATTGCATATTCCATACAGTCTTCAGATAGTGACCTTTTCGTGATTGATCCAAACACAGGCGTAATCACCACCCAAGGTTTTCTTGATTATGAAACAAAGCAATCATATCATCTAACGATAAAAGGCTTCAATGTGCCAGACGAAGATCGCTGTAGTTTTGTCACCGTTACAATCCAGCTAGAGGGAGCAAATGAATACGTACCTCGGTTTGTATCAAAGATGTATTATTTTGAAGTCTCTGAGGCTGCCCCTAAAGGAACAGTCATTGGGGAAGTGTTTGCAAGTGATCGTGACTTAGGTATTGATGGAGAAGTCCACTATTTAATTTTTGGAAGCAGTAAGAAAAAAGGGTTCCATATTGAGAAGAAAACAGGCAAGCTTTATGTATCAGGTGTTCTAGACAGAGAAAAGGAAGAAAGAATCTCTCTGAAGATTCTAGCTAAAAATATTGGAAACATTCGAGGAACTGATATAGATGAAGTAAATGTCAACATCACTGTGCTTGATGCAAATGACCCTCCTGTTTTCAGCCTAAAGCAATATAATGTTCAAATCAGTGAAGGAGTTCCTCCCGGTACACATGTCACTTTTGTAAGTGCCTTTGATTCTGATTCAGTCCCAAGCTGGAGCCGGTTTTCTTATTTCATCGGTTCTGGGAATGAAAAAGGTGCCTTCTCTATTAATCCACAGACTGGGCAAGTTACCGTTACAACAGATCTGGACAGAGAAATAATGCCTATTTATAATCTAACAGTTTTAGCCATTGATTCAGGAACACCCTCTGCAACAGGAAGTGCATGCCTTGTGGTATCTTTAGAAGATATTAATGATAATGGACCCATGTTATCCATAACTGAAGGAGAAGTAAAGGAAAACCAGAGAGCAGGAACTCATGTGATGACACTGCAGTCTTCAGACTTAGATCTTCCACCAAATCAAGGTCCATTTACGTATTACCTCCTGAGTACTGGACCTGCTACAAACTATTTCAGTCTAAGCCCAGGAGGAATTCTTACCACAACAAGAGAAATTGATAGGGAACAGATTAATGAGTTTTTCTTATCTGTTGTAACTAGAGACTCTGGTTTTCCGCAAATGTCTTCCACGGGAACTGTCCATGTGAAAGTTTTAGACCAAAATGACAACCCTTCAGAGTCCCGAACAGTGGAGATTTTTGTCCATTATTTCGGTAATCAATTTCCAGGTGGTACTCTTGGCAGCGTTAAGCCTCAGGATCCAGATGTCTTGGATAACTTCCATTGTTCTCTAACATCAGGGGTGACAAGTCTCTTTAATATTCCAGCAAACAGTTGTGATCTTAATTCCCAATCAAGATCCACAGATGGAACGTTTGATCTCACTGTTCATAGCAATGATGGAATGCACAGCTCAGTCACCAATAATGTTCGAGTTTTCTTTACAGGTTTTAGTAATTCTACAATTGATAACAGCATCCTCCTTCGAATAAACATACCAAATGTTAAAGACTTTTTAACAAATCATTACCTCCACTTTTTACGCATTGCTGGTTCTCAGCTAACTGGGCTAGGGACCGCTGTACAAATCTATGGGATCTTTGAGGAAAATAACCGGACTTTTGTCATGACAGCCGTAAAACGAAGTAACAATCAATATGTTAACCCCAGTGGAGTTGGTACATTTTTTGAAAGTATAAAGGAAGTGCTGTTTAGACAAAGTGGAGTATGGATAGAATCTGTGGATCACGACTCATGTGCTCATAATCCTTGCCTTAATGGAGGAAACTGTATGAGGAGGCTTGCTGTGAACCCTACAATAAAGATCACTGAAAGTGTTCCTGTAATTTTAGTGGCAAATGAGCCACTCCAGAGTTTTATCTGCAAATGCATGCCGGGATACGATGGAAATTTATGTGAGACTGATATTGACGAATGTTTACCACTTCCATGCCATAATGGTGGCACCTGCCATAATTTGGTGGGAGGATTTTCCTGTAGCTGCCCTGATGGTTTTACTGGAATTGCTTGTGAGCGGGATATCAATGAATGCCTTTCCAGTCCATGCAAAAATGGCGCTGTTTGCCAGAATTTTCCTGGAGGCTTCAACTGTGTCTGCAAAGCTGGATCTACAGGTAAGAAAATAAAAAGCACATTCTTACTTCCAAAGTATGAAAATATTATTGATGCACTTGAAGAATATATCACTTCACACATCATGCTTATTACTAGTTTTATAGCAGTATCAACTTTATACTTTAAATTGTAATGCATTTAAAAAAACTGAATGGTACATATAATCATTAAAGCTGTAGCCGGAGCTTGAATATATTTCACATGACTAAGCATGGAGAGTTGGTCATATTAACTCCTTAAAACCACTATGTACCAGTGAGGTTAGTCTGCAAAATTGACTGTCCCTGCATAAAAATTCACTGCATTATACACGTCCCACATAGCCCTTCTTGGAAAAGATCATCACTGGGGTTTGCCTTAATAATGTATAGTGGAGACGGGGAGTTTAAATTTGCAACTATCCTTCAACCTTCTGGTTTAGTGTTAGCTCTCAGATGAGTTTTGGGTAATGGTAAGCAGTGGGAATCCTAATGGATTCCATTGCCTTTGCAAAGGTACAAATCATGAGAAATAAATGTCCACATAAAAATACCTTAAAATGAAAGATTATTATTTATGCAAAGATAAAACCAAGACATCCATGTCATTAATGACGTTAGCCAAAGGTCAAGGAGTGTTGCTATTCTGGAATGCTGCAGTAAAAATTAATAATATGCAGGAATAATGTAATGTCATCCATCATTTACCTATCCATCTATAATCTATCCATCAATTGTTCCCTACGTAGCCAAAATATTTGTTTTGATCACGTTAGGAAAAAATGCCCACAATTCTCTGTTAATTCATTTTTAGATGCTTTTAAATCTCTACGGATACGAGTATTTGACAGATCGGAACCATATTGCTAAGGCATTCCCCTTTTACCAAATGATTCATTCTGACAGTCTTTCTTTTCTTTAACATATGGAATTACCATTACACTAAAAATTCCAAATTAGGATCAAAATGCATAATAATGTAATGTGATTCTCCTCCATCTTATAGTAAATGTATATGTTATATATACATATATATACATATGTTATATATAGTAAGTGAATATGGTTAAATTTAATGTGTTTTATACATATTTAACAAAAATCCTTGGAAATACACTAAATGGACAAAAGTATTCACCAACGGGGACCATAAAGACATGATCGGATGAGTTTGGTGTGGAAGAAATTGGGCCGCACAGAGCCCTGACATCAACCCCAATCGACCACCTTTGCTATGAACTGTAAGGGAGATTGTGAGCCAGACCTTCTCATACAACATTAATGCCTAACCTCACAAATGCTCTACTGGATGAATGGGACGAACTTCCCAACAGAAACACTTCAAAATCTTCTGGAAAGCCTTCCCAGAAGAGTGGAAGCTGTTATAACTGCAAAAGGGGGGACCAACTACATATTAATGTCTATGTATGTCATCAAAGTCCCTGTTGGTATAATGGTCAGGTGTCCCAATACTTGTGTCCATATAGTGTATTTCTTACATTGCTGCTGTTAATCTGCATATTAGAGGGTTTGTATATCACAGCAGTAACAAAATATAAGAACCTAAGTATTCTGAGACTGAGGTTTTGAATTGGTTCTTTCTGCAGAAATGTGGATAGAATTGGTCTCTTATAAATCAGAAGCAGATAATATAGTATAGGTCAGGCATGTCCAAACTTTTTTCGAAGAGTGCCAGATTTGATGAAGTGAACATGTGCGAGGGCCGACCATTTTGCCTGACATTCTTTGAACCATTAAAATTAAATGCAAATTAACTATTGTATGCAATGTTTATTGAAAACGGCATACTTTTAATTTTGTGACTTGGATGACAAATCTAAACAGGTGTTAAATCAGTCTGTCTTTAATATAAAAAAAAAACAGATCTATATTTGGGCAACTTATCTGGGGGGCCTTTTGCACATATGCAGTCTTAGAGCTCTTAAAAGAAGCAGAGACTAAATAATGGTACATTTAAATATTTTGTTGGTGAAACAAGGGACTATATAAGGATACTCATAGAATTTTGTCATTTGCAGGTAAACTCTGTGAATCTGCTATTAATTACTGTGAATGCAACCCATGCTTTAATGGGGGATCTTGCCAAAGTGGAGTGGATGGATATTACTGTCATTGCCCTTTCGGTAAGTTTAAAGATTCATCCATATTGCTTCTTGTCACATACATTTATGTCTAGTCATCAATCCTACATGTTCAACCCCTGTGTCCTCAGTTAGTAAAATGAGTATATATATATATATATATATATATATGTATGTATGTGTGTATATTTTTATTTATTAAGAATTAACGGATGTACTTTTCCATCTGAGAGAATAATAAAAGTGCAGTTGTATAAAACATACAGTAACCACAGTATATGTATGGTGGCTGGCTGTAGGTGAGATGGGGTCAAGGTATGGGTAGATCATAGGGTTTAATGTTTAAATAATCCCTTGTGTTTCTTGCGGCACTTATCAAATCTTAGTAAATTTGCCGGCAACCTACAAAAGTGCTAATTAAATTGGTAAAATAATGGCAGGTAAATCTAGATGTATTCAGTAAACTAGATGCCTACATAGTAACATATTGTAAATTTGATATATAAATAAAAGCAATTGGTAAAATTATTGTCAGTTAATCATGAGTAGAAAATACATCTAGTGGTTGACGTCACTGGGTCCTGGTAAAAAGTATGTAACGTTAGATTAGGTTATTATTAAGTATTTTGTTATTTTAGCATTTTACATTAACTAGATGACATGCATCAGTAGCCTCGCAATTTCCTGCCTATTTTGTAGAATTGATAAAGAAAACAAGCCACAGAGATTCACTAATTTTCACTACGTTCTTACATTATTAATCCCATTCAACATGTGTAATGCACCCATTATAAAAAGATTAAATTCTCTGGGGAGATAAAAAGCTTTTAAAAGCACATTTCCCATTTCATTAACTTTCACATTAGGTAGAACAACTGAATGCAATTAACAGACTGTATAAAAATCGCAACGGCGTGTGCGTGTGTATATTATAGTTTATGGGGGATATATTTGTTATATATATATATATATATATATATATATATATATATATACACATATATATATATGTGTGTGTGTGTCTGTGTGATTTACAGCAGACATAAATCAGCATGTTTAAAGTATGCAGTCTGAAGAATCGGGCCATTTTAAATTGCATAATCATTATTAATCTAATTAATAGTGTTTAATGGGAAACTCTCATCATTTTTATTACTAGTATCACATAAAAAAAATTACTTGTGCTATTTGTTTTTTTAAACAGTTCTATTTTTTTGCATGACATTTCTTTTTCCAGCTACGGCTACGCATTAGTCATTTGTATGTATTCTAGCTCTGTTATATATCTAGGTCATTTCTAAATTTATAATAAAAAAGATCAATAAAAAAAAAAGATGATGCTACAACATTAACAGCCGGTAACATTCCAAGTGGAATAAACTATGAAGTCACAATGTTTCTGTATTACCTTTTATCATATCTCATCTTTAATTGTTTGGAAGCACATTACTCCGTAAATGCCAATATCATCAAGTATTGGAAAGAAAACAGCTGAGAAGGTCAAAGAAAGATGCCTTTAAAATAATTAGAACTATGTCTTCATACGTTTTGGAAGTGTAACTACTTTAAATCACTTCTTTCCATTCCCTTTTAAGCCAGGAAGATATTTTTTTGGAAGGCAGTTACCTCATAAGTTAGTGTATGTTTTCCAGTTTTTGCACAAGAATATAACCTTATTTATCAACTCTATGATCAGCATTTCTTGGACGCATGAATAAAAAGGACAGTTAATTAGTTATCTTGGAGATGTTCTTAAGTTTATAAAGTAAACAAATCATTAACAAGGAAATATTGTATGTGAAAGACAGAACTAGCATAGTTGTGTGCAAAGAACGCTCCTAGAACACAGAAGGTTCGGTCCCAACACAATCTGTTCTCACAGTGCTAATGGTTCTAATGCCCTTTTTGTGTTTTACATTGGAGTTTCTGTAGTGTGTTCCCTGTTCTTTATATTATAGTAGTATTAATATATATATATATATATATATATGTTAAAAATATAAAAAATGTAATTATAAATATCAAACCTGAGTTTTAAGTATTAAGACTGTTAACTCATGGAAATAAATAACTCCCAAAGGCAGGGGCGTAACTAGAACCCTCAAGGCCCCGGCCTCTGTCTCCCTGCTCTGCTGCGGTGTGCATGGCTTCACTGCCGAGCGCCGGCATATGACGTCACACTGAGCGCCGGCACCCGAGACAGACGCCTCACGCTCCCACCACTGCGGCGGCAGGGAGCAGAGGAGACTGAAGGGCGCCAAGCTGTTGCTGAAAACGACCGCTTGCCACCCCTTGGACCCCCCTGACTGGCAGAACTCCAGGGCCCAGTCGCAGTCGCGACCCTGGTAATTCCGCCACTGCCCAAAGGTTTCAACAAGAAACGCATAGGGATCTGCCTGTGAGGTATAAAGGTAACCAGTACAAGAAAAAGAAATCCGCACAACACACACAAACACAATAGCAGGAGCTGTAAATTCCTCGTTTTGTTTTTGAAAATGTTATTTCCATACCTGGAAACTTTCCAGGGTAGCCTACCTGGAGCTCTCCTGGGGCAGTTGCTTTGTGAAGGGGTGGTGAAGGCCTATTTATTGGCAGGGATAGCTAGATGCAGTTCCCTAAACAGCCTACATAACTATTGATCTATTTAAACATGGCTGTGTAAACGTCTACACATTTTAATACCTAGTTGATTGAAATGTTTTAGTAGATTTTTTTATTAATTTATTTATTGCTGGTACATTATGGGCAGCAGTTAGATTTTTCTGCAACTGCACGTTTGCATTGGTGGCATTTATTAGGGAACATAGCGCAGCGTATTCCCATTGGAGATGAATGAGACCCTTCACATTTCCAGATGACACTGCTTTTTGCATTTTAACTAGATTATTTGATACAGTTCACTAAAACGTATAAGAACAGGATTAAAGGTTTACCAGGACTTTGTAAAAAGGTAAGCCAACTTCCCCGACTTTTATGCATCGTTAATTTCTTTTCTTTTCATGGAAAATATGCAAAAGAAGAAATCAGGCACAAGTTAAAATGAAAAATGAATCTGCTGCAATTTTCTGGCTTGAAGTGGTTCCATTGCTTTCCATGTGAAAGTAAGCTTAAGAAACCAGAAGGAATGAGAGACACCGTATGATTAATGAAGTGTAGGAAGCGGCATTCGACTTGCTTGCAAGGGAAGAAAAACATTATCACATAGCCGGCTAGTGAAACCATCTCTTATACAAAGAACTTTACCTGACTTTTGAATCCACAGTACTAACTTTGTTTTAGCCTCACCATGGTCAGCTAATGAAGTTACCGGTAGAGGTTAAAGAAAATACAGGAGGGTTGAAATAAAACACAGCTGGAAATCATTTTATAAAATGAACTCTTTCGTCATGTTAACAATATACCATAGCGTAATCTTCCTAAATTTTCACACAGAGAATGGATTCAGCTATGCTTCAACGGTAGAAATTATGTTATTCTAGCAAATTACTGTACTGCCAAGACCTACAGGGAAATTGATTATAATTGTCTGATTGTTGTGAGAAAGTATATAACGAGAACACTACTATAAAACCAAGAAGTCTCATTTTTGATTGTTTATTCTTTTGTAGGGGTCTTTGGAAAACACTGTGAATTAAATAGCTATGGGTTTGAAGAGCTGTCCTACATGGAATTCCCAAGTTTGGATCCAAACAATAACTATATCTACATAAAGTTTTCTACCATCAAAAACAATGCCTTGCTTCTTTATAATTACGACAACCAGACTGGTGATACTGCAGAGTTCCTGGCCCTGGAAATAGTAGATGAGAGGATGCGATTTTCCTATAATCTCGGTGGTGGAACCTACAAGCTTACAACAATGAAGAAGGTGTCTGATGGACAGTTCCACACAGTGATTGCACGCAGAGCTGGGATGGTATGAAATATTATTCATTTTTTAAGTACCATTAACATAGGTGTGTGGGTGAGATAAAGGAGCTCTTACGATGTTACATTCTAGTCAGTGTTTGAGGAGGAAGTTGAAGAGTAGGAAAGGACTACTTGAACGGGGATGAGCTGATAGACTAAAGGGGGCAGAACCTGGGTGTGTAGTCATTGTGGCCAAAAATCGCTCCCTTGCCTCAAAATTAAATATATCTGTGTGGAAGCAGCGCTCCATGTGGAATTTCAGGATTTAAAGTTTTTTTTGTAGGAAACAGTATATTCTGTTAATGGTTTAATGACGGGAATGCACACTTATTCAATTAATGATACATTTTAACTGCTTATATTACAACATGACTCTTACCAAAATCACTTGACTGTCATTTAAATATTTCAGCTATTTATTTGAAAAGCATATACCTTTTTATAATAAGCGTTACAACAGATACATATGGAATGCATTGAAAACTCACCTTATAAAGAGAAATGGAACGGTGAAGAGTATTAGTGATTAATAACATTTGGATCTTAAAGTTTCCATGATTACAAAATTATTTAAACATTTGTTACAGTTAACTTAGTTAGTTGTGATAAAACTGTTTGTATAACCTCTATTTGCAATGTTAACGTAGCGCAGCTTTCCATTGCATGGGGCCTGCTTAGTGAAATACTCTTTGCTTGGTGAAGATCCTGTATAGGAAACCACAGATCATATTTCCTGTTAAACAACACATATTGTCCTTAAAATAGAATATATATATATATATATTTAAAATAAAATAAACAGCTTACCAATGTTTTATATTAAAATAGACCAGACTGCTTTAGACCATTTCATATGTATCTCAGTATTACTGACTAAAATAACATATGAATGGTGATGGTGTCCACAACTCATATTTGAGTGTTGAATATTGTAAGAAAGAATGGTCATCCTTCTAACAGTTATTTATTTTCCCTAAACTATGCATATTTCCTGTACTTTAATCCAAAAAAGTTTCCATATAATACCTCACCCTGTTCTTTAATCTTTATGATGCAAGCCCCAAGAAAATAAAGTGTTTTCTGATAAATTCTAAGAAGTAGATCATCACTCCCCATTTTACTAGGCCATATGCTAAACCATCTGTACCGTGTTTATGTCTTTATGAAGAGCCTGAGATCTCGACCCAATAATTTGAAGAGTGACTTATGAAGTGGCATTTTATGCAAGCTAGATTTCCATATATATATTTACTCACAAAGTCCATTACACACCATTCCAAATGTTCCAAGCCTGGTGCTAGTAACCAGCAGTTTCCATACAAAACACTCTCAAAGGATGCTGACCATCCTTTGAGAGTGTTATATATATATATATATATATAGTACTGTGCAAATGCTTTAGGTAAGTGTTAAAAAATGCAAAGTGAAGAAAAATCTAAATCAAATCTATATCTGGTGAGATCACCCTTTGCCTTCAAAATGGCATAATTTCTTCTAGGTACACTTGCACACAGTTTTTTAAGGAACTCAGTAGGTGGGCTGTTCCAAACATCTTGGGAGAACTTACCACCGTTCTTCTGTGGATTTATGCCGCCTCAGTTGCTCCTGTCTCTTCAGACTCGGCCCAGACTGACTCGATGTTGAGATCAGGGGTCTATGGAGGCCAAACCATCACTACCAGGACTCCTTGTTCTTCTTTACACTAAAGATAGTTCTTAATGACTTTGGCTATATGTTTGGGGTCGTTTAGAGGCCAATCAGATGCTCCCTGATGCTGTGCTTGGTCTTGCCATAGTGTACGACTTTTAACTGTCTTCGGCAACCTCACCCTGTATGTAACCAGGTTATTGTGAGGTTTTTTTTTCCTTCAAAGATTTCAGTTTGTTTTGCAATTGAATCGTTCACGTTATAGATCACATTAAAGGTGTAAAAAGTTCTGACATGATTTATCTTTGTCTCATTCTTTAAAATCACAAGAACCTGGCATTTTAACAGGGGTGTGTAGACTTTTTATATCCACTGTATATATGTTTTTTTATCTTAAATACATTGTTGATACTTGGTAATAAGGGGCATGTTGACCTGATTTTTACTACCCAGCTTATAATCATTAATTATAATCATTTTAATATTTCCCATGTTACCAAAAAAATGTATGACTATTTTTTATGTGGCAGGTTATTTGTTTTAGAATTAAAAACATGAATTCCATATGCAAAAAAAAAGTATAATATAAGTCCACCCTCAACCCACAGGATTTCATATCTATCATTTCCTAAAGTGCACTGGGAGCTTGTGGGAAGCTGGTAAAGGCATTATGTTGTCATTTGTGACATATTGCAGAATAGACAAGAAGAGACTTAAATGAAAGAGGAAACTGAAGAGTAGTCTAGGAACAAGAATATTGAAAAGGAAAAGAAGCACTCTCATGCAAATACAATACTGTAGAAGTCCATGTTTACATATAAGGCATTATCTAGATTAGGTGAACTTTGCAAAATAGATTGTGAACAAAACATTTGTGTAATTAATAAGTTACAGAGTAGATTTATTTGTCTTAACAATTATAATAAAATAATCAGTTTTGCATATTTTGGTCTGGCGTGGGTATTAAATATTCTATAAATACTGTACATATTCATTCCCCCAATGATTAGGTGCCTACCTTAACCAGAAACTGGGACCGTTTGCTAAAAAACAGGTTAGGAGGTATGCATTTGTAGACCAACAGATATGTGGTTCATGTCAAAGCTCAATGTTATAGTGATTTTATATTATGTTAATATGACATTGCGATTGTATTGGAGGGGAATTGTTGTGGCGTTTATAGTTTTTTCTAGTTTTGTATGCCACATATAAGTTAGTAATCTGAATTTACTGAATTGGCCTTTTAATTTATCCTAATTCATCCTCCCCAAATGTAAGTGGGGAGCTTTTGCAGATTTGTTTAAATGTATCTTTGTCCTTTTGCTTTAGGCGGCATCTTTGACGGTGGACACGTGTTCAGAAGACCAGGAGCCTGGGTACTGCACTGTCAGCACCTCTGCTGTTTCTACTGACTGGTAACTATTAAAACTTATTTTAAAATGATTATAGATAAAAACGTTACATTGTAGCTGTTATCTGCTATCAAGTGTCATTTTGCAACAGTTACTGAAAAATCAAACCTAAAATGTGAAATTTAATCAATACACAAAATTTACATTTTAATTGTCAAGTTGTATTTACTAAAATTCCACAGGTGTAGGGTAGACTGTGGGCTCCTTTTGATTTAAATGTTCACAAGTGATCCATCCTCATTAGCATACAGGGGAACTCTCTGGGTTTGACCAAGAGTCTCCAGGTGAATCTCTGCTTTTCCTAGCCTCCTGGATACTTCTCTCTTTCCCCATGCAGGGGGAGCAGTGTTTAGACACGCCCACTCCCCACCCACCATCCATGCTACTGAATACTGTTTGGGGCTAGCCCTGCCTACTTGGCCTGTAAGCCTTGCCCCTCACAAAGCCACACCCCCAGAAGAGGGGAGAGTTCAGAGTAGCCTGCCCCTGGAATTTCTAGGTATGCCCAATAGAAGTACAAAAAAAATCCTCTAAGCAGGAAATATTGTTTTGTAAAAGTATACATAAGGCAACCCAAAATCTGTTCATTAATAATTTTGCTAATCTAAAAATTAAACTGTATATTTGAAATATTTATTTAATTGCTATATCCACTTTTTTATGATAAGGAAATGAGTTTTGTTTTGTTAACTTTGTATTTAATAGGCAGTTCCTATGTCAACCAAATATATTAAAGGGACTTTCTACAGACGACATATTTGGCACAATGAATAAATGTTTTATTTTTGAGATTTGTAGCTGATCTGAAATCGTTTTCATCTTTTTGGAGCTTTTCCACCACAGTATGAATATTGAATTATCTAAAAGAAGAAAATGAAGAACAGTTTTAGATTAACAGATACACAAATAATAATGAGGCATGTGGTATAAGCATATCGTTCCCCTTTTCCGTCGAGAAAAAAGAAAGGTGATTTATACCGTGATCATAATCGTTTGAAAAAAATATAATTTATTTTGCAATGATTCTTCTTTCTTGGAACAGGACGCTGGATGTGCAGCCAAACCGAATAACAGTAGGAGGTATCAGATCTCTGGAACCTATACTACAAAGGAAAGGACAAGTAGAAAGCCATGACTTTGTAGGTTGTATAATGGAATTTGCAGTGAACGGGCGTCCTCTAGAACCCAGCCAAGCATTGACAGCACAAGGAATTTTAGACCGGTATGTTTTTGGAACTGAAGAATATAACATAATTTAGCAACTGGTTATTGTTTAATGTGTCATTGCAGGCTGCAGTGGAACAATATCATACAGATGTTCATCATACAATACAGACCGCATTACTCATATTCAATAAGAACCCCAATACATTCTAGAATATCATCAAATGCTCATTGTACAATCTACGTACATTCTAAGGAGCTCACATTAATTGGTGTTTTTTTCCCTATTTTTTAAGGTGTCCCAGATCAGAAGGATCCTGTACAACCACCACTTGCCAAAATGGAGGAACCTGTGTGGATAATTGGTTCTGGCAGCAGTGTAACTGTAAAGATGGCTTTACCGGGAAGCACTGTGAAAAATGTATGTTAACTTTTAAAATGCTATTTAATGAGTATGCTTTCCAAAGGAAAATGGCCAGCATAGACACAATATCAAGTAATGTAAAGTATAAAAGTACCCCAAAAATCATGTCACACAACACACCCACCAAATACCCTTATTTTATACAATTTGAAGAACGCATATGCACAGTTGCACCAGGACTATCGGACACAAATCCTGCAATTAGGCCTTGAACAAATTAGGACTATCGGTCGTTAACTGCCAAGTTACACCAAGTTCACGTTCTTTCAAATTTTGTTAATGCACATATGTTTCCTTCATTTTCAGACATTAGCCCAGACACGGCCTTGTCTCTCGATGGCAAAGATTATCTTGAATATTCTGTGAGTCAGACCAAGAAACGGGAATATCTGATGAGGCCTCGCAGCTTGGATTCAGAGTCAATTTATGCCAATCATTTGGAAATAAAATTTAGGACAAGAAGCGAGAATGGCATACTTCTCCAAATCCATGAAATCAGCAATTATACTATTGTGAAGGTAAATAACCTTGTGCTTCTTATGTTTCAATCAGTATAACTTTTTTTGGAGATATTTGGTTTAAAGGTAGTAGCCTATTTTACCTTATAGAAGCTACAGGTGGAAAAGTGGTTGAGGCAGAAAACGTAATGGGATGATTAATTATCCAAATCTTGTGAACAGAAAGTTAAGATGGCTGCTCCCATTGTATAAGAATGCGTTTTTTTTTTTTATTCATTCATACTTTTTTCTTTTAATCACTAAACAACAAATGTAATATCTGGGGAAATGATACGTTTTGGTGGATCCAGTTTTAAAAAGAATGTTTAAATTCCTATATTAAAAACATAGTATACCGTATCCAATCCCAACATAGCAGTTTTACCTTTTTTTGTTTTTTTGAAGATGACAAACTCTCCAGATCAGTATTTAAGCAACATTTCCAAGTCTACCCTGTAAAAGAAAAAAAATGATTCTTTCTGCAGTTACCTTTCCCAAAAGAATCTGATAAAGCTTATTCCCTGGCTCAGCCTCAGTCAGCCTTGTCAAAAAATACTAAATGAGAAGTACAGTAATATTGGCAAGCCATTTTACTGGATAGATCACTAGCCAAAAGGTCCAGGCTTCCTTGATTTCTGGGATGCTTCCCAATATTTATGTGTAAATATATGTGTCCATTGTATATTAATACAACCGTTTTCGTGCATCTGTAAAGTCAGAAATGTATTCTCAGAATTTCCATGATATCATCTAATAGGTGAATTGTTTATTGATTTGAAGGATTTTCTGATTGAGTGAGATAAATACAATTATAGTTTTGCCAGATTGTATACGTTTTGAATTTACATTGGGGTTAATTCAGTAATGCTGCTCTCTTTCATTCTTGGTAGTTGGCAATACGTATTTTATTATTTGTGAGCCAGTCAGAAACATGGCGTTGGCTAATAGGATATACTGTATACATACTTTACACTGTGAATTATTATTTAGTAAAAATATGTGGAATTAAAATAAATATAATGATTCAAATAGTATAAAATGAACAGAAGCTGTGTGTAACCCAGCTACTTTGCTGTGTCACAAATCACTTTTTACCTTAAAAGTACACTACAGCCATTATATGTGCTTTAATCCACATAATACCACCCCATGTAAATATATAATACAGAAAATAAAACGTCATAATGTCGCTATTAGCCTAGTAGATTGGTTTTAACCAAATGAATGGAGAGAGGTAGCCCTTTCTTAAGACCGCTTAAACATCTGCCATATGGAAAATGTATCCTTCTGCATAACACTGGCCTCGATGCCACCCAACATAGTGGGTCTTCCATCCACCAGCAGAGGGACCAAGTTCCCAATATTCACAATACCTCTAAGGACCACCTCGTATGAAATGCCTCAGAGGAGCTGGTAATTGTGACAGCCCCACCTAAAACTCCATCAACTGGGTGACCTATACCCATAAATGCCAAAAAACAGAGAGTGGGAGAGAAGTCGGTTGTGCTCAGAGGAAAAAGTGGTTGAGTATGGACTTACCTTCACTCTATAAATATACTTCCTCTCCCAAATTTACCAAATATTTACACATATAACATATGCACCACATTTTATGGCGTTATTTCGTGCCTTTTCATTCACAGACCTAATTTTTACAAATATATCTTTTTATTTCTCTATAATGACAATAAAGAAAGTAAGTCACCAGAATCAGGAATCTGCACACACTCCCACAGGAACTCAGGTGCTTAGCTGTGCCAGGAAGGGCCAGAAATAAAGAAAGTAAAACATTGTTACATGCAAAAAAAAAAACCTTTATCTACGCGTATGTTTGCATGTGAATGAAACAAAAAACGTCAGCAAATCTTTTTTTTTCTAACAAAAGTAAATCTTCTGTTTCATATGGAAAAAATAGAGGATGGATCACATATCACACTTATTAAGCAAACAGCAATTTCTCTTTAGTCTCATAAATCTCCACAGTTCTTTACAGTTACAAGTTTCATTGGTGAAATATGTATTTATTTTAGAGCTGAAAATTGGTGTTTTGGGTTTTGAATGAAATGTTTTAAGTCCTTATCCCAAATTTTGGAAATTTGCTGTGTTTTACTTTGAATCGGTGTGCCAACCCAAATCACGCACTTCGTCTCACTCTGTTTGGAACTAGAAAACAGAACACAGATGAAATATTGTATTGCACACAGGGGTATTATATGCCAGACAGATGTTGTCTAATCCTCTATTTAACACTTATTAGAAAATTCATTCATTATGTTATTGAATATCCACAATGGTTTCTTTGGGTTTTTTTTTTTTTTTTATTATTATTTTTTTAGGCGTCTTATTTGGTTTAATAAGACTTTTTTTTCTTTTTAATTCAGATTTTTGAATTTTCTATATTGGGCCAATATACCAGTCTAACCGGGCAAACACAATCATTGGTTGATTTTCAAATGCTGTGATATTTGTATAACATTTACAACACTTCCTGATATTTCAAATGAAAAAAGGGAGAGTTTTGTTTTAGGGATGAGTTTAGAGATGTTGCAAGAGGTTTCTTTTATTTAGACAATTTAACATTTACTGATGTTTGTGTAGACATTATTCCCAATTTTAGGGCTCTAAAATAGCCTTACTTGAGGTAGTAATCATCAATAAATATTTAATTAAATTAGAATATAAATGCTGGAATCTTTAGAAAGTGCTTCCATTGCAACATTTATAAGCAAAGCAACTTTACTCCTAACTGAATATGAAGGCTAACTTGGTAAGTAAAGGAAACGGAATATTGACCAAGTAACAGCCTTTTATACATTGGTGAAACTGGAGCACACATCTGGCAAAGCGATTTCCCCATACTTATAACTTAACAGCCCCTTCTCCCTGTCTTTGCGGGCTGTGCTAATTAATTATTCCCACTGAGACTCACCCGATGACTTTGAGCGGTGATGAAAATGTTCTTTATTTTCTTTTTGGCAAGTTATTTTTCTGCTATTTCAAAGCTTTTCCTTAAAAGGGTATTTTATAGAAAGGGGCGATATCAGTGTCAGCATGATCATAGATTAAAGGTTTATGTTTGACAGTTTGTATCACAAGGGTGTAATGTCTGTAATGACTTTGTTGTTGCAGTTTAAAAATGGAAAAATACACTATGTATCCGATGCCGGTGTAGCAGGAAAAGTGGAAAGAAACATTCCAGATGCCTATGTAGCTGATGGCCGTTGGCATACTCTCCTTATGGAGAAGAACGGTTCCATAACTGCCTTGACTATAGACAAAGCACACAGCAAAGATATTCATCATGCAACACAAGATTTTGGAGGCCTTAATGTTCTTAAATTGCAACTCGGAGGAAATCTACCTGGACAGGCATCTCAGAGTACATATAATGGTAAATATTCAGATTTGTTACATGCATTATTGTTTATTTAGTTTATGAAGGAGCACATATCGCTGTACAATAGGTGGACACAACAAGGACATTTCACAATTAGAGACAAAAAAAGAGTTTTTTTGCTTACAGGTTTACTATATAAATACAGTTCTATTAAATATTAAACTCAAAATGTTATCATGCATTATAATTGAACATTATTTAAAGAAGATTTGAATGCCATACTTTACTATTAAGGTGACTATTTCAAATAATTTGCATGCTAGAACACTACACGAATTATCTAGCTAGAATAAGTTGAGTGGTCAAAATGCTAGTCTTCTTCAGAAATCCTTTTCCAAGCTGCACTTCTGCACTTGTACACAGGGTCTAATTGGTACGTTGCACTAGTATTTGGGTATGGCTTTCCTGGATATCACTTTTAGTTTCCATTTGCGGAAAATGCCTTAACTTAATTGCATGTCTTGATTTAGGTTACCAAGAAACCTTGCCATATATTTTGAGAGGGATTATCTTATTTCTTGGTCACTCGGCATAATTGAGACATCAAGAAAGAAACGCTCACTAGAAACTTTACTCATCGTATCAGTTTTGCTCTTTGCTAAACTATTTGTTTCGTTTAAAAGGAGAAGAAAAAATAAAGAAAGTTATTTGTATCAAACAATACAACTATGAAATGTAATTGCTTAAAAATAGTTATCTTTGATTTTAGGCCATTGGATATATGCTGACATATTCTTAATGCAGTTACCAATTTTTTTATTGTTTTATTCCATAGGTTTTGATGGCTGCATTGCCTATATCAAGTACAACAGAGAAATGTTGCCATTCAGCGGAAAACATAATATGGTTATCATTTCCAAGACGGATTCATCTACTAAAATTGGATGCAGAGGTCCTAATATTTGTGCCAGTAATCCATGTTGGGGAGATTTAATGTGCATAAATCAATGGCATGCATATACATGTGTTCCTCCTGGAGATTGTTCCTCAAGCCCTTGCCAAAATGGTGGCAGCTGTGAACCCAATTCTCAGTCTGGATTTACCTGCATCTGTCCTGAGTCATACACAGGAGAGCTTTGTGAAACTGTTGTAGCTTGCTTGGGTGTTGTCTGCCCTCAAGGTAACACATGCAAGAGTGGATTACATGGTGGACACATATGTGTTTTGAATACACATGTAGAGGATCTTTCTCTCCCCCTTTGGGCTGTTCCAGCTATTGTAGGCAGCTGCGCTACAATTCTAGCCTTGTTGGTTCTTAGCTTGATCCTGTGTAACCAATGCAGAGGAAGAAAGGCAAAAGTGCCAAAAGAGGAAAAGAAACCAAAAGAAAAGAAGAAAAAGGGAAGTGAGAATGTGGCCTTTGATGATCCTGACAATATCCCACCATATGGTGATGACATGACTATTAGAAAACAACCAGAAGGAAACCCTAAACCTGATATAATTGAAAGAGAAAATCCTTATTTGATTTATGATGAGACTGATATACCCCATAACTCTGAAATAATACCTAGTGCTCCCATGGCACTCCCTGAAACTGAGATAGAACATTATGATATTGATAATGCCAGCAGTATTGCGCCTTCAGATGCAGATATAATCCAGCACTACAAGCAATTCCGAAGCCACACACCAAAATTCTCCATTCAGAGACACAGCCCTCTCGGTTTTGCAAGGCAATCTCCACTGCCTCTGGGCGCTAGTAGTTTAACATATCAGAGTTCATATAGCCAGGGGCTTAGAACAGCTACTTTGGGTCATGCAGGCTGTGCTCCAACGAATCCACTGTCCCGTCACAGTCCAGCGCCCTTTTCTAAATCATCAACTTTTTACAGAAGCAGTCCAGCACGTGAGCTGCATCTATCAAGAAGAGAAGGCAGTCCTTTAGATATGCAGATGCATAATGATGGTATCTTTAACTATGCCACTCGTTTAGGAAGAAGAAGCAAAAGTCCCCAGACTATGGCAGGCCATGGTTCTAGACCAGGAAGCCGCCTTAAGCAACCTATAGGACAAATTCCTATGGAGAGTGGACCACCGGTTGGTCTTTCAATAGAAGAGGTTGAAAGACTTAATACCCCTAGACCTAGAAATCCAAGTATCTGTAGTGCAGACCATGGGAGATCTTCTTCTGAAGAAGACTGTCAAAGACCACTTTCAAGAGTAAGGAATCCAGCTGATGGAATCCCAGCCCCAGAATCATCATCCGATAGTGATTCCCATGAGTCATTTACATGCTCAGAGATGGAATACGACAGAGACAAGCCTGTGGTGTATTCGTCAAGGATGCCAAAATTAACTCAAGTTAATGAATCTGATGCTGATGATGAAGACAATTATGGTGCTAGACTAAAGCCTAGGAGATACCCTGGCCGCAGAGCTGAAGGAGGGCCTGCAAATGTCCAGACATCAACAGCCACTCTAACAGCTGAAAATACGTTACCCATGAAGCTTAGCCAGCAAGCTGGTAATTTTAACTGGGACAATCTATTGAACTGGGGTCCAGGTTTTGGGCATTATGTAGATGTTTTTAAAGATTTGGCATCACTTCCAGAAAAGGTATCGGCAAATGTAAATGAGGAAAACCGGGGGAGTACATCTAAGCCGGTTTCCAAAGATGGGGAAACAGAACAATATGTTTAGGCATAGTTGGACTGTCACAATGCAGAATCCTATGACACTCAAACATTGTATGTTTGTTTACACCCAAATGTCTCCATTTAAAGAACAGGCCAGTGAAAGTTCCTAATTTGTGGAGGCACATTTAAATAATAACCATATTGCTGCTGGGAAGGACAAAAATGAAAATAAGCAATTTTGTTCATTATTCATTCTCCTGCATGCATTACCCAATATTGACTTACAGTGTGCAACATTTCAATTTCTTGTACTACTTTATTTGAAGTATTTTGTTTGTTTGATGGTATATTTGGCAATTGCATTGAGAAGCCAGATGTCGCACAATGATTTTGTATCATTGCTTTACAATTATGGGGGTGTTTATAAACCATTGTGGCTCCTCTGGGATGAGGACCTGATACTCAGAAGAAATGAAAGCTGAATGCAGTCTTCACAAGAACTTCTACTGTATCTAGAACCTCCAGTTTATTTTATATGAAGTGTCTGCACAAGGGGGCATAGCATTAAGTGTTGCTGCCAAGGGTGCATTACGTGTTAATGAGAAAGAGACTGTAACAGGCTCACAGTCTTCTTTACAATTTTATGAAATTATTAATGCACCCCAACTTTTTTTGTTAAAAAAATAAGCTGTATTTCAAGAATGCCTATGCTACTTGGACAGAGAAGATTTATTTTTATAAGAACAACAATTCCAAATATCACAGAGACACTAACACAATGAATTGGAGTCTAGAAGTCTAGAAGCAAAAATGGACAATAATAATAATAATAACAATGATAATAATAAAGATCCTAGATTTTGCCGAAAACCCTTACTTAAATTCGAGAGTGAAATCACTAGTGATTCTTTGTACTGTGGATTTTTTTTTATAATTGCCTTTTATCTCAGCTATGTTTTTGATATTGATATTTTCCTATGCTGTATAGTTTTCTTACTTTCAGGGAACGCAAGAAAATGCTTTTCTTAAACAAATCTGTTACTTGTGTAACATACATATTTTAAAAATTTTGATACAATTGTAACATACCAGTATGCTTTCTGCCCTGTAAATGTCAATAATAAAATTAAAATATTTATTTAAAATGTCGCCTCTGTGAAACATAAATTATTTAAACATTTCTGTTCCATGTAAATGGATTTATTATATTAACAAGCAAATGTTTTAAACTGGATTTCTCACATCATATCAGAGGATACAAGTGATGCTTAAAATTGTTTTTATTGTATTTATTTTCTGCTTCATCATTTACAAGAGAAATCTTTTATTTACAAGACTATCATTAATTATTTACTTAAGCTGTAGAGAATCAGCATATTGCTACCATTAAATATTTTCTATTCCATTCTATTTATGAGCCAATAACAATAGCAATATTTGTGACTATAGAGAAAATTAAAAAAAAAAAAAACAGAAAAATATAGTACATGCTCACCATTTACCATATAAGGTAATGAATTGTGCACATAACTATGTCAATTACAGTTAGCAAATGTGTTGTTCCAAGGAGAATTTTGTATGTGGAGTCAAGAAGGAAATTTTACCCTTTGCATTAAAACTGAAAATGTTTTTCTTGATCATTGAAAATAGGTATTGTGGATGATGGAGGTTTGATGTTTCCTCCTAAAATTAAGTAACTGAGGCAGGTTTGTACGTAATACCTGGCTCTTTTTAACTTGACCTATGTACCCTTCAAATCATAATCTGGCGTTGGTCATCATTATTGAGTTTTCGTGTCCCACAAAAATGGTGATTTAACATGATAGTTTTAATCAAGACGATTCCTTTCAAAGTCCATACAGGCCTATGTCTCTTTCGGAATATGTATTATAGCAATACAGGGTTTTGTTGTTTTCTAAGATTTCCTTTCCATTTTAGGCCATTTTAGTCAAATTATACCTCTACCAGACACTCATTTTTTGTGTGCAAGAATATGAAGATTAGGTCTTTTTTTCCCATTTGTAAGATCATAACACACATTTAGAAGGCGTCTGGGTGAATGCAAATAGGTTTCCTTTAGAAAGAAAAAGAAAATACTTTTTTAGAGTGATTTCAGTTTTATTCTGCATTGTAACCAGACTTTAAACCATTAAAACGACTTGACTTCCTATATAGAATTTAAGAAAATACTCATAAATCTTTCTTTTACCTTCTTAACTCACCAGAACATTTTAAGAAAAGTGTAAATGATTATTCCATTGTCAGTTATGTATTTCCTACATCTGTCATAATAGATTATTTTTGCTTCATGGAATTTCTGTTCGTGTTACTGAACTATTTTCCTTTTGCTGGTATTGTCTGTACCTTAACACAATCTGGTTTTCAGTTGCTAAACATACCTGAATCTCATGAGCCTGCCAACCCGCACATTAGCCACTAAAATATGGTCTCGGTGTTTATTACTTAACATAGTTATACCGGAGTAGTCTGTAGAGACTAGCAGAGTCTGGTAACGTATTGAAAAAATAAAAATTATGTTCTTTGAATGGATTAAAATTCTCTAGTTATTAAATCTACTTATAGCCTTGCCTTTTCTGTAAATTTACAAATAACACAACGCTAAAAAAATCGACATTTTAATTAGTTTAATAAATTACACATATGTTAGTAAGCAGATCAAAAAGTATACCTATACATTGTTGGTTTGAATTACTGAAATCATGATGTTATTAAAAATATATATTTCCTGTCCCTAAAGCCAATTATATCCCTCTATATTATTTTTTGATAAAAAGTCTTATTAAATTTTTTAGCACAATGTCGGTGGATAGTGAATTCCATATCGTTATTGTTCTTATGGTAAAGAACCTTTTTTACTACTTTAAGTGAAATTTCCTTTAAAAGCATAGTGCTTTTTAATGAACAGGTCATCAAAAAGTGTTTGTTGTTGTCCCCGTATGTATTTGTATAATAATATCATCTTTTATCTAATACACCTTTTTTTAGAGTTCCTCATTTTCATTGGCAATGGAGTGTTTTTTTTTTTGCGTTGAAAATTGACTGCCTCCATGTTGTACTTATTTCACTCTCAAGGCATATTTCCCTTCTTCTTCTTTTTTGTTAAAGTAAGTTTTTAAAAACATTTTTTTAATGGAAAGGTAGTCAGCCTTAAAATATCATCTAAATGGCATGAAGTGTAGGGAACGCTGCAACCCACTTGACAAAGAGAAGCTGTCACGGATTGAAAACAGTAACTGTGACTTGTGTCAAAGGGGACACATTTTTTATGTCTCCACAGCTAACAAAGGAATAGGCTTTTTACATAGGAGAAGCAGTGAAGTGGACAACTAGACACATTGGAAGATGCAGATGAATAGAGGCAATTTAGTAGAGACACGATGGGAAAAGCTATGCTTCGAAAGATTTGCAGAAGAGATCTAGTCACTATTTTGATGGAACCGAGTTTAGAGTTATTTTCTTTTTTTGTGCAATTATGTAGGATTATATAGGAATTCAATTTCAAATATTGCAAGCGCCGGCAATTTTCTTGTCTTTTGAGCACTTTTCATAGCATCTCATTCTAATTCCAAACTTTCACATATCTTAAGTCTATTTGGTGCATGTAAAGATCCAAAGGAATAAATTGGCCTTTTTTAAGATAGATTTTCACACTCCAGTACTCCAGCAGCCAGGAAAGCGAATGATCAATGGACCCCCTTGACATCCCTGCATTGGAACACTTTGCTTTGTCTGAAAGATAGTATCAGAAAGAAATAATTAATAACTAGCAACTTATACATATAAACAAACTATATTTTCTTCAGATAGGTGTCTGAACACATTTTTGTGCTAGGTAAAACAAAAGAAAAATATCAATGTTGATATTAGATAATTTATGAAGTACTAACCTGCTTCATTTGGGTATAAGTTAACACGTGTGCATACAAATATTATACTTTCTATATAAAACGTTAACTCAGGAAAAGAAAGGTACAAATTCAGATTGATAATATCTACTTAATATCTAATTCTAGCCAAAGATTTAGTTAGTGGACAAGGTCTGATTTAAGTATAGATAAAAGTGAAATCTAGTCAACAGTACAATGGAACCCAGTTAACAATGGCATAACCTTTAGACAGATATTGTGGAATCAGTGGGAATAGTGATCCATGAGCTTTGGAGTGACCTGGCAAAACCATAAGTAGATTTAACCTGTCGCCATTGACAGGAACAGTTACAGAGGATTGGAAGATGATAATTTTGATACCACTTCACAAAAAAAGTAGCAGGGAATACTTAGTCAATTGTAGGCCTTAGTCTTATGTCAATGGTAAAGTGGGAGGAGGAAGAAGGTTGTTAAGTCTTGTTATTAGTGGGGTACCTTAATGATCTCTTATTGTAGCTAATACTTTTTATTATTTTTATAAGAGATATTAAAAAATCTTAACGGTAAGGTATCTCTTTTTGCACATGATACAAAGTTATTTAATAGAATAGGCGTTCCTGGTGTAATACATCAAATGGCAATTGATTTAAGAAAATTAGAAGAGTGTGATATCTGCAGTTTAATGTTGATAAATGTAAAATAATGCACTTGGGACATAAAAATCCTGTACTGTGCTCAGACCCCATCTCCAGAAGGATATTGACATTTTTGAGAGAGAGATCAAAAGAGGCCAAAATGGTGAATGATTTGTAGAATAAGAGTTATTAGGAACAACTAAGGAATCTTGATATGTATGTCTTGGAGGAAAGAAGAGAAAGAGGAGGTGTTATAGAAACAAGGGAAAGCCATGTTAAAATAAGAGGTCATAGTCTAAAACTAGAGGATCAGTGGTTTAGATGTAATGCAAGGAAGTCTTACTTTAATGAGAGGGTGGTAGATAAATGGATCAGCTTCCTATCAGAAGTGCTAGATGCTATTACATTCAGGGAATTTAAACATGCATGGCATGGGCATAAAACTATCCTAAATAAAAATAATGACTGGGATGAGGTCATATGACATGATGACACAAATGATCCTTAAGATATTACATAATTGCAACTAAGAATATAAAAATGTAGTGGCCAATGATTAAGTAAATTCAACAAGTAATGCCTAAAGTAAATTAGAAGAATTGGGAAGGAGTGTGGCAACTGTAGTTCAATGTAAAAACATGTAAACTAATGCGCTTGAGAGGTAAAAATCCAAACACACAATAAAGTATTAGGGGTACAGTCCTGTCAAGAGAGAACAAAGGATAGGGATTTTAGAGTTATTATTTCTGAAGACTAAGAGAAAGGCAGGCGATACCTAGAACAGTCAGTCTTCACCTAAAGTATTATATACCTTTCACAAAAGTAAAAAACAAACACAATCATGATTTGTGCACTTAGTGTTACTCCAAAAACGTTATAATGATTTGTCCTAGTCTCTACATTTTATGAAACCTGGGGGACAAGAAGACCATCACTATTGAGGAGCCTTCTTACCTTCATGCATATGTGAGTGCACTACCAGGTAGCACAAGTTATTATAGAGATTTAGATTTTCTCTCAACACTAACAAATACATTTAAAGAGCCTTATTAAATGGGCACAAATAGCGAACATAGTAAGCCTATTAATAAATTATTGTTGTAATACAACTTTTCCTAGCACATAATTCTCTTGCAGTGAAAGAGTAATAACAAAACACA